>NW_027490203.1:641128-961692 GCF_050948175.1 Xylocopa sonorina
TTTCTAATGCTTCTTAAAACGCGATATCGCATCACATTTCTATGTTTCATGGAAAGATATAATATGATTTGCGAAGTGTCATGTATTCCTCGTCTACACTTCAAATGAATGTAAGTGCGATACTTCCTTGCTAGGAAATAGCGTCTGCAGATGTCTAGGTATCGTAGCAATAGAGTTCAAATGCTTCTTAAAACGAGATATTGCATCTCATATCTATGTTTCATGATAAGATATAATATTCATAGCGAAGTGTTATGCATTCCTCGTATACGATTCAAATGAATGTAAATGCGAAACTTCCTTGCAAGGAAATAGCGTTTGCAGTTGTCTACTTATCGTAGCAATAGAGTTCTTATGATTCTTAAAACGCGATATCGCATCTCATTTCTATGTTTCATGGTAAGATATAATATGATTTGCGAAGTGTTATGTATTCCTCGTCTACACTTCAAATGAATGTAAATGCGACACTTCCTTGCAAGGAAATAGCTTCTGCAGATGTCTACGTATCGTAGCAGTAGATTGCTAATGCTTCTTAAGACGCGATATCGCATCTCATTTCTATGTTTCATGGCAAGATATAATATGATTTGCGAAGTGTCATGTATTCCTCGTCTACAACTTCAAATGAATGTAAATGCGACACTTCCTTGCAAGGAAATAGCGTTTGCAGATGTCTACGTATCGAAGCAATAGAGTTCAAATGCTTCTTAAAACGCGATATCGCATCTCATTTCTATGTTTCATGGTAAGATATAATATGATTTGCGAAGTGTTATGTATTCCTTGTCTACACTTCAAATGAATGTAAATGCGACACTTCCTTGCAAGGAAATAGCGTTTGCAGTTGTCTACATATCGTAGCAATAGAGTTCTTATGTTTCTTAAAACGCGATATCGCATCTCATTTCTATATTTCATGGAAAGATATAATATGATTTGCGAAGTGTTATGTATTCCTCGTCTACACTTCAAATGAATGTAAATGCGACACTTCCTTGCAAGGAAATAGCGTCTGCAGATGTCTACGTATCGTAGCAATAGATGTCTAATGCTTCTTAAAACGCGATATCGCATCTCATTTCTATGTTTCATGGTAAGATATAATATGATTTGCGAAGTGTCATGTATTCCTCGTCTACAACTTCAAATGAATGTAAATGCGACACTTCCTTGCCAGGAAATAGCGTCTGCAGATGTCTAGGTATCGTAGCGATAGAGTTCTAATGCTTCTTAAAACGAGATATTGCATCTCATATCTATGTTTCATGATAGGATATAATATTCATTGCGAAGTGTTATGCATTCCTCGTCAACGATTCAAATGAACGCAAATGCGACACTTCCTTGCAAGGAAATAGCGTTTGCAGTTGTCTACGTATCGTAGCAATAGAGTTCTTATGATTCTTAAGACGCGATATCGCATCTCATTTCTATGTTTCATGGTAAGATATAATATGATTTGCGAAGTGTTAGGTGTTCCTCGTCTACACATCAAATGAATGTAAATGCGATACTTCCTTGCAAGGAAATAGCGTCTGCAGATGTCTACGTATCGTAGCAATAGATTTCTAATGCTTCTTAAAAGGCGATATCGCATCTCATTTCTATGTTTCATGGTAAGATATAATATGATTTGCGAAGTATCATGTATTCCTCGTCTACACTTCAAGTGAATGTAAATGCGACACTTCCTTGCAAGGAAATAGCGTTTGCAGATGTCTACGTATCGTAGCAATAGAGTTTTTATGATCCTTAGAACGCGATATCGCATCCCATTTCTATGTTTCATGGTAAGATATAATATGATTTGCGAAGTGTTAAGTATTCCTCGTCTACACTTCAAATGAATGTAAATGCGACACTTCCTTGCTAGGAAATAGTGTCTGCAGATGTCTAGGTATCGTAGCTATAGAGTTCTAATGCTTCTTAAAACGCGATATCGCATCTCATTTCTATGTTTCATGGTAAGATATAATATGATTTGCGAAGTGTTATGTATTCCTCGTCTACACTTCATATGAATGTAAATGCGACACTTCCTTGCAAGGAAATAGCGTTTGCAGATGTCTACCTATCGTAGAAATAGAGTCCTAATGCTTCTTAATACGCGATGTCGCATCTCATTTCTATGTTTCATGGTAAGATATAATATTCATTGCGAAGTGTTATGCATTCCTCGTATACGATTCAAATGAATGTAAATGCGACACTTCCTAGCTAGGAAATAGCGTTTGCAGATATCTACGTATCGTAGCAATAGAGTTCTTATGATTCTTAAAACGCGATATCGCATCTCATTTCTATGTTTCATGGTAAGATATAATATGATTTGCGAAGTGTCATGTGTTCCTCGTCTACACTTCAAATGAATGTAAATGCGACACTTCCTTGCCAGGAAATAGCGTCTGCAGATGTCTAGGTATCGTAGCAATAGAGTTCAAATGCTTCTTGAAACGAGATATTGCATCTCATATCTATAATTCATGATAAGATATAATATTCATTGCGAAGTGTTATGCATTCCTCTTATACGATTCAAATGAATGCAAATGCGACACTTCCTTGCAAGGAAATAGCGTTTGCAGATGTCTACGTATCGAAGCAATAGAGTTCAAATGCTTCTTAAAACGAGACATTGCATCTCATATCTATGTTTTATGATAAGATATAATATTCATTTGGAAGTGTTATGCATTCCTCGTCTACGATTCAAATGAATGTAAATGCGACACTTCCTTGCAAGCAAATAGCGTTTGCAGATGTCTACGTATCGTAGCAATAGAGTTTTTATGATTCTTAAAGCGCGATATCGCATCTCATTTCCATGTTTCATGGTAAGATATAATATGTTTTGCGAAGTGTTATGTATTCCTCGTCTACACTTCAAATGAATGTGAATGCCACACTTCCTCGCTAGGAAATAGCGTTTGCAGATATCTACGTATCGTAGCAATGGAGTTCTTATGATTCTTAAAACGCGATATCGCATCTCATTTCTATGTTTCATGGTAGGATATAATATGATTTGCGAAGTGTTATGTATTCCTCGTCTACGATTCAAATGAATGTAAATGCGACACTTCCTTCCAAGGAAATAGCGTTTGCAGATGTCTACGTATCGTAGCAATAGAGTTCTAATGCTTCTTAATACGCGATGTCGCATCTCATTTCTATGTTTCATGGTAAGACATAATATTCATTGCGAAGTGTTATGCATTCCTCGTATACGATTCAAATGAATGTAAATGCGACACTTCCTTGCAAGGAAATAGCGTCTGCAGATGTCTACGTATCGTAGCAATAGATTTCTAATGCTTCTTAAAACGCGATATCGCATCTCATTCCTATGTTTTATGGTAAGATATAATATGATTTGCGAAGTGTCATGTATTCCTCGTCTACACTTCAAATGAATGTAAATGCGACACCTCCTTGCTAGGAAATAGCGTCTGCAGATGTCTACGTATTGAAGCAATTGAGTTCAAATGCTTCTTAAAACGAGATATTGCATCTCATATCTATGTTTCATGATAAGATATAATATTCATTGCGAAGTGTTATGCATTCCTCGTCTACGATTCAAATGAAAGTAAATGCGACACTTCCTTGCAAGAAAATTGCGATTGCAGATGTCTGCGTATCGTAGCAATAGAGTTCTTATGATTCTTAAAACGCGATATCGCATCTCATTTCTATGTTTCATGGTAAGATATAATATGATTTGCGAAGTGTTGTGTATTCCTCGTCTACACTTCATATGAATGTAAATGCGACACTTCCTTGCAAAGAAATAGCGTTTGCAGATGTCTACGTATCTTAGCAATAGATTTCTAATGCTTCTTAAAACGCGATATCGCATCACATTTCTATGTTTCATGGAAAGATATAATATGATTTGCGAAGTGTCATGTATTCCTCGTCTACACTTCAAATGAATGTAAGTGCGATACTTCCTTGCTAGGAAATAGCGTCTGCAGATGTCTAGGTATCGTAGCAATAGAGTTCAAATGCTTCTTAAAACGAGATATTGCATCTCATATCTATGTTTCATGATAAGATATAATATTCATAGCGAAGTGTTATGCATTCCTCGTATACGATTCAAATGAATGTAAATGCGAAACTTCCTTGCAAGGAAATAGCGTTTGCAGTTGTCTACTTATCGTAGCAATAGAGTTCTTATGATTCTTAAAACGCGATATCGCATCTCATTTCTATGTTTCATGGTAAGATATAATATGATTTGCGAAGTGTTATGTATTCCTCGTCTACACTTCAAATGAATGTAAATGCGACACTTCCTTGCAAGGAAATAGCTTCTGCAGATGTCTACGTATCGTAGCAGTAGATTGCTAATGCTTCTTAAGACGCGATATCGCATCTCATTTCTATGTTTCATGGCAAGATATAATATGATTTGCGAAGTGTCATGTATTCCTCGTCTACAACTTCAAATGAATGTAAATGCGACACTTCCTTGCAAGGAAATAGCGTTTGCAGATGTCTACGTATCGAAGCAATAGAGTTCAAATGCTTCTTAAAACGCGATATCGCATCTCATTTCTATGTTTCATGGTAAGATATAATATGATTTGCGAAGTGTTATGTATTCCTTGTCTACACTTCAAATGAATGTAAATGCGACACTTCCTTGCAAGGAAATAGCGTTTGCAGTTGTCTACATATCGTAGCAATAGAGTTCTTATGTTTCTTAAAACGCGATATCGCATCTCATTTCTATATTTCATGGAAAGATATAATATGATTTGCGAAGTGTTATGTATTCCTCGTCTACACTTCAAATGAGTGTAAATGCGACACTTCCTTGCAAGGAAATAGCGTCTGCAGATGTCTACGTATCGTAGCAATAGATGTCTAATGCTTCTTAAAACGCGATATCGCATCTCATTTCTATGTTTCATGGTAAGATATAATATGATTTGCGAAGTGTCATGTATTCCTCGTCTACAACTTCAAATGAATGTAAATGCGACACTTCCTTGCCAGGAAATAGCGTCTGCAGATGTCTAGGTATCGTAGCGATAGAGTTCTAATGCTTCTTAAAACGAGATATTGCATCTCATATCTATGTTTCATGATAGGATATAATATTCATTGCGAAGTGTTATGCATTCCTCGTCAACGATTCAAATGAACGCAAATGCGACACTTCCTTGCAAGGAAATAGCGTTTGCAGTTGTCTACGTATCGTAGCAATAGAGTTCTTATGATTCTTAAGACGCGATATCGCATCTCATTTCTATGTTTCATGGTAAGATATAATATGATTTGCGAAGTGTTAGGTGTTCCTCGTCTACACATCAAATGAATGTAAATGCGATACTTCCTTGCAAGGAAATAGCGTCTGCAGATGTCTACGTATCGTAGCAATAGATTTCTAATGCTTCTTAAAAGGCGATATCGCATCTCATTTCTATGTTTCATGGTAAGATATAATATGATTTGCGAAGTATCATGTATTCCTCGTCTACACTTCAAGTGAATGTAAATGCGACACTTCCTTGCCAGGAAATAGCGTTTGCAGATGTCTACGTATCGAAGCAATAGAGTTCAAATGCTTCTTATAACGCGATATCGCATCTCATTTCCATGTTTCATGGTAAGATATAATATTCATTGCGGAGTGTTATGCATTCCTCGTCTACGATTCAAATGAATGTAAATGCGACACTTCCTTGCAAGGAAATAGCGTTTGCAGATGTCTACGTATCGTAGCAATAGAGTTTTTATGATTCTTAAAACGCAATATCGCATCTCATTTCTATGTTTCATGGTAAGATATAATATGATTTGCGAAGTGTCATGTATTCCTCGTCTACACTTCAAGTGAATGTAAATGCGACACTTCCTTGCTAGGAAATAGCGTCTGCACATGTCTAGGTATCGTAGCAATAGTGTTCTAATGCTTCTTAAAACGCGATATCGCATCTCATTTCTATGTTTCATGGTAAGATATAATATGATTTGCGAAGTGTTATGTATTCCTCGTCTACACTTCAAATGAATGTAAATGCGATACTTCCTTGCTAGGAAATAGCGTCTGCAGATGTCTAGGTACCGTAGCAATAGAGTTCAAATGCTTCTTAAAACGAGATATTGCATCTCATATCTATGTTTCATGATAAGATATAATATTCATTGCGAAGTGTTATGCATTCCTCGTATACGATTCAAATGAATGTAAATGCGACACTTCCTTGCAAGGAAATAGCGTTTGCATTTGTCTACGTATGGTAGCAATAGAGTTCTTATGATTCTTAAAACGCGAAATCGCATCTCATTTCTATGTTTCATGGTAAGATATAATATGATTTGCGAAGTGTTATGTATTCCTCGTCTACACTTCAAATGAATGTAAATGCGACACTTCCTTGCAAGGAAGTAGCGTCTGCAGATGTTTTCGTATCGTAGCAATATATTTCTAATGCTTCTTAAAACGCGATATCGCATCTCATTTCTATGTTTCATGGTAAGATATAATATGATTTGCGAAGTGTCATGTATTCCACGTCTACACTTCAAATGAATGTAAATGCGACACTTCCTTGCCAGGAAATAGCGTCTGCAGATGTCTAGGTATCGTAGCGATAGAGTTCTAATGCTTCTTAAAACGCGATATCGCATCTCATTTCTATGTTTCATGGTAAGATATAATATGATTTGCGAAGTGTCATGTATTCCTCGTCTACACTTCAAATGAATGTAAATGCGACACTTCTTTGCAAGGAAATAGCGTCTGCAGATGCCTACGTATTGTAGCAATAGATTTCTAATGCTTCTTAAAACGCGATATCGCATCTCATTTCTATGTTTCATGGTAAGATATAATATGATTTGCGAAGTGTCATGTATTCCTCGTCTACACTTCAAATGAATGTAAATGCGATACTTCCTTGCTAGGAAATAGCGTCTGCAGATGTCTAGGTATCGTAGCAATAGAATTCAAGTGCTTCTTAAAACGAGATATTGCACCTCATATCTATGTTTCATGATAAGATATAATATTCATTGCGAAGTGTTATGCATTCCTCGTATACGATTCAAATGAATGTAAATGCGACACTTCCTTGCAAGGAAATAGCGTTTGCAGTTGTCTACGTATCGTAGCAATAGAGTTCTTATGATTCTTAAAACGCGATATCGCATCTCATTTCTATGTTTCAAGGTAAGATATAATATGATTTGCGAAGTGTTATGTATTCCTCGTCTACACTTCAAATGAATATAAATGCGACACTTCCTTGCAAGGAAATAGCGTCTGCAGATGTCTACGTATCGTAGCAATAGAGTTTTTATGATTCTTAAAACGCGATATCGCATCTCATTTCTATGTTTCATGGTAAGATATAATATGATTTGCGAAGTATCATGTATTCCTCGTCTGCACTTCAAATGAATGTAAATGCGACACTTCCTTGCTAGGAAATAGCGTCTGCACATGTCTAGGTATCGTAGCAATAGAGTTCTAATGCTTCTTAAAACGCGATATCGCATCTCATTTCTATGTTTCATGGTAAGATATAATATGATTTGCGAAGTGTTATGTATTCCTTGTCTACACTTCAAATGAATGTAAATGCGACACTTCCTTGCAAGGAAATAGCGTCTGCAGATGTCTACGTATCGAAGCAATAGAGTTCAAATGCTTCTTAAAACGAGATATTGCATCTCATTTCTATGTTTCATGATAAGATATAATATTCATTGCGAAGTGTTATGCATTCCTCGTCTACGATTCAAATGAACGTAAATGCGACACTTCCTTGCAAGGAAATAGCGTTTGCAGATGTCTACGTATCGTAACAATAGAGTTCTTAAGATACTTAAAACGCGATATCGCATCTTATTTCTGTGTTTCATGGTAAGATATAATATGATTTGCGAAGTGTTATGTATTCCTCGTCTACACCTCAAATGAATGTAAATGCGACACTTCCTTGCAGGGAAATAGCGTTTGCAGATGTCTACGTATCGAAGCAATAGAGTTCAAATGCTTCTTAAAACGAGATATTGCATCTCATACCTATGTTTCATGATAAGATATAATATACATTGCGAAGTGTTATGCATTCCTCTTCTACGATTCAAATGAAAGTAAATGCGACACTTCCTTGCAAGGAAATAGCGTTTGCGGATGTCTACGTATCGTAGCAATAGATTTCTAATGCTTCTTAAAACGCGATATCGCATCTCATTTCTATGTTTCATGGTAAGATATAATATGATTTGCGAAGTGTTATGTATTCCTCGTCTACACCTCAAATGAATGTAAATGCGACACTTCCTTGCAGGGAAATAGCGTTTGCAGATGTCTACGTATCGAAGCAATAGTGTACAAATGCTTCTTAAAACGAGATATTGCATCTCATATCTATGTTTCATGATAAGATATAATATTCATTGCGAAGTGTTATGCATTCCTCGTCCACACATCAAATGAATGTAAATGCGACACTTCCTTGCAAGGAAATAGCGTTTGCAGATGTCTACGTATCGAAGCAATAGAGTTCAAATGCTTCTTAAAACGAGATATTGCATCTCATATCTATGTTTCATGATAAGATATAATATTCATTGCGAATTATTATGTATTCCTCGTCTAGACTTCAGATGAATGTAAATGCGACACTTCCTTGCCAGGAAATAGCGTCTGCAGATGTCTAGGTATCGTAGCAATAGAGTTCTATTGCTTCTTAAAACGCGATATCGCATCTCATTTCTATGTTTCATAGTAAGATGTAATATGATTTGCGAAGTGTTATGTATTCCTCGTCTACATTTCAAATGAATGTAAATGCGACACTTCCTCGCTAGGAAATAGTGTTTGCAGATGTCTACGTATCGAAGCAATAGATTTCTAATGCTTTTTAAAACGCGATATCGCATCTCATTTCTATGTTTCATGGTAAGATATAATATTATTTGCGAAGTGTCATGTATTCCTCGTCTACACTTCAAATGAATGTAAATGCGACACTTCCTTGCTAGGAAATAGCGTCTGCAGATGTCTACGTATCGAAGCAATAGAGTTTAAATGCTTCTTAAAACGAGATATCGCATCTCATTTCTATGTTTCATGGTAAGATATAATATGATTTTCGAAGAGTTATGTATTCCTTGTCTCAAATTCAAATGAATGTAAATGCGACACTTCCTTGCAAGGAAATTGCGTTTGCAGATGTCTACGTATCGAAGCAATAGAGTTCAAATGCTTCTTAAAACGAGATACTGCATCTCATATCTATGTTTCATGATAAGATATAATATTCATTGCGAAGTGTTACGCATTCCTCGTCTACGATTCAAATGAAAGTAAATGCGACACTTCCTTGCAAGGAAATAGCGTTTGCAGATGTCTACGTATCGAAGCAATAGAGTTCAACTGCTTCTTAAAACGAGATACTGCATCTCATATCTATTTTTCATGATAAGATATAATATTCATTGCGAAGTGTTATGTATTCCTCGTCTACACTTCAAATGAATGTTAATACGACACTTCCTTGCAAGGAAATAGCGTTTGCAAATATCTGCCTATCGTAGCAATAGTATTCTAATGCTTCTTAAAATGCGATATCGCATCTCACTTCTATGTTTCATGGTAAGTTATAATATGATTTGCGAAGTGTTATGTATTCCTCGTCCACACTTCAAATGAATGTAAATGCGACACTTCCTTGCAAGGAAATAGCGTTTGCAGATGTCTAGGTATCGTAGCAATAGAGTTTTAATGCTTCTTAAAACGCGATATCGCATCTCATTTCTATGTTTCATGGTAAGATGTAATATGATTTGCGAAGTGTTATGTATTCCTCGTCTACACTTCAAATTAATGTAAATGCGACACCTCCTTGTAAGGAAATTGCGTTTGCAGATGTCTACGTATCGAAGCAATAGAGTTCAAATGCTTCTTAAAGCGAGATACTGCATCTCATATCTATGTTTCATGATAAGATATAATATTCATTGCGAAGTGTTATGCATTCCTCGTCTACGACTCAAATGAAAGTAAATGCGACACTTCCTTGCAAGGAAATAGCGTTTGCAGATGTCTACGTATCGTAACAATAGAGTTCTTATGATTCTTGAAACGCGATATCGCATCTCATTTCTATGTTTCATGGTAAGATATAATATGACTTGCGAAGTGTTATGTATTCCTCGTCTACACTTCAAATGAATGTAAATACGACATTTCCTTGCAAGGAAATAGCGTTTGCAAATATCTGCCTATCGTAGCAATAGTATTCTAATGCTTCTTAAAATGCGATATCGCATCTCACTTCTATGTCTCATGGTAAGTTATAATATGATTTGCGAAGTGTTATGTATTCCTCGTCCACACTTCAAATGAATGTAAATGCGACACTTCCTTGCAAGGAAATAGCGTTTGCAGATGTCTAGGTATCGTAGCAATAGAGTTTTAATGCTTCTTAAAACGCGATATCGCATCTCATTTCTATGTTTCATGGCAAGATGTAATATGATTTGCGAAGTGTTATGTATTCCTCGTCTACACTTCAAATTAATGTAAATGCGACACCTCCTTGTAAGGAAATTGCGTTTGCAGATGTCTACGTATCGAAGCAATAGAGTTCAAATGCTCCTTAAAACGAGATACTGCATCTCATATCTATGTTTCATGATAAGATATAATATTCATTGCGAAGTGTTATGCATTCCTCGTCTACACCTCAAATGAATGTAAATGCGACACTTCCTTGCAGGGAAATAGCGTTTGCAGATGTCTACGTATCGAAGCAATAGTGTTCAAATGCTTCTTAAAACGAGATATTGCATCTCATACCTATGTTTCATGATAAGATATAATATACATTGCGAAGTGTTATGCATTCCTCGTCTACGATTCAAATGAAAGTAAATGCGACACTTCATTGCAAGGAAATAGCGTTTGCGGATGTCTACGTATCGTAGCAATAGATTTCTAATGCTTCTTAAAACGCGATATCGCATCTCATTTCTATGTTTCATGGTAAGATATAATATGATTTGCGAAGTGTTATGTATTCCTCGTCTACACCTCAAATGAATTTAAATGCGACACTTCCTTGCAGGGAAATAGCGTTTGCAGATGTCTACGTATCGAAGCAATAGTGTTCAAATGCTTCTTAAAACGAGATATTGCATCTCATATCTATGTTTCATGATAAGATATAATATTCATTGCGAAGTGTTATGCATTCCTCGTCCACACATCAAATGAATGTAAATGCGACACTTCCTTGCAAGGAAATAGCGTTTGCAGATGTCTACGTATCGAAGCAATAGAGTTCAAATGCTTCTTAAAACGAGATATTGCATCTCATATCTATGTTTCATGATAAGATATAATATTCATTGCGAATTATTATGTATTCCACGTCTAGACTTCAAATGAATGTAAATGCGACACTTCCTTGCCAGGAAATAGCGTCTGCAGATGTCTAGGTATCGTAGCAATAGAGTTCTAATGCTTCTTAAAGCGCGATATCGCATCTCATTTCTATGTTTCATGGTAAGATGTAATATGATTTGCGAAGTGTTATGTATTCCTCGTCTACATTTCAAATGAATGTAAATGCGACACTTCCTCGCTAGGAAATAGTGTTTGCAGATGTCTACGTATCGTAGCAATAGATTTCTAATGCTTTTTAAAACGCGATATCGCATCTCATTTCTATGTTTCATGGTAAGATATAATATTATTTGCGAAGTGTCATGTATTCCTCGTCTACACTTCAAATGAATGTAAGTGCGACACTTCCTTGCAAGGAAATAGCGTTTGCAGATGTCTACGTATCGAAGCAATAGAGTTCAAATGCTTCTTAAAACGAGATATTGCATCTCATTTCTATGTTTCATGATAAGATATAATATTCATTGCGAAGTGTTATGCATTCCTCGTCTACGATTCAAATGAAAGTAAATGCGACACTTCCTTGCAAGGAAATAGCGTTTGCAGATGTCTACGTATCGAAGCAATAGAGTTCAAATGCTTCTTTAAACGAGATATTGCATCTCATATCTATGTTTCATGATAAGATATAATATACATTGCAAAGTCTTATGCATTCCTCGTCTACGATTCAAATGAAAGTAAATGCGACACTTCCTTGCAAGGAAATAGCGTTTGCGGATGTCTACGTATCGTAGCAATAGATTTCTAATGCTTCTTAAAACGCGATATCGCACCTCACTTCTATGTTTCATGGTAAGATATAATATGATTTGCGAAGTGTTATGTATTCCTCGTCTACACCTCAAATGAATGTAAATGCGACACTTCCTTGCAGGGAAATAGCGTTTGCAGATGTCTACGTATCGAAGCAATAGTGTTCAAATGCTTCTTAAAACGAGATATTGCATCTCATATCTGTGTTTCATGATAAGATATAATATTCATTGCGAAGTGTTATGCATTCCTCGTCTACGATTCAAATGAATGTAAATGCGACACTTCCTTGCAAGGAAATAGCGTTTGCAGATGTCTACGTATCGAAGCAATAGTGTTCTAAAGCTTCTTAAATCGCGATATCGCATCTCATTTCTATGTTTCATGGTAAGATATAATATGATTTGCGAAGTGTTATGTATTCCTTGTCTACACTTCAAATGAATGTAAATGCGACACTTCCTTGCAAGGAAATAGCGTCTGCAGATGTCTACGTATCGTAGCAATAGAGTTTTTATGATTCTTAAAACGCGATATCGCATATCATTTCTATGTTTCATGGTAAGATATAATATGATTTGCGAAGTATCATGTATTCCTCGTCTGCACTTCAAATGAATGTAAATGCGACACTTCCTTGCTAGGAAATAGCGTCTGCACATGTCTAGGTATCGTAGCAATAGAGTTCTAATGCTTCTTAAAACGCGATATCGCATCTCATTTCTATGTTTCATGGTAAGATATAATATGATTTGCGAAGTGTTATGTATTCCTTGTCTACACTTCAAATGAATGTAAATGCGACACTTCCTTGCAAGGAAATAGCGTCTGCAGATGTCTACGTATCGAAGCAATAGAGTTCAAATGCTTCTTAAAACGAGATATTGCATCTCATTTCTATGTTTCATGATAAGATATAATATTCATTGCGAAGTGTTATGCATTCCTCGTCTACGATTCAAATGAACGTAAATGCGACACTTCCTTGCAAGGAAATAGCGTTTGCAGATGTCTACGTATCGTAACAATAGAGTTCTTATGATACTTAAAACGCGATATCGCATCTCATTTCTATGATTCATGGTAAGATATAATATGAATTGCGAAGTGTTATGTATTCCTCGTCTACACTTCAAATGAATGTAAATGCGACACTTCCTTGCAAGGAAATAGCGATTGCAGATGTCTACCTATCGTAGCAATAGAGTTCTAATGCTTCTTAAAACGCGATATCGCATCTCATTTCTGTGTTTCATGGTAAGATATAATATGATTTGCGAAGTGTTATGTATTCCTCGTCTACACCTCAAATGAATGTAAATGCGACACTTCCTTGCAGGGAAATAGCGTTTGCAGATGTCTACGTATCGAAGCAATAGAGTTCAAATGCTTCTTAAAACGAGATATTGCATCTCATACCTATGTTTCATGATAAGATATAATATACATTGCGAAGTGTTATGCATTCCTCGTCTACGATTCAAATGAAAGTAAATGCGACACTTCCTTGCAAGGAAATAGCGTTTGCAAATATCTGCCTATCGTAGCAATAGTATTCTAATG
This sequence comes from Xylocopa sonorina, assembly GCF_050948175.1. Classification (NCBI taxonomy): domain Eukaryota; kingdom Metazoa; phylum Arthropoda; class Insecta; order Hymenoptera; family Apidae; genus Xylocopa; species Xylocopa sonorina. The sequence continues at coordinate 654,888 of NW_027490203.1, forward strand.
CTTCTTAAAATGCGATATCGCATCTCACTTCTATGTTTCATGGTAAGTTATAATATGATTTGCGAAGTGTTATGTATTCCTCGTCCACACTTCAAATGAATGTAAATGCGACACTTCCTTGCAAGGAAATAGCGTTTGCAGATGTCTAGGTATCGTAGCAATAGAGTTTTAATGCTTCTTAAAACGCGATATCGCATCTCATTTCTATGTTTCATGGTAAGATGTAATATGATTTGCGAAGTGTTATGTATTCCTCGTCTACACTTCAAATTAATGTAAATGCGACACCTCCTTGTAAGGAAATTGCGTTTGCAGATGTCTACGTATCGAAGCAATAGAGTTCAAATGCTTCTTAAAGCGAGATACTGCATCTCATATCTATGTTTCATGATAAGATATAATATTCATTGCGAAGTGTTATGCATTCCTCGTCTACGACTCAAATGAAAGTAAATGCGACACTTCCTTGCAAGGAAATAGCGTTTGCAGATGTCTACGTATCGTAACAATAGAGTTCTTATGATTCTTGAAACGCGATATCGCATCTCATTTCTATGTTTCATGGTAAGATATAATATGACTTGCGAAGTGTTATGTATTCCTCGTCTACACTTCAAATGAATGTAAATACGACATTTCCTTGCAAGGAAATAGCGTTTGCAAATATCTGCCTATCGTAGCAATAGTATTCTAATGCTTCTTAAAATGCGATATCGCATCTCACTTCTATGTTTCATGGTAAGTTATAATATGATTTGCGAAGTGTTATGTATTCCTCGTCCACACTTCAAATGAATGTAAATGCGACACTTCCTTGCAAGGAAATAGCGTTTGCAGATGTCTAGGTATCGTAGCAATAGAGTTTTAATGCTTCTTAAAACGCGATATCGCATCTCATTTCTATGTTTCATGGCAAGATGTAATATGATTTGCGAAGTGTTATGTATTCCTCGTCTACACTTCAAATTAATGTAAATGCGACACCTCCTTGTAAGGAAATTGCGTTTGCAGATGTCTACGTATCGAAGCAATAGAGTTCAAATGCTTCTTAAAACGAGATACTGCATCTCATATCTATGTTTCATGATAAGATATAATATTCATTGCGAAGTGTTATGCATTCCTCGTCTACACCTCAAATGAATGTAAATGCGACACTTCCTTGCAGGGAAATAGCGTTTGCAGATGTCTACGTATCGAAGCAATAGTGTTCAAATGCTTCTTAAAACGAGATATTGCATCTCATACCTATGTTTCATGATAAGATATAATATACATTGCGAAGTGTTATGCATTCCTCGTCTACGATTCAAATGAAAGTAAATGCGACACTTCATTGCAAGGAAATAGCGTTTGCGGATGTCTACGTATCGTAGCAATAGATTTCTAATGCTTCTTAAAACGCGATATCGCATCTCATTTCTATGTTTCATGGTAAGATATAATATGATTTGCGAAGTGTTATGTATTCCTCGTCTACACCTCAAATGAATTTAAATGCGACACTTCCTTGCAGGGAAATAGCGTTTGCAGATGTCTACGTATCGAAGCAATAGTGTTCAAATGCTTCTTAAAACGAGATATTGCATCTCATATCTATGTTTCATGATAAGATATAATATTCATTGCGAAGTGTTATGCATTCCTCGTCCACACATCAAATGAATGTAAATGCGACACTTCCTTGCAAGGAAATAGCGTTTGCAGATGTCTACGTATCGAAGCAATAGAGTTCAAATGCTTCTTAAAACGAGATATTGCATCTCATATCTATGTTTCATGATAAGATATAATATTCATTGCGAATTATTATGTATTCCACGTCTAGACTTCAAATGAATGTAAATGCGACACTTCCTTGCCAGGAAATAGCGTCTGCAGATGTCTAGGTATCGTAGCAATAGAGTTCTAATGCTTCTTAAAGCGCGATATCGCATCTCATTTCTATGTTTCATGGTAAGATGTAATATGATTTGCGAAGTGTTATGTATTCCTCGTCTACATTTCAAATGAATGTAAATGCGACACTTCCTCGCTAGGAAATAGTGTTTGCAGATGTCTACGTATCGTAGCAATAGATTTCTAATGCTTTTTAAAACGCGATATCGCATCTCATTTCTATGTTTCATGGTAAGATATAATATTATTTGCGAAGTGTCATGTATTCCTCGTCTACACTTCAAATGAATGTAAATGCGACACTTCCTTGCAAGGAAATAGCGTTTGCAGATGTCTACGTATCGAAGCAATAGAGTTCAAATGCTTCTTAAAACGAGATATTGCATCTCATTTCTATGTTTCATGATAAGATATAATATTCATTGCGAAGTGTTATGCATTCCTCGTCTACGATTCAAATGAAAGTAAATGCGACACTTCCTTGCAAGGAAATAGCGTTTGCAGATGTCTACGTATCGAAGCAATAGAGTTCAAATGCTTCTTTAAACGAGATATTGCATCTCATATCTATGTTTCATGATAAGATATAATATACATTGCAAAGTCTTATGCATTCCTCGTCTACGATTCAAATGAAAGTAAATGCGACACTTCCTTGCAAGGAAATAGCGTTTGCGGATGTCTACGTATCGTAGCAATAGATTTCTAATGCTTCTTAAAACGCGATATCGCACCTCACTTCTATGTTTCATGGTAAGATATAATATGATTTGCGAAGTGTTATGTATTCCTCGTCTACACCTCAAATGAATGTAAATGCGACACTTCCTTGCAGGGAAATAGCGTTTGCAGATGTCTACGTATCGAAGCAATAGTGTTCAAATGCTTCTTAAAACGAGATATTGCATCTCATATCTGTGTTTCATGATAAGATATAATATTCATTGCGAAGTGTTATGCATTCCTCGTCTACGATTCAAATGAATGTAAATGCGACACTTCCTTGCAAGGAAATAGCGTTTGCAGATGTCTACGTATCGAAGCAATAGTGTTCTAAAGCTTCTTAAATCGCGATATCGCATCTCATTTCTATGTTTCATGGTAAGATATAATATGATTTGCGAAGTGTTATGTATTCCTTGTCTACACTTCAAATGAATGTAAATGCGACACTTCCTTGCAAGGAAATAGCGTCTGCAGATGTCTACGTATCGTAGCAATAGAGTTTTTATGATTCTTAAAACGCGATATCGCATCTCATTTCTATGTTTCATGGTAAGATATAATATGATTTGCGAAGTATCATGTATTCCTCGTCTGCACTTCAAATGAATGTAAATGCGACACTTCCTTGCTAGGAAATAGCGTCTGCACATGTCTAGGTATCGTAGCAATAGAGTTCTAATGCTTCTTAAAACGCGATATCGCATCTCATTTCTATGTTTCATGGTAAGATATAATATGATTTGCGAAGTGTTATGTATTCCTTGTCTACACTTCAAATGAATGTAAATGCGACACTTCCTTGCAAGGAAATAGCGTCTGCAGATGTCTACGTATCGAAGCAATAGAGTTCAAATGCTTCTTAAAACGAGATATTGCATCTCATTTCTATGTTTCATGATAAGATATAATATTCATTGCGAAGTGTTATGCATTCCTCGTCTACGATTCAAATGAACGTAAATGCGACACTTCCTTGCAAGGAAATAGCGTTTGCAGATGTCTACGTATCGTAACAATAGAGTTCTTATGATACTTAAAACGCGATATCGCATCTCATTTCTATGATTCATGGTAAGATATAATATGAATTGCGAAGTGTTATGTATTCCTCGTCTACACTTCAAATGAATGTAAATGCGACACTTCCTTGCAAGGAAATAGCGATTGCAGATGTCTACCTATCGTAGCAATAGAGTTCTAATGCTTCTTAAAACGCGATATCGCATCTCATTTCTGTGTTTCATGGTAAGATATAATATGAATTGCGAAGTGTTATGTATTCCTCGTCTACACCTCAAATGAATGTAAATGCGACACTTCCTTGCAGGGAAATAGCGTTTGCAGATGTCTACGTATCGAAGCAATAGAGTTCAAATGCTTCTTAAAACGAGATATTGCATCTCATACCTATGTTTCATGATAAGATATAATATACATTGCGAAGTGTTATGCATTCCTCGTCTACGATTCAAATGAAAGTAAATGCGACACTTCCTTGCAAGGAAATAGCGTTTGCGGATGTCTACGTATCGTAGCAATAGATTTCTAATGCTTCTTAAAACGCGATATCGCATCTCATTTCTATGTTTCATGGTAAGATATAATATGATTTGCGAAGTGTTATGTATTCCTCGTCTACACCTCAAATGAATGTAAATGCGACACTTCCTTGCAGGGAAATAGCGTTTGCAGATGTCTACGTATCGAAGCAATAGTGTTCAAATGCTTCTTAAAACGAGATATTGCATCTCATATCTATGTTTCATGATAAGATATAATATTCATTGCGAAGTGTTATGCATTCCTCGTCCACACATCAAATGAATGTAAATGCGACACTTCCTTGCAAGGAAATAGCGTTTGCAGATGTCTACGTATCGAAGCAATAGAGTTCAAATGCTTCTTAAAACGAGATATTGCATCTCATATCTATGTTTCATGATAAGATATAATATTCATTGCGAATTATTATGTATTCCTCGTCTAGACTTCAAATGAATGTAAATGCGACACTTCCTTGCCAGGAAATAGCGTCTGCAGATGTCTAGGTATCGTAGCAATAGAGTTCTAATGCTTCTTAAAACGCGATATCGCATCTCATTTCTATGTTTCATGGTAAGATGTAATATGATTTGCGAAGTGTTATGTATTCCTCGTCTACATTTCAAATGAATGTAAATGCGACACTTCCTCGCTAGGAAATAGTGTTTGCAGATGTCTACGTATCGTAGCAATAGATTTCTAATGCTTTTTAAAACGCGATATCGCATCTCATTTCTATGTTTCATGGTAAGATATAATATTATTTGCGAAGTGTCATGTATTCCTCGTCTACACTTCAAATGAATGTAAATGCGACACTTCCTTGCTTGGAAATAGCGTCTGCAGATGTCTACGTATCGAAGCAATAGAGTTTAAATGCTTCTTAAAACGAGATATCGCATCTCATTTCTATGTTTCATGGTAAGATATAATATGATTTGCGAAGAGTTATGTATTCCTTGTCTCAAATTCAAATGAATGTAAATGCGACACTTCCTTGCAAGGAAATAGCGTTTGCAGATGTCTAGGTATCGTAGCAATAGTGTTTTAATGCTTCTTAAAACGCGATATCGCATCTCATTTCTATGTTTCATGGTAAGATGTAATATGATTTGCGAAGTGTTATGTATTCCTCGTCTACACTTCAAATTAATGTAAATGCGACACCTCCTTGTAAGGAAATTGCGTTTGCAGATGTCTACGTATCGAAGCAATAGAGTTCAAATGCTTCTTAAAACGAGATACTGCATCTCATATCTATGTTTCATGATAAGATATAATATTCATTGCGAAGTGTTATGCATTCCTCGTCTACGATTCAAATGAAAGTAAATGCGACACTTCCTTGCAAGGAAATAGCGTTTGCAGATGTCTACGTATCGAAGCAATAGAGTTCAAATGCTTCTTAAAACGAGATACTGCATCTCATATCTATTTTTCATGATAAGATATAATATTCATTGCGAAGTGTTATGTATTCCTCGTCTACACTTCAAATGAATGTTAATACGACACTTCCTTGCAAGGAAATAGCGTTTGCAAATATCTGCCTATCGTAGCAATAGTATTCTAATGCTTCTTAAAACGCGATATCGCATCTCATTTCTATGTTTCATGGTAAGATGTAATATGATTTGCGAAGTGTTATGTATTCCTCGTCTACACTTCAAATTAATGTAAATGCGACACCTCCTTGTAAGGAAATTGCGTTTGCAGATGTCTACGTATCGAAGCAATAGAGTTCAAATGCTTCTTAAAACGAGATACTGCATCTCATATCTATGTTTCATGATAAGATATAATATTCATTGCGAAGTGTTATGCATTCCTCGTCTACGACTCAAATGAAAGTAAATGCGACACTTCCTTGCAAGGAAATAGCGTTTGCAGATGTCTACGTAACAATAGAGTTCTTATGATTCTTGAAACGCGATATCGCATCTCATTTCGATGTTTCATGGTAAGATATAATATGACTTGCGAAGTGTTATGTATTCCTCGTCTACACTTCAAATGAATGTAAATACGACATTTCCTTGCAAGGAAATAGCGTTTGCAAATACCTGCCTATCGTAGCAATAGTATTCTAATGCTTCTTAAAATGCGATATCGCATCTCACTTCTATGTTTCATGGTAAGTTATAATATGATTTGCGAAGTGTTATGTATTCCTCGTCCACACTTCAAATGAATGTAAATGCGACACTTCCTTGCAAGGAAATAGCGTTTGCAGATGTCTAGGTATCGTAGCAATAGAGTTTTAATGCTTCTTAAAACGCGATATCGCATCTCATTTCTATGTTTCATGGCAAGATGTAATATGATTTGCGAAGTGTTATGTATTCCTCGTCTACACTTCAAATTAATGTAAATGCGACACCTCCTTGTAAGGAAATTGCGTTTGCAGATGTCTACGTATCGAAGCAATAGAGTTCAAATGCTTCTTAAAACGAGATACTGCATCTCATATCTATGTTTCATGATAAGATATAATATTCATTGCGAAGTGTTATGCATTCCTCGTCTACGATTCAAATGAAAGTAAATGCGACACTTCCTTGCAAGGAAATAGCGTTTGCAGATGTCTACGTATCGAAGCAATAGTGTACAAATGCTTCTTAAAACGAGATATTGCATCTCATATCTATGTTTCATGATAAGATATAATATTCATTGCGAAGTGTTATGCATTCCTCGTCCACACATCAAATGAATGTAAATGCGACACTTCCTTGCAAGGAAATAGCGTTTGCAGATGTCTACGTATCGAAGCAATAGAGTTCAAATGCTTCTTAAAACGAGATATTGCATCTCATATCTATGTTTCATGATAAGATATAATATTCATTGCGAATTATTATGTATTCCTCGTCTAGACTTCAAATGAATGTAAATGCGACACTTCCTTGCCAGGAAATAGCGTCTGCAGATGTCTAGGTATCGTAGCAATAGAGTTCTATTGCTTCTTAAAACGCGATATCGCATCTCATTTCTATGTTTCATGGTAAGATGTAATATGATTTGCGAAGTGTTATGTATTCCTCGTCTACATTTCAAATGAATGTAAATGCGACACTTCCTCGCTAGGAAATAGTGTTTGCAGATGTCTACGTATCGAAGCAATAGATTTCTAATGCTTTTTAAAACGCGATATCGCATCTCATTTCTATGTTTCATGGTAAGATATAATATTATTTGCGAAGTGTCATGTATTCCTCGTCTACACTTCAAATGAATGTAAATGCGACACTTCCTTGCTAGGAAATAGCGTCTGCAGATGTCTACGTATCGAAGCAATAGAGTTTAAATGCTTCTTAAAACGAGATATCGCATCTCATTTCTATGTTTCATGGTAAGATATAATATGATTTGCGAAGAGTTATGTATTCCTTGTCTCAAATTCAAATGAATGTAAATGCGACACTTCCTTGCAAGGAAATAGCGTTTGCAGATGTCTACGTATCGAAGCAATAGTGTTCAAATGCTTCTTAAAACGAGATATTGCATCTCATTTCTATGTTTCATGGTAAGATATAACATGATTTGCGAAGTGTTATGTATTCCTCGTCGACACTTCAAATGAATGTAAATGCGACACTTCCTTGCAAGGAAATAGCGTTTGCAGATGTCTAGGTATCGTAGCAATAGTGTTTTAATGCTTCTTAAAACGCGATATCGCATCTCATTTCTATGTTTCATGGTAAGATGTAATATGATTTGCGAAGTGTTATGTATTCCTCGTCTACACTTCAAATTAATGTAAATGCGACACCTCCTTGTAAGGAAATTGCGTTTGCAGATGTCTACGTATCGAAGCAATAGAGTTCAAATGCTTCTTAAAACGAGATACTGCATCTCATATCTATGTTTCATGATAAGATATAATATTCATTGCGAAGTGTTACGCATTCCTCGTCTACGATTCAAATGAAAGTAAATGCGACACTTCCTTGCAAGGAAATAGCGTTTGCAGATGTCTACGTATCGTAACAATAGAGTTCTTATGATTCTTGAAACGCGATATCGCATCTCATTTCTATGTTTCATGGTAAGATATAATATGACTTGCGAAGTGTTATGTATTCCTCGTCTACACTTCAAATGAATGTAAATACGACATTTCCTTGCAAGGAAATAGCGTTTGCAAATATCTGCCTATCGTAGCAATAGTATTCTAATGCTTCTTAAAATGCGATATCGCATCTCACTTCTATGTTTCATGGTAAGTTATAATATGATTTGCGAAGTGTTATGTATTCCTCGTCCACACTTCAAATGAATGTAAATGCGACACTTCCTTGCAAGGAAATAGCGTTTGCAGATGTCTAGGTATCGTAGCAATAGTGTTTTAATGCTTCTTAAAACGCGATATCGCATCTCATTTCTATGTTTCATGGTAAGATGTAATATGATTTGCGAAGTGTTATGTATTCCTCGTCTACACTTCAAATTAATGTAAATGCGACACCTCCTTGTAAGGAAATTGCGTTTGCAGATGTCTACGTATCGAAGCAATAGAGTTCAAATGCTTCTTAAAACGAGATACTGCATCTCATATCTATGTTTCATGATAAGATATAATATTCATTGCGAAGTGTTATGCATTCCTCGTCTACGATTCAAATGAAAGTAAATGCGACACTTCCTTGCAAGGAAATAGCGTTTGCAGATGTCTACGTATCGAAGCAATAGAGTTCAAATGCTTCTTAAAACGAGATACTGCATCTCATATCTATTTTTCATGATAAGATATAATATTCATTGCGAAGTGTTATGTATTCCTCGTCTACACTTCAAATGAATGTTAATACGACACTTCCTTGCAAGGAAATAGCGTTTGCAAATATCTGCCTATCGTAGCAATAGTACTCTAATGCTTCTTAAAACGCGATATCGCATCTCATTTCTATGTTTCATGGTAAGATGTAATATGATTTGCGAAGTGTTATGTATTCCTCGTCTACACTTCAAATTAATGTAAATGCGACACCTCCTTGTAAGGAAATTGCGTTTGCAGATGTCTACGTATCGAAGCAATAGAGTTCAAATGCTTCTTAAAACGAGATACTGCATCTCATATCTATGTTTCATGATAAGATATAATATTCATTGCGAAGTGTTATGCATTCCTCGTCTACGACTCAAATGAAAGTAAATGCGACACTTCCTTGCAAGGAAATAGCGTTTGCAGATGTCTACGTATCGTAACAATAGAGTTCTTATGATTCTTGAAACGCGATATCGCATCTCATTTCTATGTTTCATGGTAAGATATAATATGACTTGCGAAGTGTTATGTATTCCTCGTCTACACTTCAAATGAATGTAAATACGACATTTCCTTGCAAGGAAATAGCGTTTGCAAATATCTGCCTATCGTAGCAATAGTATTCTAATGCTTCTTAAAATGCGATATCGCATCTCACTTCTATGTTTCATGGTAAGTTATAATATGATTTGCGAAGTGTTATGTATTCCTCGTCCACACTTCAAATGAATGTAAATGCGACACTTCCTTGCAAGGAAATAGCGTTTGCAGATGTCTACGTATCGAAGCAATAGGGTTCAAATGCTTCTTAAAACGAGATACTGCATCTCATATCTATGTTTCATGATAAGATATAATATTCATTGCGAAGTGTTATGCATTCCTCGTCTACGATTCAAATGAAAGTAAATGCGACACTTCCTTGCAAGGAAATAGCGTTTGCAGATGTCTACGTATCGAAGCAATAGAGTTCAAATGCTTCTTAAAACGAGATATTGCATCTCATATCTATGTTTCATGATAAGATATAATATACATTGCAAAGTCTTATGCATTCCTCGTCTACGATTCAAATGAAAGTAAATGCGACACTTCCTTGCAAGGAAATAGCGTTTGCGGATGTCTACGTATCGTAGCAATAGATTTCTAATGCTTCTTAAAACGCGATATCGCACCTCACTTCTATGTTTCATGGTAAGATATAATATGATTTGCGAAGTGTTATGTATTCCTCGTCTACACCTCAAATGAATGTAAATGCGACACTTCCTTGCTAGGAAATAGCGTCTGCAGATGTCTACGTATCGTAGCAATAGAGTTTTAATGCTTCTTAAAACGCGATATCGCATCTCATTTCTATGTTTCATGGTAAGATGTAATATGATTTGCGAAGTGTTATGTATTCCTCGTCTACACTTCAAATTAATGTAAATGCGACACCTCCTTGTAAGGAAATTGCGTTTGCAGATGTCTACGTATCGAAGCAATAGAGTTCAAATGCTTCTTAAAACGAGATACTGCATCTCATATCTATGTTTCATGATAAGATATAATATTCATTGCGAAGTGTTATGCATTCCTCGTCTACGACTCAAATGAAAGTAAATGCGACACTTCCTTGCAAGGAAATAGCGTTTGCAGATGTCTACGTAACAATAGAGTTCTTATGATTCTTGAAACGCGATATCGCATCTCATTTCGATGTTTCATGGTAAGATATAATATGACTTGCGAAGTGTTATGTATTCCTCGTCTACACTTCAAATGAATGTAAATACGACATTTCCTTGCAAGGAAATAGCGTTTGCAAATACCTGCCTATCGTAGCAATAGTATTCTAATGCTTCTTAAAATGCGATATCGCATCTCACTTCTATGTTTCATGGTAAGTTATAATATGATTTGCGAAGTGTTATGTATTCCTCGTCCACACTTCAAATGAATGTAAATGCGACACTTCCTTGCAAGGAAATAGCGTTTGCAGATGTCTAGGTATCGTAGCAATAGAGTTTTAATGCTTCTTAAAACGCGATATCGCATCTCATTTCTATGTTTCATGGCAAGATGTAATATGATTTGCGAAGTGTTATGTATTCCTCGTCTACACTTCAAATTAATGTAAATGCGACACCTCCTTGTAAGGAAATTGCGTTTGCAGATGTCTACGTATCGAAGCAATAGAGTTCAAATGCTTCTTAAAACGAGATACTGCATCTCATATCTATGTTTCATGATAAGATATAATATTCATTGCGAAGTGTTATGCATTCCTCGTCTACGATTCAAATGAAAGTAAATGCGACACTTCCTTGCAAGGAAATAGCGTTTGCAGATGTCTACGTATCGAAGCAATAGTGTACAAATGCTTCTTAAAACGAGATATTGCATCTCATATCTATGTTTCATGATAAGATATAATATTCATTGCGAAGTGTTATGCATTCCTCGTCCACACATCAAATGAATGTAAATGCGACACTTCCTTGCAAGGAAATAGCGTTTGCAGATGTCTACGTATCGAAGCAATAGAGTTCAAATGCTTCTTAAAACGAGATATTGCATCTCATATCTATGTTTCATGATAAGATATAATATTCATTGCGAATTATTATGTATTCCTCGTCTAGACTTCAAATGAATGTAAATGCGACACTTCCTTGCCAGGAAATAGCGTCTGCAGATGTCTAGGTATCGTAGCAATAGAGTTCTATTGCTTCTTAAAACGCGATATCGCATCTCATTTCTATGTTTCATGGTAAGATGTAATATGATTTGCGAAGTGTTATGTATTCCTCGTCTACATTTCAAATGAATGTAAATGCGACACTTCCTCGCTAGGAAATAGTGTTTGCAGATGTCTACGTATCGAAGCAATAGATTTCTAATGCTTTTTAAAACGCGATATCGCATCTCATTTCTATGTTTCATGGTAAGATATAATATTATTTGCGAAGTGTCATGTATTCCTCGTCTACACTTCAAATGAATGTAAATGCGACACTTCCTTGCTAGGAAATAGCGTCTGCAGATGTCTACGTATCGAAGCAATAGAGTTTAAATGCTTCTTAAAACGAGATATCGCATCTCATTTCTATGTTTCATGGTAAGATATAATATGATTTGCGAAGAGTTATGTATTCCTTGTCTCAAATTCAAATGAATGTAAATGCGACACTTCCTTGCAAGGAAATAGCGTTTGCAGATGTCTACGTATCGAAGCAATAGTGTTCAAATGCTTCTTAAAACGAGATATTGCATCTCATTTCTATGTTTCATGGTAAGATATAACATGATTTGCGAAGTGTTATGTATTCCTCGTCGACACTTCAAATGAATGTAAATGCGACACTTCCTTGCAAGGAAATAGCGTTTGCAGATGTCTAGGTATCGTAGCAATAGTGTTTTAATGCTTCTTAAAACGCGATATCGCATCTCATTTCTATGTTTCATGGTAAGATGTAATATGATTTGCGAAGTGTTATGTATTCCTCGTCTACACTTCAAATTAATGTAAATGCGACACCTCCTTGTAAGGAAATTGCGTTTGCAGATGTCTACGTATCGAAGCAATAGAGTTCAAATGCTTCTTAAAACGAGATACTGCATCTCATATCTATGTTTCATGATAAGATATAATATTCATTGCGAAGTGTTACGCATTCCTCGTCTACGATTCAAATGAAAGTAAATGCGACACTTCCTTGCAAGGAAATAGCGTTTGCAGATGTCTACGTATCGTAACAATAGAGTTCTTATGATTCTTGAAACGCGATATCGCATCTCATTTCTATGTTTCATGGTAAGATATAATATGACTTGCGAAGTGTTATGTATTCCTCGTCTACACTTCAAATGAATGTAAATACGACATTTCCTTGCAAGGAAATAGCGTTTGCAAATATCTGCCTATCGTAGCAATAGTATTCTAATGCTTCTTAAAATGCGATATCGCATCTCACTTCTATGTTTCATGGTAAGTTATAATATGATTTGCGAAGTGTTATGTATTCCTCGTCCACACTTCAAATGAATGTAAATGCGACACTTCCTTGCAAGGAAATAGCGTTTGCAGATGTCTAGGTATCGTAGCAATAGAGTTTTAATGCTTCTTAAAACGCGATATCGCATCTCATTTCTATGTTTCATGGCAAGATGTAATATGATTTGCGAAGTGTTATGTATTCCTCGTCTACACTTCAAATTAATGTAAATGCGACACCTCCTTGTAAGGAAATTGCGTTTGCAGATGTCTACGTATCGAAGCAATAGAGTTCAAATGCTTCTTAAAACGAGATACTGCATCTCATATCTATGTTTCATGATAAGATATAATATTCATTGCGAAGCGTTATGCATTCCTCGTCTACACCTCAAATGAATGTAAATGCGACACTTCCTTGCAGGGAAATAGCGTTTGCAGATGTCTACGTATCGAAGCAATAGTGTTCAAATGCTTCTTAAAACGAGATATTGCATCTCATACCTATGTTTCATGATAAGATATAATATACATTGCGAAGTGTTATGCATTCCTCGTCTACGATTCAAATGAAAGTAAATGCGACACTTCCTTGCAAGGAAATAGCGTTTGCGGATGTCTACGTATCGTAGCAATAGATTTCTAATGCTTCTTAAAACGCGATATCGCATCTCATTTCTATGTTTCATGGTAAGATATAATATGATTTGCGAAGTGTTATGTATTCCTCGTCTACACCTCAAATGAATTTAAATGCGACACTTCCTTGCAGGGAAATAGCGTTTGCAGATGTCTACGTATCGAAGCAATAGTGTTCAAATGCTTCTTAAAACGAGATATTGCATCTCATATCTATGTTTCATGATAAGATATAATATTCATTGCGAAGTGTTATGCATTCCTCGTCCACACATCAAATGAATGTAAATGCGACACTTCCTTGCAAGGAAATAGCGTTTGCAGATGTCTACGTATCGAAGCAATAGAGTTCAAATGCTTCTTAAAACGAGATATTGCATCTCATATCTATGTTTCATGATAAGATATAATATTCATTGCGAATTATTATGTATTCCACGTCTAGACTTCAAATGAATGTAAATGCGACACTTCCTTGCCAGGAAATAGCGTCTGCAGATGTCTAGGTATCGTAGCAATAGAGTTCTAATGCTTCTTAAAGCGCGATATCGCATCTCATTTCTATGTTTCATGGTAAGATGTAATATGATTTGCGAAGTGTTATGTATTCCTCGTCTACATTTCAAATGAATGTAAATGCGACACTTCCTCGCTAGGAAATAGTGTTTGCAGATGTCTACGTATCGTAGCAATAGATTTCTAATGCTTTTTAAAACGCGATATCGCATCTCATTTCTATGTTTCATGGTAAGATATAATATTATTTGCGAAGTGTCATGTATTCCTCGTCTACACTTCAAATGAATGTAAATGCGACACTTCCTTGCAAGGAAATAGCGTTTGCGGATGTCTACGTATCGAAGCAATAGAGTTCAAATGCTTCTTAAAACGAGATATTGCATCTCATATCTGTGTTTCATGATAAGATATAATATTCATTGCGAAGTGTTATGCATTCCTCGTCTACGATTCAAATGAATGTAAATGCGACACTTCCTTGCAAGGAAATAGCGTTTGCAGATGTCTACGTATCGAAGCAATAGTGTTCTAAAGCTTCTTAAATCGCGATATCGCATCTCATTTCTATGTTTCATGGTAAGATATAATATGATTTGCGAAGTATCATGTATTCCTCGTCTGCACTTCAAATGAATGTAAATGCGACACTTCCTTGCTAGGAAATAGCGTCTGCACATGTCTAGGTATCGTAGCAATAGAGTTCTAATGCTTCTTAAAACGCGATATCGCATCTCATTTCTATGTTTCATGGTAAGATATAATATGATTTGCGAAGTGTTATGTATTCCTTGTCTACACTTCAAATGAATGTAAATGCGACACTTCCTTGCAAGGAAATAGCGTCTGCAGATGTCTACGTATCGAAGCAATAGAGTTCAAATGCTTCTTAAAACGAGATATTGCATCTCATTTCTATGTTTCATGATAAGATATAATATTCATTGCGAAGTGTTATGCATTCCTCGTCTACGATTCAAATGAACGTAAATGCGACACTTCCTTGCAAGGAAATAGCGTTTGCAGATGTCTACGTATCGTAACAATAGAGTTCTTATGATACTTAAAACGCGATATCGCATCTCATTTCTATGATTCATGGTAAGATATAATATGAATTGCGAAGTGTTATGTATTCCTCGTCTACACTTCAAATGAATGTAAATGCGACACTTCCTTGCAAGGAAATAGCGATTGCAGATGTCTACCTATCGTAGCAATAGAGTTCTAATGCTTCTTAAAACGCGATATCGCATCTCATTTCTGTGTTTCATGGTAAGATATAATATGATTTGCGAAGTGTTATGTATTCCTCGTCTACACCTCAAATGAATGTAAATGCGACACTTCCTTGCAGGGAAATAGCGTTTGCAGATGTCTACGTATCGAAGCAATAGAGTTCAAATGCTTCTTAAAACGAGATATTGCATCTCATACCTATGTTTCATGATAAGATATAATATACATTGCGAAGTGTTATGCATTCCTCGTCTACGATTCAAATGAAAGTAAATGCGACACTTCCTTGCAAGGAAATAGCGTTTGCGGATGTCTACGTATCGTAGCAATAGATTTCTAATGCTTCTTAAAACGCGATATCGCATCTCATTTCTATGTTTCATGGTAAGATATAATATGATTTGCGAAGTGTTATGTATTCCTCGTCTACACCTCAAATGAATGTAAATGCGACACTTCCTTGCAGGGAAATAGCGTTTGCAGATGTCTACGTATCGAAGCAATAGTGTTCAAATGCTTCTTAAAACGAGATATTGCATCTCATATCTATGTTTCATGATAAGATATAATATTCATTGCGAAGTGTTATGCATTCCTCGTCCACACATCAAATGAATGTAAATGCGACACTTCCTTGCAAGGAAATAGCGTTTGCAGATGTCTACGTATCGAAGCAATAGAGTTCAAATGCTTCTTAAAACGAGATATTGCATCTCATATCTATGTTTCATGATAAGATATAATATTCATTGCGAATTATTATGTATTCCTCGTCTAGACTTCAAATGAATGTAAATGCGACACTTCCTTGCCAGGAAATAGCGTCTGCAGATGTCTAGGTATCGTAGCAATAGAGTTCTAATGCTTCTTAAAACGCGATATCGCATCTCATTTCTATGTTTCATGGTAAGATGTAATATGATTTGCGAAGTGTTATGTATTCCTCGTCTACATTTCAAATGAATGTAAATGCGACACTTCCTCGCTAGGAAATAGTGTTTGCAGATGTCTACGTATCGTAGCAATAGATTTCTAATGCTTTTTAAAACGCGATATCGCATCTCATTTCTATGTTTCATGGTAAGATGTAATATGATTTGCGAAGTGTTATGTATTCCTCGTCTACACTTCAAATTAATGTAAATGCGACACCTCCTTGTAAGGAAATAGCGTTTGCAGATGTCTACGTATCGAAGCAATAGAGTTCAAATGCTTCTTAAAACGAGATACTGCATCTCATATCTATGTTTCATGATAAGATATAATATTCATTGCGAAGTGTTATGCATTCCTCGTCTACGACTCAAATGAAAGTAAATGCGACACTTCCTTGCAAGGAAATAGCGTTTGCAGATGTCTACGTATCGTAACAATAGAGTTCTTATGATTCTTGAAACGCGATATCGCATCTCATTTCTATGTTTCATGGTAAGATATAATATGACTTGCGAAGTGTTATGTATTCCTCGTCTACACTTCAAATGAATGTAAATACGACATTTCCTTGCAAGGAAATAGCGTTTGCAAATATCTGCCTATCGTAGCAATAGTATTCTAATGCTTCTTAAAATGCGATATCGCATCTCACTTCTATGTTTCATGGTAAGTTATAATATGATTTGCGAAGTGTTATGTATTCCTCGTCCACACTTCAAATGAATGTAAATGCGACACTTCCTTGCAAGGAAATAGCGTTTGCAGATGTCTAGGTATCGTAGCAATAGAGTTTTAATGCTTCTTAAAACGCGATATCGCATCTCATTTCTATGTTTCATGGCAAGATGTAATATGATTTGCGAAGTGTTATGTATTCCTCGTCTACACTTCAAATTAATGTAAATGCGACACCTCCTTGTAAGGAAATTGCGTTTGCAGATGTCTACGTATCGAAGCAATAGGGTTCAAATGCTTCTTAAAACGAGATACTGCATCTCATATCTATGTTTCATGATAAGATATAATATTCATTGCGAAGTGTTATGCATTCCTCGTCTACGATTCAAATGAAAGTAAATGCGACACTTCCTTGCAAGGAAATAGCGTTTGCAGATGTCTACGTATCGAAGCAATAGAGTTCAAATGCTTCTTAAAACGAGATATTGCATCTCATATCTATGTTTCATGATAAGATATAATATACATTGCAAAGTCTTATGCATTCCTCGTCTACGATTCAAATGAAAGTAAATGCGACACTTCCTTGCAAGGAAATAGCGTTTGCGGATGTCTACGTATCGTAGCAATAGATTTCTAATGCTTCTTAAAACGCGATATCGCACCTCACTTCTATGTTTCATGGTAAGATATAATATGATTTGCGAAGTGTTATGTATTCCTCGTCTACACCTCAAATGAATGTAAATGCGACACTTCCTTGCTAGGAAATAGCGTCTGCAGATGTCTACGTATCGTAGCAATAGAGTTTTAATGCTTCTTAAAACGCGATATCGCATCTCATTTCTATGTTTCATGGTAAGATGTAATATGATTTGCGAAGTGTTATGTATTCCTCGTCTACACTTCAAATTAATGTAAATGCGACACCTCCTTGTAAGGAAATTGCGTTTGCAGATGTCTACGTATCGAAGCAATAGAGTTCAAATGCTTCTTAAAACGAGATACTGCATCTCATATCTATGTTTCATGATAAGATATAATATTCATTGCGAAGTGTTATGCATTCCTCGTCTACGACTCAAATGAAAGTAAATGCGACACTTCCTTGCAAGGAAATAGCGTTTGCAGATGTCTACGTAACAATAGAGTTCTTATGATTCTTGAAACGCGATATCGCATCTCATTTCGATGTTTCATGGTAAGATATAATATGACTTGCGAAGTTTTATGTATTCCTCGTCTACACTTCAAATGAATGTAAATACGACATTTCCTTGCAAGGAAATAGCGTTTGCAAATACCTGCCTATCGTAGCAATAGTATTCTAATGCTTCTTAAAATGCGATATCGCATCCCACTTCTATGTTTCATGGTAAGTTATAATATGATTTGCGAAGTGTTATGTATTCCTCGTCCACACTTCAAATGAATGTAAATGCGACACTTCCTTGCAAGGAAATAGCGTTTGCAGATGTCTAGGTATCGTAGCAATAGAGTTTTAATGCTTCTTAAAACGCGATATCGCATCTCATTTCTATGTTTCATGGCAAGATGTAATATGATTTGCGAAGTGTTATGTATTCCTCGTCTACACTTCAAATTAATGTAAATGCGACACCTCCTTGTAAGGAAATTGCGTTTGCAGATGTCTACGTATCGAAGCAATAGAGTTCAAATGCTTCTTAAAACGAGATACTGCATCTCATATCTATGTTTCATGATAAGATATAATATTCATTGCGAAGTGTTATGCATTCCTCGTCTACGATTCAAATGAAAGTAAATGCGACACTTCCTTGCAAGGAAATAGCGTTTGCAGATGTCTACGTATCGAAGCAATAGAGTTCAAATGCTTCTTAAAACGAGATATTGCATCTCATATCTATGTTTCATGATAAGATATAATATACATTGCAAAGTCTTATGCATTCCTCGTCTACGATTCAAATGAAAGTAAATGCGACACTTCCTTGCAAGGAAATAGCGTTTGCGGATGTCTACGTATCGTAGCAATAGATTTCTAATGCTTCTTAAAACGCGATATCGCACCTCACTTCTATGTTTCATGGTAAGATATAATATGATTTGCGAAGTGTTATGTATTCCTCGTCTACACCTCAAATGAATGTAAATGCGACACTTCCTTGCAGGGAAATAGCGTTTGCAGATGTCTACGTATCGAAGCAATAGAGTTCAAATGCTTCTTAAAACGAGATATTGCATCTCATATCTGTGTTTCATGATAAGATATAATATTCATTGCGAAGTGTTATGCATTCCTCGTCTACGATTCAAATGAATGTAAATGCGACACTTCCTTGCAAGGAAATAGCGTTTGCAGATGTCTACGTATCGAAGCAATAGTGTTCTAAAGCTTCTTAAATCGCGATATCGCATCGCATTTCTATGTTTCATGGTAAGATATAATATGATTTGCGAAGTGTTATGTATTCCTCGTCTACACTTCAAATGAATGTAAATGCGACACTTCCTTGCAAGGAAATAGCGTCTGCAGATGTCTACGTATCGAAGCAATAGAGTTCAAATGCTTCTTAAAACGAGATATTGCATCTCATATCTGTGTTTCATGATAAGATATAATATTCATTGCGAAGTGTTATGCATTCCTCGTCTACGATTCAAATGAACGTAAATGCGACACTTCCTTGCAAGGAAATAGCGTTTGCAGATGTCTACGTATCGTAACAATAGAGTTCTTATGATACTTAAAACGCGATATCGCATCTCATTTCTATGATTCATGGTAAGATATAATATGAATTGCGAAGTGTTATGTATTCCTCGTCTACACTTCAAATGAAGGTAAATGCGACACTTCCTTGCAAGGAAATAGCGATTGCAGATGTCTACCTATCGTAGCAATAGAGTTCTAATGCTTCTTAAAACGCGATATCGCATCTCATTTCTGTGTTTCATGGTAAGATATAATATGATTTGCGAAGTGTTATGCATTCCTCGTCTACACCTCAAATGAATGTAAATGCGACACTTCCTTGCAGGGAAATAGCGTTTGCAGATGTCTACGTATCGAAGCAATAGTGTTCAAATGCTTCTTAAAACGAGATATTGCATCTCATATCTATGTTTCATGATAAGATATAATATTCATTGCGAAGTGTTATGCATTCCTCGTCCACACATCAAATGAATGTAAATGCAACACTTCCTTGCAAGGAAATAGCGTTTGCAGATGTCTACGTTTCGTAGCAATAGATTTCTAATGCTTTTTAAAACGCGATATCGCATCTCATTTCTATGTTTCATGGTAAGATATAATATTATTTGCGAAGTGTCATGTATTCCTCGTCTACACTTCAAATGAATGTAAATGCGACACTTCCTTGTAAGGAAATTGCGTTTGCAGATGTCTACGTATCGAAGCAATAGAGTTCAAATGCTTCTTAAAACGAGATACTGCATCTCATATCTATGTTTCATGATAAGATATAATATTCATTGCGAAGTGTTATGCATTCCTCGTCTACGACTCAAATGAAAGTAAATGCGACACTTCCTTGCAAGGAAATAGCGTTTGCAGATGTCTACGTAACAATAGAGTTCTTATGATTCTTGAAACGCGATATCGCATCTCATTTCGATGTTTCATGGTAAGATATAATATGACTTGCGAAGTGTTATGTATTCCTCGTCTACACTTCAAATGAATGTAAATACGACATTTCCTTGCAAGGAAATAGCGTTTGCAAATACCTGCCTATCGTAGCAATAGTATTCTAATGCTTCTTAAAATGCGATATCGCATCCCACTTCTATGTTTCATGGTAAGTTATAATATGATTTGCGAAGTGTTATGTATTCCTCGTCCACACTTCAAATGAATGTAAATGCGACACTTCCTTGCAAGGAAATAGCGTTTGCAGATGTCTAGGTATCGTAGCAATAGAGTTTTAATGCTTCTTAAAACGCGATATCGCATCTCATTTCTATGTTTCATGGCAAGATGTAATATGATTTGCGAAGTGTTATGTATTCCTCGTCTACACTTCAAATTAATGTAAATGCGACACCTCCTTGTAAGGAAATTGCGTTTGCAGATGTCTACGTATCGAAGCAATAGAGTTCAAATGCTTCTTAAAACGAGATACTGCATCTCATATCTATGTTTCATGATAAGATATAATATTCATTGCGAAGTGTTATGCATTCCTCGTCTACGATTCAAATGAAAGTAAATGCGACACTTCCTTGCAAGGAAATAGCGTTTGCAGATGTCTACGTATCGAAGCAATAGAGTTCAAATGCTTCTTAAAACGAGATATTGCATCTCATATCTATGTTTCATGATAAGATATAATATACATTGCAAAGTCTTATGCATTCCTCGTCTACGATTCAAATGAAAGTAAATGCGACACTTCCTTGCAAGGAAATAGCGTTTGCGGATGTCTACGTATCGTAGCAATAGATTTCTAATGCTTCTTAAAACGCGATATCGCACCTCACTTCTATGTTTCATGGTAAGATATAATATGATTTGCGAAGTGTTATGTATTCCTCGTCTACACCTCAAATGAATGTAAATGCGACACTTCCTTGCAGGGAAATAGCGTTTGCAGATGTCTACGTATCGAAGCAATAGAGTTCAAATGCTTCTTAAAACGAGATATTGCATCTCATATCTGTGTTTCATGATAAGATATAATATTCATTGCGAAGTGTTATGCATTCCTCGTCTACGATTCAAATGAATGTAAATGCGACACTTCCTTGCAAGGAAATAGCGTTTGCAGATGTCTACGTATCGAAGCAATAGTGTTCTAAAGCTTCTTAAATCGCGATATCGCATCGCATTTCTATGTTTCATGGTAAGATATAATATGATTTGCGAAGTGTTATGTATTCCTCGTCTACACTTCAAATGAATGTAAATGCGACACTTCCTTGCAAGGAAATAGCGTCTGCAGATGTCTACGTATCGAAGCAATAGAGTTCAAATGCTTCTTAAAACGAGATATTGCATCTCATATCTGTGTTTCATGATAAGATATAATATTCATTGCGAAGTGTTATGCATTCCTCGTCTACGATTCAAATGAACGTAAATGCGACACTTCCTTGCAAGGAAATAGCGTTTGCAGATGTCTACGTATCGTAACAATAGAGTTCTTATGATACTTAAAACGCGATATCGCATCTCATTTCTATGATTCATGGTAAGATATAATATGAATTGCGAAGTGTTATGTATTCCTCGTCTACACTTCAAATGAATGTAAATACGACATTTCCTTGCAAGGAAATAGCGTTTGCAAATATCTGCCTATCGTAGCAATAGTATTCTAATGCTTCTTAAAATGCGATATCGCATCTCACTTCTATGTTTCATGGTAAGTTATAATATGATTTGCGAAGTGTTATGTATTCCTCGTCCACACTTCAAATGAATGTAAATGCGACACTTCCTTGCAAGGAAATAGCGTTTGCAGATGTCTAGGTATCGTAGCAATAGAGTTTTAATGCTTCTTAAAACGCGATATCGCATCTCATTTCTATGTTTCATGGCAAGATGTAATATGATTTGCGAAGTGTTATGTATTCCTCGTCTACACTTCAAATTAATGTAAATGCGACACCTCCTTGTAAGGAAATTGCGTTTGCAGATGTCTACGTATCGAAGCAATAGGGTTCAAATGCTTCTTAAAACGAGATACTGCATCTCATATCTATGTTTCATGATAAGATATAATATTCATTGCGAAGTGTTATGCATTCCTCGTCTACGATTCAAATGAAAGTAAATGCGACACTTCCTTGCAAGGAAATAGCGTTTGCAGATGTCTACGTATCGAAGCAATAGAGTTCAAATGCTTCTTAAAACGAGATATTGCATCTCATATCTATGTTTCATGATAAGATATAATATACATTGCAAAGTCTTATGCATTCCTCGTCTACGATTCAAATGAAAGTAAATGCGACACTTCCTTGCAAGGAAATAGCGTTTGCGGATGTCTACGTATCGTAGCAATAGATTTCTAATGCTTCTTAAAACGCGATATCGCACCTCACTTCTATGTTTCATGGTAAGATATAATATGATTTGCGAAGTGTTATGTATTCCTCGTCTACACCTCAAATGAATGTAAATGCGACACTTCCTTGCTAGGAAATAGCGTCTGCAGATGTCTACGTATCGTAGCAATAGAGTTTTAATGCTTCTTAAAACGCGATATCGCATCTCATTTCTATGTTTCATGGTAAGATGTAATATGATTTGCGAAGTGTTATGTATTCCTCGTCTACACTTCAAATTAATGTAAATGCGACACCTCCTTGTAAGGAAATTGCGTTTGCAGATGTCTACGTATCGAAGCAATAGAGTTCAAATGCTTCTTAAAACGAGATACTGCATCTCATATCTATGTTTCATGATAAGATATAATATTCATTGCGAAGTGTTATGCATTCCTCGTCTACGACTCAAATGAAAGTAAATGCGACACTTCCTTGCAAGGAAATAGCGTTTGCAGATGTCTACGTAACAATAGAGTTCTTATGATTCTTGAAACGCGATATCGCATCTCATTTCGATGTTTCATGGTAAGATATAATATGACTTGCGAAGTTTTATGTATTCCTCGTCTACACTTCAAATGAATGTAAATACGACATTTCCTTGCAAGGAAATAGCGTTTGCAAATACCTGCCTATCGTAGCAATAGTATTCTAATGCTTCTTAAAATGCGATATCGCATCCCACTTCTATGTTTCATGGTAAGTTATAATATGATTTGCGAAGTGTTATGTATTCCTCGTCCACACTTCAAATGAATGTAAATGCGACACTTCCTTGCAAGGAAATAGCGTTTGCAGATGTCTAGGTATCGTAGCAATAGAGTTTTAATGCTTCTTAAAACGCGATATCGCATCTCATTTCTATGTTTCATGGCAAGATGTAATATGATTTGCGAAGTGTTATGTATTCCTCGTCTACACTTCAAATTAATGTAAATGCGACACCTCCTTGTAAGGAAATTGCGTTTGCAGATGTCTACGTATCGAAGCAATAGAGTTCAAATGCTTCTTAAAACGAGATACTGCATCTCATATCTATGTTTCATGATAAGATATAATATTCATTGCGAAGTGTTATGCATTCCTCGTCTACGATTCAAATGAAAGTAAATGCGACACTTCCTTGCAAGGAAATAGCGTTTGCAGATGTCTACGTATCGAAGCAATAGAGTTCAAATGCTTCTTAAAACGAGATATTGCATCTCATATCTATGTTTCATGATAAGATATAATATACATTGCAAAGTCTTATGCATTCCTCGTCTACGATTCAAATGAAAGTAAATGCGACACTTCCTTGCAAGGAAATAGCGTTTGCGGATGTCTACGTATCGTAGCAATAGATTTCTAATGCTTCTTAAAACGCGATATCGCACCTCACTTCTATGTTTCATGGTAAGATATAATATGATTTGCGAAGTGTTATGTATTCCTCGTCTACACCTCAAATGAATGTAAATGCGACACTTCCTTGCAGGGAAATAGCGTTTGCAGATGTCTACGTATCGAAGCAATAGAGTTCAAATGCTTCTTAAAACGAGATATTGCATCTCATATCTGTGTTTCATGATAAGATATAATATTCATTGCGAAGTGTTATGCATTCCTCGTCTACGATTCAAATGAATGTAAATGCGACACTTCCTTGCAAGGAAATAGCGTTTGCAGATGTCTACGTATCGAAGCAATAGTGTTCTAAAGCTTCTTAAATCGCGATATCGCATCGCATTTCTATGTTTCATGGTAAGATATAATATGATTTGCGAAGTGTTATGTATTCCTCGTCTACACTTCAAATGAATGTAAATGCGACACTTCCTTGCAAGGAAATAGCGTCTGCAGATGTCTACGTATCGAAGCAATAGAGTTCAAATGCTTCTTAAAACGAGATATTGCATCTCATATCTGTGTTTCATGATAAGATATAATATTCATTGCGAAGTGTTATGCATTCCTCGTCTACGATTCAAATGAACGTAAATGCGACACTTCCTTGCAAGGAAATAGCGTTTGCAGATGTCTACGTATCGTAACAATAGAGTTCTTATGATACTTAAAACGCGATATCGCATCTCATTTCTATGATTCATGGTAAGATATAATATGAATTGCGAAGTGTTATGTATTCCTCGTCTACACTTCAAATGAAGGTAAATGCGACACTTCCTTGCAAGGAAATAGCGATTGCAGATGTCTACCTATCGTAGCAATAGAGTTCTAATGCTTCTTAAAACGCGATATCGCATCTCATTTCTGTGTTTCATGGTAAGATATAATATGATTTGCGAAGTGTTATGCATTCCTCGTCTACACCTCAAATGAATGTAAATGCGACACTTCCTTGCAGGGAAATAGCGTTTGCAGATGTCTACGTATCGAAGCAATAGTGTTCAAATGCTTCTTAAAACGAGATATTGCATCTCATATCTATGTTTCATGATAAGATATAATATTCATTGCGAAGTGTTATGCATTCCTCGTCCACACATCAAATGAATGTAAATGCAACACTTCCTTGCAAGGAAATAGCGTTTGCAGATGTCTACGTTTCGTAGCAATAGATTTCTAATGCTTTTTAAAACGCGATATCGCATCTCATTTCTATGTTTCATGGTAAGATATAATATTATTTGCGAAGTGTCATGTATTCCTCGTCTACACTTCAAATGAATGTAAATGCGACACTTCCTTGTAAGGAAATTGCGTTTGCAGATGTCTACGTATCGAAGCAATAGAGTTCAAATGCTTCTTAAAACGAGATACTGCATCTCATATCTATGTTTCATGATAAGATATAATATTCATTGCGAAGTGTTATGCATTCCTCGTCTACGACTCAAATGAAAGTAAATGCGACACTTCCTTGCAAGGAAATAGCGTTTGCAGATGTCTACGTAACAATAGAGTTCTTATGATTCTTGAAACGCGATATCGCATCTCATTTCGATGTTTCATGGTAAGATATAATATGACTTGCGAAGTGTTATGTATTCCTCGTCTACACTTCAAATGAATGTAAATACGACATTTCCTTGCAAGGAAATAGCGTTTGCAAATACCTGCCTATCGTAGCAATAGTATTCTAATGCTTCTTAAAATGCGATATCGCATCCCACTTCTATGTTTCATGGTAAGTTATAATATGATTTGCGAAGTGTTATGTATTCCTCGTCCACACTTCAAATGAATGTAAATGCGACACTTCCTTGCAAGGAAATAGCGTTTGCAGATGTCTAGGTATCGTAGCAATAGAGTTTTAATGCTTCTTAAAACGCGATATCGCATCTCATTTCTATGTTTCATGGCAAGATGTAATATGATTTGCGAAGTGTTATGTATTCCTCGTCTACACTTCAAATTAATGTAAATGCGACACCTCCTTGTAAGGAAATTGCGTTTGCAGATGTCTACGTATCGAAGCAATAGAGTTCAAATGCTTCTTAAAACGAGATACTGCATCTCATATCTATGTTTCATGATAAGATATAATATTCATTGCGAAGTGTTATGCATTCCTCGTCTACGATTCAAATGAAAGTAAATGCGACACTTCCTTGCAAGGAAATAGCGTTTGCAGATGTCTACGTATCGAAGCAATAGAGTTCAAATGCTTCTTAAAACGAGATATTGCATCTCATATCTATGTTTCATGATAAGATATAATATACATTGCAAAGTCTTATGCATTCCTCGTCTACGATTCAAATGAAAGTAAATGCGACACTTCCTTGCAAGGAAATAGCGTTTGCGGATGTCTACGTATCGTAGCAATAGATTTCTAATGCTTCTTAAAACGCGATATCGCACCTCACTTCTATGTTTCATGGTAAGATATAATATGATTTGCGAAGTGTTATGTATTCCTCGTCTACACCTCAAATGAATGTAAATGCGACACTTCCTTGCAGGGAAATAGCGTTTGCAGATGTCTACGTATCGAAGCAATAGAGTTCAAATGCTTCTTAAAACGAGATATTGCATCTCATATCTGTGTTTCATGATAAGATATAATATTCATTGCGAAGTGTTATGCATTCCTCGTCTACGATTCAAATGAATGTAAATGCGACACTTCCTTGCAAGGAAATAGCGTTTGCAGATGTCTACGTATCGAAGCAATAGTGTTCTAAAGCTTCTTAAATCGCGATATCGCATCGCATTTCTATGTTTCATGGTAAGATATAATATGATTTGCGAAGTGTTATGTATTCCTCGTCTACACTTCAAATGAATGTAAATGCGACACTTCCTTGCAAGGAAATAGCGTCTGCAGATGTCTACGTATCGAAGCAATAGAGTTCAAATGCTTCTTAAAACGAGATATTGCATCTCATATCTGTGTTTCATGATAAGATATAATATTCATTGCGAAGTGTTATGCATTCCTCGTCTACGATTCAAATGAACGTAAATGCGACACTTCCTTGCAAGGAAATAGCGTTTGCAGATGTCTACGTATCGTAACAATAGAGTTCTTATGATACTTAAAACGCGATATCGCATCTCATTTCTATGATTCATGGTAAGATATAATATGAATTGCGAAGTGTTATGTATTCCTCGTCTACACTTCAAATGAAGGTAAATGCGACACTTCCTTGCAAGGAAATAGCGATTGCAGATGTCTACCTATCGTAGCAATAGAGTTCTAATGCTTCTTAAAACGCGATATCGCATCTCATTTCTGTGTTTCATGGTAAGATATAATATGATTTGCGAAGTGTTATGCATTCCTCGTCTACACCTCAAATGAATGTAAATGCGACACTTCCTTGCAGGGAAATAGCGTTTGCAGATGTCTACGTATCGAAGCAATAGTGTTCAAATGCTTCTTAAAACGAGATATTGCATCTCATATCTATGTTTCATGATAAGATATAATATTCATTGCGAAGTGTTATGCATTCCTCGTCCACACATCAAATGAATGTAAATGCAACACTTCCTTGCAAGGAAATAGCGTTTGCAGATGTCTACGTTTCGTAGCAATAGATTTCTAATGCTTTTTAAAACGCGATATCGCATCTCATTTGTATGTTTCATGGCAAGATGTAATATGATTTGCGAAGTGTTATGTATTCCTCGTCTACACTTCAAATGAATGTAAATGCGACTCTTCCTTGCTAGGAAATAGCGTTTGCAGATGTCTACGTATCGAAGCAATAGAGTTCAAATGCTTCTTAAAACGAGATATTGCATCTCATATCTATGTTTCATGATAAGATATAATATACATTGCGAAGTGTTATGCATTCCTCGTCTACGATTCAAATGAAAGTAAATGCGACAGTCCCTTGCAAGGAAATAGCGTTTGCGGATGTCTACGTATCGTAGCAATAGATTTCTAATGCTTCTTAAAACGCGATATCGCATCTCATATCTATGTTTCATGGTAAGATATAATATGATTTGCGAAGTGTTATGTATTCCTCGCCTACACTTCAAGTGAATGTAAATGCGGCACTTCCTTGCAAGGAAATAGCGTTTGCAGATGTCTACGTATCGAAGCAATAGAGTTCTAATGCTTCTTACAACGCGATATCGCATCTCATTTCTATGTTTCATGGTAAGATATAACATGATTTGCGAAGTGTTATGTATACCTCGTCTACACTTCAAATGAATGTGAATGCGACACTTCCTTGCAAGGAAATAGCGTTTGCAGATGTCTACGTATCGAAGCAATAGAGTTCAAATGCTTCTTAAAACGAGATATTGCACCTCATATCTATGTTTCATGATAAGGTATAATATTCATTGCGAAGTGTTATGCTTTTCCTCGCCTACGGTTCAAATGAATGCAAATGCGACACTTCCTTGCAAGGAAATAGCGTTTGCAAATGTCTACCTATCGTAGCATTAGTGTTCTAATTCTTCTTAAAACGCGATATCGCATCTCATTTCTATGTTTCATGGTAAGGTATAATATGATTTGCGAAGTGTTATGTATTCCTCGTCTACACTTCAAATGAATGTAAATGCGACACTTCCTTGCAGGGAAATAGCGTTTGCAGATGTCTACGTATCGAAGCAATAGAGTTTTAGTGCTTCTTAAAACGCGATATCGCATCTCATTTCTATGTTTCATGGTAAGGTATAATATGATTTGCGAAGTGTTATGTATTCTTCGTCTACACTTCAAATGAATGTGAATGCGACACTTTCTCGCTAGGAAATAGCGTCTGCAGATGTCTAGGTATCGTAGCAATAGAGTTCTTATGATTCTTAAAACGCGATATCGCATCTCATTTCTATGTTTCATGGTAAGATATAACATGATTTGCGAAGTGTTATGTATTCCTCGTCTACACTTCAAATGAATGTGAATGCGATACTTCCTCGCTAGGAAATAGCGTTTGCAGATGTCTACGTATCGTAGCAATAGCTTTCTAATGCTTCTTAAAACGCGATATCGCATCTCATTTCTATGTTTCATGGTAAGATATAACATGATTTGCAAAGTGTCATGTATTCCTCGTCTACACTTCAAATGAATGTGAATGCGATACTTCCTCGCTAGGAAATAGCGTTTGCAGATGTCTACGTATCGTAGCAATAGATTTCTAATGCTTTTTAAAACGGCTATATCGCATCTCATTTCTATGTTTCATGGTAAGATATAATATGATTTGCGAAGTGTTATGTATTCCTCGTCTACACCTCAAATGAATGTAAATGCGACACTTCCTTGCAGGGAAATAGCGTTTGCAGATGTTTACGTATCGAAGCAATAGAGTTCAAATGCTTCTTAAAACGAGATATTGCATCTCATATCTATGTTTCATGATAAGATATAATATTCATTGCGAAGTGTTATGCATTCCTCGCCTACGATTCAAATGAATGTAAATGCGACACTTCCTTGCATGGAAATAGCGTTTGCAGATGGCTACGTATCGTAGCAATAGAGTTCTTATAATTCTTAAAACGCGATATCGCATCTCATTTCTATGTTTCATGGTAAGGTATAATATGATTTGCGAAGTGTTATGTATTCCTCGCCTACACTTCAAGTGAATGTAAATGCGGCACTTCCTTGCAAGGAAATAGCGTTTGCAGATGTCTACGTATCGAAGCAATAGAGTTCTAATGCTTCTTACAACGCGATATCGCATCTCATTTCTATGTTTCATGGTAAGATATAACATGATTTGCGAAGTGTTATGTATGCCTCGTCTACACTTCAAATGAATGTGAATGCGACACTTCCTTGCAAGGAAATAGCGTTTGCAGATGTCTACGTATCGAAGCAATAGAGTTCAAATGCTTCTTAAAACGAGATATTGCATCTCATATCTATGTTTCATGATAAGATATAATATTCATTGCGAAGTGTTATGCTTTTCCTCGTCTACGGTTCAAATGAATGTAAATGCGACACTTCCTTGCAAGGAAATAGCGTTTGCAAATGTCTACCTATCGTAGCAATAGTGTTCTAATTCTTCTTAAAACGCGATATCGCATCTCATTTCTATGTTTCATGGTAAGGTATAATATGATTTGCGAAGTGTTATGTATTCCTCGTCTACACTTCAAATGAATGTAAATGCGACACTTCCTTGCAGGGAAATAGCGTTTGCAGATGTCTACGTATCGAAGCAATAGAGTTTTAATGCTTCTTAAAACGCGATATCGCATCTCATTTCTATGTTTCATGGTAAGATGTAATATGATTTGCGAAGTGTTATGTATTCCTCGTCTACACTTCAAATTAATGTAAATGCGACACCTCCTTGTAAGGAAATTGCGTTTGCAGATGTCTACGTATCGAAGCAATAGAGTTCAAATGCTTCTTAAAACGAGATACTGCATCTCATATCTATGCTTCATGATAAGATATAATATTCATTGCGAAGTGTTATGCTTTTCCTCGTCTACGGTTCAAATGAATGTAAATGCGACACTTCCTTGCAAGGAAATAGCGTTTGCAGATGTCTACGTATCGTAGCAATAGAGTTCTAATGCTCCTTAAAACGCGATATCGCATCTCATTTCTATGTTTCATGGTAAGATATAATATGATTTGCGAAGTGTTATGTATTCCTCGTCTACACTTCAAATGAATGTAAATGCGACACTCGCTCGCTAGGAAATAGCGTTTGCAGATGTCTACGTATCGTAGCAATGGATTTCTGATGCTTCTTAAAACGCGATATCGCACCTCATTTCTATGTTTTATGGTAAGATATAATATGATTTGCGAAGTGTTATGTATTCCTCGTCTACACTTCAAATGAATGTAAATGCGACACTTTCTTGCAAGGAAATAGCGTTTGCAGATGTCTACGTATCGAAGCAATAGAGTTCAAATGCTTCTTAAAACGAGATATTGCATCTCATATCTATGTTTCATGATAAGATATAATATTCATTGCGAATTATTATGTATTCCTCGTCTAGACTTCAAATGAATGTAGATGCGACACTTCCTTGCCAGGAAATAGCGTCTGCAGATGTCTAGGTATCGTAGCAATGGAGTTCTAATGCTTCTTAAAACGCGATATCGCATCTCATTTCTATGTTTCATGGTGAGATGTAATATGATTTGCGAAGTGTCATGTATTCCTCGTCTACACTTCAAATGAATGTAAATGCGACACTTCCTTGCTAGGAAATAGCGTCTGCAGATGTCTACGTATCGGAGCAATAGAGTTT
This sequence comes from Xylocopa sonorina, assembly GCF_050948175.1. NCBI lineage: Eukaryota > Metazoa > Arthropoda > Insecta > Hymenoptera > Apidae > Xylocopa > Xylocopa sonorina. Next base: position 686,525 of record NW_027490203.1, read on the forward strand.
AAATGCTTCTTAAAACGAGATACTGCATCTCATATCTATGTTTTATGATAAGATATAATATTCATAGCGAAGTGTTATGCATTCCTCGACTACGATTCAAATCAATGTAAATGCGACACTTCCTTGCAAGGAAATAGCGTTTGCAGATGTCTACGTATCGTAGCAATAGATTTCTAATGCGTCTTAAAACGCGATATCGCATCTCATTTCTATGTTTCATGGTAAGAACTAATATGATTTGCGAAGTGTCATGTATTCCTCGTCTACACTTCAAATGAATGTAAATGCGACACTTCCTTGCTAGGAAATAGCGTCTGCAGATGTCTACGTATCGAAGCAATAGAGTTTAAATGCTTCTTAAAACGAGATACTGCATCTCATATCTATGTTTTATGATAAGATATAATATTCATAGCGAAGTGTTATGCACTCCTCGACTACGATTCCAATGAATGTAAATGCGAAACTTCCTTGCAAGGAAATAGCGTTTGCAGATGTCTACGTATCGTAGCAATAGATTTCTAATGCTTCTTAAAACGAGATATCGCATCTCATTTCTATGTTTCATGGTAAGATATAATATTATTTGCGAAGTGTCATGTATTCCTCGTCTACACTTCAAATGAATGTAAATGCGACTCTTCCTTGCTAGGAAATAGCGTTTGCAGATGTCTACGTATCGAAGCAATAGAGTTCAAATGCTTCTTAAGGCGAGATATTGCATCCCATATCTATGTTTCATGATAAGATATAATATACATTGCGAAGTGTTATGCATTCCTCGTCTACGATTCAAATGAAAGTAAATGCGACAGTTCCTTGCAAGGAAATAGCGTTTGCGGATGTCTACGTATCGTAGCAATAGATTTCTAATGCTTCTTAAAACGCGATATCGCATCTCATTTCTATGTTTCATGGTAAGAACTAATATGATTTGCGAAGTGTCATGTATTCCTCGTCTACACTTCAAATGAATGTAAATGCGACACTTCCTTGCTAGGAAATAGCGTCTGCAGATGTCTACGTATCGAAGCAATAGAGTTTAAATGCTTCTTAAAACGAGATACTGCATCTCATATCTATGTTTTATGATAAGATATAATATTCATAGCGAAGTGTTATGCACTCCTCGACTACGATTCCAATGAATGTAAATGCGAAACTTCCTTGCAAGGAAATAGCGTTTGCAGATGTCTACGTATCGTAGCAATAGATTTCTAATGCTTCTTAAAACGAGATATCGCATCTCATTTCTATGTTTCATGGTAAGATATAATATTATTTGCGAAGTGTCATGTATTCCTCGTCTACACTTCAAATGAATGTAAATGCGACTCTTCCTTGCTAGGAAATAGCGTTTGCAGATGTCTACGTATGGAAGCAATAGAGTTCAAATGCTTCTTAAGGCGAGATATTGCATCCCATATCTATGTTTCATGATAAGATATAATATACATTGCGAAGTGTTATGCATTCCTCGTCTACGATTCAAATGAAAGTAAATGCGACAGTTCCTTGCAAGGAAATAGCGTTTGCGGATGTCTACGTATCGTAGCAATAGATTTCTAATGCTTCTTAAAACGCGATATCGCATCTCATATCTATGTTTCATGGTAAGATATAATATGATTTGCGAAGTGTTATGTATTCCTCGCCTACACTTCAAGTGAATGTAAATGCGGCACTTCCTTGCAAGGAAATATCGTTTGCAGATGTCTACGTATCGAAGCAATAGAGTTCTAATGCTTCTTACAACGCGATATCGCATCTCATTTCTATGATTCATGGTAAGATATAACATGATTTGCGAAGTGTTATGTATACCTCGTCTACACTTCAAATGAATGTGAATGCGACACTTCCTTGCAAGGAAATAGCGTTTGCAGATGTCTACGTATCGAAGCAATAGAGTTCAAATGCTTCTTAAAACGAGATATTGCATCTCATATCTATGTTTCATGATAAGATATAATATTCATTGCGAAGTGTTATGCTTTTCCTCGTCTACGGTTCAAATGAATGTAAATGCGACACTTCCTTGCAAGGAAATAGCGTTTGCAAATGTCTACCTATCGTAGCAATAGATTTCTAATGCTTCTTAAAACGCGATATCGCATCTCATATCTATGTTTCATGGTAAGATATAATATGATTTGCGAAGTGTTATGTATTCCTCGCCTACACTTCAAGTGAATGTAAATGCGGCACTTCCTTGCAAGGAAATATCGTTTGCAGATGTCTACGTATCGAAGCAATAGAGTTCTAATGCTTCTTACAACGCGATATCGCATCTCATTTCTATGATTCATGGTAAGATATAACATGATTTGCGAAGTGTTATGTATACCTCGTCTACACTTCAAATGAATGTGAATGCGACACTTCCTTGCAAGGAAATAGCGTTTGCAGATGTCTACGTATCGAAGCAATAGAGTTCAAATGCTTCTTAAAACGAGATATTGCATCTCATATCTATGTTTCATGATAAGATATAATATTCATTGCGAAGTGTTATGCTTTTCCTCGTCTACGGTTCAAATGAATGTAAATGCGACACTTCCTTGCAAGGAAATAGCGTTTGCAAATGTCTACCTATCGTAGCAATAGTGTTCTAATTCTTCTTAAAACGCGATATCGCATCTCATTTCTATGTTTCATGGTAAGGTATAATATGATTTGCGAAGTGTTATGTATTCCTCGTCTACACTTCAAATGAATGTAAATGCGACACTTCCTTGCAGGGAAATAGCGTTTGCAGATGTCTACGTATCGAAGCAATAGAGTTTTAATGCTTCTTAAAACGCGATATCGCATCTCATTTCTATGTTTCATGGTAAGATGTAATATGATTTGCGAAGTGTTATGTATTCCTCGTCTACACTTCAAATTAATGTAAATGCGACACCTCCTTGTAAGGAAATTGCGTTTGCAGATGTCTACGTATCGAAGCAATAGAGTTCAAATGCTTCTTAAAACGAGATACTGCATCTCATATCTATGCTTCATGATAAGATATAATATTCATTGCGAAGTGTTATGCTTTTCCTCGTCTACGGTTCAAATGAATGTAAATGCGACACTTCCTTGCAAGGAAATAGCGTTTGCAGATGTCTACGTATTGTAGCAATGGATTTCTGATGCTTCTTAAAACGCGATATCGCATCTCATTTCTATGTTTTATGGTAAGATATAATATGATTTGCGAAGTGTTACGTATTCCTCGTCTACACTTCAAATGAATGTAAATGCGACACTTCCTTGCAAGGAAATAGCGTTTGCAGATGTCTACGTATCGAAGCAATAGTGTTCAAATGCTTCTTAAAACGAGATATTGCATCTCATATCTATGCTTCATGATAAGATATAATATTCATTGCGAAGTGTTATGCTTTTCCTCGTCTACGGTTCAAATGAATGTAAATGCGACACTTCCTTGCAAGGAAATAGCGTTTGCAGATGTCTACGTATCGTAGCAATAGAGTTCATATGATTCTTAAAACGCGATATCGCATCTCATTTCTATGTTTCATGGTAAGATATAACATGATTTGCGAAGTGTTATGTATTCCTCGTCTACACTTCAAATGAATGTGAATGCCATACTTCCTCGCTAGGAAATATCGCTTGCAGATGTCTACGTATCGTAGCAATAGCTTTCTAATGCTTCCTAAAACGCGATATCGCATCTCATTTCTATGTTTCATGGTAAGATATAACATGAATTGCGAAGTGTTATGTATTCCTCGTCTACACTTCAAATGAATGTAAATGCGACACTTCCTTGCTAGGAAATAGCGTCTGCAGATGTCTAGGTATCGTAGCAATAGAGTTTTAATGCTTCTTAAAACGCGATATCGCATCTCATTTCTATGTTTCATGGTAAGATGTAATATGATTTGCGAAGTGTTATGTATTCCTTGTCTACACTTCAAATTAATGTAAATGCGACACTTCCTTGTAAGGAAATTGCGTTTGCAGATGTCTACGTATGGAAGCAATAGAGTTCAAATGCTTCTTAAAACAAGATACTGCACCTCATATCTATGTTTCATGATAAGATATAATATTCATTGCGAAGTGTTATGCATTCCTCGTCTACGATTCAAATGAAAGTAAATGCGACACTTCCATGCAAGGAAATAGCGTTTGCAGATGTCCACGTATTGAAGCAATAGAGTTCAAATGCTTCTTAAAACGAGATATTGCATCTCATATCTGTGCTTCATGATAAGATATAATATTCATTGCGAAGTGTTATGCTTTTCCTCGTCTACGGTTCAAATGAACGTAAATGCGACACTTCCTTGCAAGGAAATAGCGTTTGCAGATGTCTACGTATCGTAGCAATGGATTTCTGATGCTTCTTAAAACGCGATATCGCATCTCATTTCTATGATTTATGGTAAGATATAATATGATTTGCGAAGTGTTATGTATTCCTCGTCTACACTTCAAATGAATGTAAATGCGACACTTCCTTGCTAGGAAATAGCGTCTGCAGATGTCTAGGTATCGTAGCAATAGTGTTTTAATGCTTCTTAAAACGCGATATCGCATCTCATTTCTATGTTTCATGGTAAGATGTAATATGATTTGCGAAGTGTTATGTATTCCTTGTCTACACTTCAAATTAATGTAAATGCGACACTTCCTTGTAAGGAAATTGCGTTTGCAGATGTCTACGTATGGAAGCAATAGAGTTCAAATGCTTCTTAAAACGAGATACTGCACCTCATATCTATGTTTCATGATAAGATATAATATTCATTGCGAAGTGTTATGCATTCCTCGTCTACGATTCAAATGAAAGTAAATGCGACACTTCCATGCAAGGAAATTGCGTTTGCAGATGTCCACGTATTGAAGCAATAGAGTTCAAATGCTTCTTAAAACGAGATATTGCATCTCATATCTGTGCTTCATGATAAGATATAATATTCATTGCGAAGTGTTATGCTTTTCCTCGTCTACGGTTCAAATGAATGTAAATGCGACACTTCCTTGCAAGGAAATAGCGTTTGCAGATGTCTACGTATCGTAGCAATGGACTTCTGATGCTTCTTAAAACGCGATGTCGCATCTCATTTCTGTGATTTATGGTAAGATATAATATGATTTGCGAAGTGTTATGTATTCCTCGTCTACAGTTCAAATGAATGTAAATGCGACACTTCCTTGCATGGAAATAGCGTTTGCAGATGTCTACGTATCGAAGCAATAGAGTTCAAATGCTTCTTAAAGCGAGATATTGCATCTCATATCTATGTTTCATGATAAGATATAATGTTCATTGCGAATTATTATGTATTCCTCGTCTAGACTTCAAATGAATGTAAATGCGACACTTCCTTGCCAGGAAATAGAGTCTGCAGATGTCTAGGTATCGTAGCAATAGAGTTCTAATGCTTCTTAAAACGCGATATCGCATCTCATTTCTATGTTTCATGGTAAGATGTAATATGATTTGCGAAGTGTCATGTATTCCTCGACTACACTTCAAATGAATGTAAATGCGACACTTCCTTGCTAGGAAATAGCGTCTGTAGATGTCTACGTATCGAAGCAATAGAGTTTAAATGCTTCTTAAAACGAGATACTGCATTTCATATCTATGTTTTATGATAAGATATAATATTCATAGCGAAGTGTTATGCATTCCTCGACTACGATTCAAATCAATGTAAATGCGACACTTCCTTGCAAGGAAATAGCGTTTGCAGATGTCTACGTATCGTAGCAATAGATTTCTAATGCTTCTTAAAACGCGATATCGCATCTCATTTCTATGTTTCATGGTAAGATATAATATGATTTGCGAAGTGTCATGTATTCCTCGTCTACACTTCAAATGAATGTAAATGCGACACTTCCTTGCTAGGAAATAGCGTCTGCAGATGTCTACGTATCGAAGCAATAGAGTTTAAATGCTTCTTAGAACGAGATACTGCATCTCATATCTATGTTTTATGATACGATATAATATTCATAGCGAAGTGTTATGCACTCCTCGGCTACGATTCCAATGAATGTAAATGCGACACTTCCTTGCAAGGAAATAGCGTTTGCAGATGTCTACGTATCGTAGCAATAGATTTCTAATGCTTCTTAAAACGCGATATCGCATCTCATTTCTATGTTTCATGGTAAGATATAATATTATTTGCGAAGTGTCATGTATTCCTCGTCTACACTTCAAATGAGTGTAAATGCGACTCTTCCTTGCTAGGAAATAGCGTTTGCAGATGTCTACGTATCGAAGCAATAGCGTTCAAATGCTTCTTAAAACGAGATATTGCATCTCATATCTATGTTTCATGATAAGATATAATATACATTGCGAAGTGTTATGCATTCCACGTCTACGATTCAAATGAAAGTAAATGCGACACTTCCTTGCAAGGAAATAGCGTTTGCGGATGTCTACGTATCGTAGCAATAGATTTCTAATGCTTCTTAAAACGCGATATCGCATCTCATATCTATGTTTCATGGTAAGATATAATATGATTTGCGAAGTGTTATGTATTCCTCGTCTACACCTCAAATGAATGTAAATGCGACACTTCCTTGCAGGGAAATAGCGTTTGCAGATGTCTACGTATCTAAGCAATAGAGTTCAAATGCTTCTTAAAACGAGACATTGCATCTCATATCTATGTTTCATGATAAGATATAATATTCATTGCGAAGTGTTATGCATTCCTCGTCTAGGATTCAAATGAATGTAAATGCGACACTTCCTTGCAAGGAAATAGCGTTTGCAGATGTCTACGTATCGAAGCAATAGTGTTCTAAAGCTTCTTAAATCGCGATATCGCATCTCATTTCTATGTTTCATGGTAAGATATAATACGATTTGCGAAGTATCACGTATTCCCCGTCTACACTTCAAATGAATGTAAATGCGACACTTCCTTGCAAGGAAATAGCGTTTGCAGATGTCTACGTATCGTAGCAATAGAGTTCTAATGCTTCTTAAAACGCGATATCGCATCTCATTTCTATGTTTCATGGTAAGATATAATATGATTTGCGAAGTGTTATGTATTCCTCGTCTACACTTCAAATGAATGTAAATGCGACACTCGCTCGCTAGGAAATAGCGTTTGCAGATGTCTACGTATCGTAGCAATGGATTTCTGATGCTTCTTAAAACGCGATACCGCACCTCATTTCTATGTTTTATGGTAAGATATAATATGATTTGCGAAGTGTTATGTATTCCTCGTCTGCACTTCAAATGAATGTAAATGCGACACTTTCTTGCAAGGAAATAGCGTTTGCAGATGTCTACGTATCGAAGCAATAGAGTTCAAATGCTTCTTAAAACGAGATATTGCATCTCATATCTATGTTTCATGATAAGATATAATATTCATTGCGAATTATTATGTATTCCTCGTCTAGACTTCAAATGAATGTAAATGCGACACTTCCTTGCCAGGAAATAGCGTCTGCAGATATCTACGTATCGTAGCAATAGGGTTCTAATGCTTCTTAAAACGCGATATCGCATCTCATTTCTATGTTTCATGGTAAGATATAACATGATTTGCGAAGTGTTATGTATTCCTCGTCTACACTTCAAATGAATGTGAATGCCATACTTCCTCGCTAGGAAATAGCGTTTGCAGATGTCTACGTATCGTAGCAATAGCTTTCTAATGCTTCCTAAAACGCGATATCGCATCTCATTTCTATGTTTCATGGTAAGATATAACATGAACTGCGAAGTGTTATGTATTCCTCGTCTACACTTCAAATGAATGTAAATGCGACACTTCCTTGCTAGGAAATAGCGTCTGCAGATGTCTAGGTATCGTAGCAATAGAGTTTTAATGCTTCTTAAAACGCGATATCGCATCTCATTTCTATGTTTCATGGTAAGATGTAATATGATTTGCGAAGTGTTATGTATTCCTTGTCTACACTTCAAATTAATGTAAATGCGACACTTCCTTGTAAGGAAATTGCGTTTGCAGATGTCTACGTATCGTAGCAATAGATTTCTAATGCTTCTTAAAACGCGATATCGCATCTCATTTCTATGTTTCATGGTAAGATATAATATTATTTGCGAAGTGTCATGTATTCCTCGTGTACACTTCAAATGAATGTAAATGCGACTCTTCCTTGCTAGGAAATAGCGTTTGCAGATGTCTACGTATCGAAGCAATAGAGTTCAAATGCTTCTTAAAACGAGATATTGCATCTCATATCTATGTTTCATGATAAGATATAATATTCATTGCGAATTATTATGTATTCCTCGTCTAGACTTCAAATGAATGTAAATGCGACACTTCCTTGCCAGGAAATAGCGTCTGCAGATGTCTAGGTATCGTAGCAATAGTGTTCTAATGCTTCTTAAAACGCGATATCGCATCTCATTTCTATGTTTCATGGTAAGATGTAATATGATTTGCGAAGTGTCATGTATTCCTCGTCTACACTTCAAATGAATGTAAATGCGACACTTCCTTGCTAGGAAATAGCGTCTGCAGATGTCTACGTATCGAAGCAATAGAGTTTAAATGCTTCTTAAAACGAGATACTGCATCTCATATCTATGTTTTATGATAAGATATAATATTCATAGCGAAGTGTTATGCATTCCTCGACTACGATTCAAATGAATGTAAATGCGACACTTCCTTGCAAGGAAATAGCGTTTGCAGATGTCTACGTATCGTAGCAAATGATTTCTAATGCTTCTTAAAACGCGATATCGCATCCCATTTCTATGTTTCATGGTAAGATGTAATATGATTTGCGAAGTGTTATGTATTCCTCGTCTACACTTCAAATGAATGTAAATGCGACACTTCCTTGCAAGGAAATAGCGTTTGCAGATGTCTACGTATCGTAGCAATAGATTTCTAATGCTTCTTAAAACGCGATATCGCATCTCATTTCTATGTTTCATGGTAAGATGTAATATGATTTGCGAAGTGTTATGTATTCCTCGTCTACGCTTCAAATGAATGTAAATGCGACACTTCCTTGCAAGGAAATAGCGTTTGCAGGTGTCTACGTATCGAAGCAATAGAGTTCAAATGCTTCTTAAAACGAGATACTGCATCTCATATCTATGTTTCATGATAAGATATAATATTCAATGCGAAGTGTTATGCATTCCTCGTCTACGATTCAAATGAAAGTAAATGCGACACTTCCTTGCTAGGAAATAGCGTCTGCAGATGTCTACGTATCGAAGCAATAGAGTTTAAATGCTTCTTAAAACGAGATACTGCATCTCATACCTATGTTTTATGATAAGATATAATATTCATAGCGAAGTGTTATGCATTCCTCGACTACGATTCAAATGAATGTAAATGCGACACTTCCTTGCAAGGAAATGGCGTTTGCAGATGTCTACGTATCGTAGCAATAGATTTCTAATGCTTCTTAAAACGCGATATCGCAACTCATTTCTATGTTTCATGATAAGATGTAATATGATTTGCGAAGTGTTATGTATTCCTCGTCTACACTTCAAATGAATGTAAATGCAACACTTCCTTGCTAGGAAATAGCGTCTGCAGATGTCTAGGTATCGTAGCAATAGAGTTCAAATGCTTCTTAAAACGAGATATTGCATCTCATATCTATGTTTCATGATAGGATATAATATTCATTGCGAATTGTTATGCATTCCTCGTCTACGATTCAAACGAATGTAAATGCGACACTTCCTTGCAAGGAATGGATTTCTGATGCTTCTTAAAACACGATATCGCATCTCATTTCTATGTTTTATGGTAAGATATAATATGATTTGCGAAGTGTTATGTATTCCTTGTCTACACTTCAAATGAATGTAAATGCGACACTTCCTTGCAAGGAAATAGCGTTTGCAGATGTCTACGTATCGAAGCAATAGAGTTCAAATGCTTCTTAAAACGAGATATTGCATCTCATATCTATGTTTCATGATAAGATATAATATTCATTGCGAAGTGTTATGCTTTTCCTCGTCTACGGTTCAAATGAATGTAAATGCGACACTTCCTTGCAAGGAAATAGCGTTTGCAAATGTCTACCTATCGTAGCAATAGTGTTCTAATTCTTCTTAAAACGCGATATCGCATCTCATTTCTATGTTTCATGGTAAGGTATAATATGATTTGCGAAGTGTTATGTATTCCTCGTCTACACTTCAATTGAATGTAAATGCGACACTTCCTTGCAAGGAAATAGCGTTTGCAGGTGTCTACGTATCGAAGCAATAGAGTTCAAATGCTTCTTAAAACGAGATACTGCATCTCATATCTATGTTTCATGATAAGATATAATATTCAATGCGAAGTGTTATGCATTCCTCGTCTACGATTCAAATGAAAGTAAATGCGACACTTCCTTGCTAGGAAATAGCGTCTGCAGATGTCTACGTATCGAAGCAATAGAGTTTAAATGCTTCTTAAAACGAGATACTGCATCTCATACCTATGTTTTATGATAAGATATAATATTCATAGCGAAGTGGTTTGCATTCCTCGACTACGATTCAAATGAATGTAAATGCGACACTTCCTTGCAAGGAAATGGCGTTTGCAGATGTCTACGTATCGTAGCAATAGATTTCTAATGCTTCTTAAAACGCGATATCGCAACTCATTTCTATGTTTCATGATAAGATGTAATATGATTTGCGAAGTGTTATGTATTCCTCGTCTACACTTCAAATGAATGTAAATGCAACACTTCCTTGCTAGGAAATAGCGTCTGCAGATATCTAGGTATCGTAGCAATAGAGTTCAAATGCTTCTTAAAACGAGATATTGCATCTCATATCTATGTTTCATGATAGGATATAATATTCATTGCGAATTGTTATGCATTCCTCGTCTACGATTCAAACGAATGTAAATGCGACACTTCCTTGCAAGGAATGGATTTCTGATGCTTCTTAAAACACGATATCGCATCTCATTTCTATGTTTTATGGTAAGATATAATATGATTTGCGAAGTGTTATGTATTCCTTGTCTACACTTCAAATGAATGTAAATGCGACACTTCCTTGCAAGGAAATAGCGTTTGCAGATGTCTACGTATCGAAGCAATAGAGTTCAAATGCTTCTTAAAACGAGATATTGCATCTCATATCTATGTTTCATGATAAGATATAATATTCATTGCGAAGTGTTATGCTTTTCCTCGTCTACGGTTCAAATGAATGTAAATGCGACACTTCCTTGCAAGGAAATAGCGTTTGCAAATGTCTACCTATCGTAGCAATAGTGTTCTAATTCTTCTTAAAACGCGATATCGCATCTCATTTCTATGTTTCATGGTAAGGTATAATATGATTTGCGAAGTGTTATGTATTCCTCGTCTACACTTCAAATGAATGTGAATGCGACACTTCCTCGCTAGGAAATAGCGTTTGCAGATGTCTACGTATCGAAGCAACAGAGTTCAAATGCTTCTTAAAACGAGATATTGCATCTCATATCTATGTTTCATGATAAGATATAGTATTCATTGCGAAGTGTTATGCATTCCTCGTCTACGATTCAAATGAATGTAAATGCGACACTTCCTTGCTAGGAAATAGCGTTTGCAGATGTCTACGTATCGAAGCAATAGGGTTCTAATGCTTCTTAAAACGCGATATCGCATCTCATTTCTATGTTTCATGGTAAGATATAATATGATTTTCGAAGTGTTATGTATTCCTCGTCTACACTTCAAATGAATGTAAATGCGACACTTCCTTGCAAGGAAATAGCGTTTGCAGATGTCTACGTATCGTAGCAATAGCTTTCTAATGCTTCTTAAAACGCGATATCGCATCTCATTGCTATGTATCATGGTAAGATATAAGATGATTTGCTAAGTGTCATGTATTCCTCGTCTACACTTCAAATGAATGTAAATGCGACACTTCCTTGTTAGGAAATAGCGTCTGCAGATATCTGGGTATCGTAGCAATAGAGTTCTAGTGCTTCTTAAAACGCGATATCGCATCTCATTTCTACGTTTCATGGTAAGATGTATTATGATTTGTGAAGTGTTATGCATTCCTCGTCTACGATTCAAATGAATGTAAATGCGACACTTCCTTGCAAGGAAATAGCGTTTGCAGATGTCTACGTATCGCAGCAATAGAGTTCTTATGATTCTTAAAAAGCGATATCGCATCTCATTTCTATGTTTCATGGTAAGGTATAAAATGATTTGCGAAGTGTTATGTATTCCTCGTCTACACTTCAAATGAATGTGAATGCGACACTTCCTCGCTAGGAAACAGCGTTTGCAGATGGCTACGTATCGAAGCAACAGAGTTCAAATGCTTCTTAAAACGAGATATTGCATCTCATATCTATGTTTCATGATAAGATATAGTATTCATTGCGAAGTGTTATGCATTCCTCGTCTACGATTCAAATGAATGTAAATGCGACACTTCCTTGCTAGGAAATAGCGTTTGCAGATGTCTACGTATCGAAGCAATAGGGTTCTAATGCTTCTTAAAACGCGATATCGCATCTCATTTCTATGTTTCATGGTAAGATATAATATGATTTGCGAAGTGTTATGTATTCCTCGTCTACACTTCAAATGAATGTAAATGCGACACTTCCTTGCAAGGAAATAGCGTTTGCAGATGTCTACGTATCGTAGCAATAGAGTTCTTATGATTCTTAAAACGCGATATCGCATCTCATTTCTATGTATCATGGTAAGATATAATTTGATTTGAGAAGTGTCATGTCTTCCTCGTCTACACTTCAAATGAATGTAAATGCGACACTTCCTTGCGGGGAAATAGCGTCTGCAGATGTCTAGGTATCGTAGCAATAGAGTTCTAATGCTTCTTAAAACGCGATATCGCATCTCATTTCTATGTTTCATGGTAGGATGTAATATGATTTGCGAAGTGTTATGTATTCCTCGTCTACACTTCAAATGAATGTAAATGCGATGCTTCCTTGCAAGGAAATAGCGTTTGCAAATGTCTACGTATCGAAGCAATAGAGTTCAAATGCTTCTTAAAACGAGATACTGCATCTCATATCTATGTTTCATGATAAGATATAATATTCATTGCGAATTGCTACGCATTCCTCGCCTACGATTCAAATGAATGTAAATGCGACACTTCCTGGCAAGGAAATAGCGTTTGCAGATGTCTACGTATCGTAGCAATAGAGTTCTTATGATTCTTAAAAAGCAATATCGCATCTCAATTCTATGTTTCATGGTAAGGTATAATATGATTTGCGAAGTGTTATGTATTCCTCGTCTACACTTCAAATGAATGTGAATGCGACACTTCCTCGCTAGGAAATAGCGTTTGCAGATGTCTACGTATCGAAGCAACAGAGTTCAAATGCTTCTTAAAACGAGATATTGCATCTCATATCTATGTTTCATGATAAGATATAGTATTCATTGCGAAGTGTTATGCACTGCTCGTCTACGATTCAAATGAATGTAAATGCGACACTTCCTTGCTAGGAAATAGCGTTTGCAGATGTCTACGTATCGAAGCAATAGGGTTCTAATGCTTCTTAAAACGCGATATCGCATCTCATTTCTATGTTTCATGGTAAGATATAATATGATTTGCGAAGTGTTATGTATTCCTCGTCTACACTTCAAATGAATGTAAATGCGACACTTCCTTGCAAGGAAATAGCGTTTGCAGATGTCTACGTATCGTAGCAATAGCTTTCTAATGCTTCTTAAAACGCGATATCGCATCTCATTTCTATGTATCATGGTAAGATATAAGATGATTTGCTAAGTGTCATGTATTCCTCGTCTACACTTCAAATGAATGTAAATGCGACACTTCCTTGTTAGGAAATAGCGTCTGCAGATATCTGGGTATCGTAGCAATAGAGTTCTAGTGCTTCTTAAAACGCGATATCGCATCTCATTTCTACGTTTCATGGTAGGATGTATTATGATTTGTGAAGTGTTATGCATTCCTCGTCTACGATTCAAATGAATGTAAATGCGACACTTCCTTGCAAGGAAATAGCGTTTGCAGATGTCTACGTATCGCAGCAATAGAGTTCTTATGATTCTTAAAAAGCGATATCGCATCTCATTTCTATGTTTCATGGTAAGGTTTAAAATGATTTGCGAAGTGTTATGTATTCCTCGTCTACACTTCAAATGAATGTGAATGCGACACTTCCTCGCTAGGAAATAGCGTCTGCAGATGTCTACCTATCGTAGCAATAGAGTTCTAATGCTTCTTAAAACGCGATATCGCATCTCATATCTATGTTTCATGGTAAGATATAATATGATTTGCGAAGTGTTATGTTTTCCTCGTCTACACCTCAAATGAATGTAAATGCGACACTTCCTTACAAGGAAATAGCGTTTGCAGATGTCTACGTATCGTAGCAATAGCTTTCTAATGCTTCCTAAAACGCGATATCGCATCTCATTTCTATGTTCCATGGTAAGATACAACATGATTTGCGAAGTGTCATGTATTCCTCGTCTACACTTCAAATGAATGTGAATGCGATACTTCCTCGCTAGGAAGTAGCGTTTGCAGATGTCTACGTATCGTAGCAATAGCTTTCTAATGCTTCTTAAAACGCGATATCGCATCTCATTTCTATGTTTCATGGTAAGATATAAGATGATTTGCTAAGTGTCATGTATCATATTCCTCGTCTACACATCAAATGAATGTAAATGCGACACTTCCTTGTTAGGAAATAGCGTCTGCAGATGTCAACCTATCGTAGCAATAGAGTTCTAGTGCTTCTTAAATCGCGATATCGCACCACATTTCTATGTTTCATGGTAAGATATAATATGATTTGCGAAGTATCATGTATTCCTCGTCTACACTTCAAAATGAATGTAAATACGACACTTCCTTGCAAGGAAATAGCGTTTGCAAGTATCTGCCTATCGTAGCAATAGTATTCTAATGCTTCTTAAAACGCGATATCGCATCTCACTTCTATGTTTCATGGTAAGTTATAATATGATTCGAGAAGTGTTATGTATTCCTCGTCTACACTTCAAATGAATGTAAATGCGACACTTCCTTGTAAGGAAATTGCGTTTGCAGATGTCTACGTATCGAAGCAATAGAGTTCAAATGCTTCTTAAAACGAGATACTGCATCTCATATCTATGTTTCATGATAAGATATAATATTCATTGCGAAGTGCTACGCATTCCTCGCCTACGATTCAAATGAATGTAAATGCGACACTTCCTGGCAAGGAAATAGCGTTTGCAGATGTCTACGTATCGTAGCAATAGAGTTCTTATGATTCTTAAAAAGCGATATCGCATCTCATTTCTATGTTTCATGGTAAGGTATAATATGATTTGCGAAGTGTTATGTATTCCTCGTCTACACTTCAAATGAATGTGAATGCGACACTTCCTCGCTAGGAAATAGCGTTTGCAGATGTCTACGTATCGAAGCAACAGAGTTCAAATGCTCCTCAAAACGAGATATTGCATCTCATATCTATGTTTCATGATAAGATATAGTATTCATTGCGAAGTGTTATGTATTCCTCGTCTACACTTCAAATGAATGTAAATGCGACACTTCCTTGTTAGGAAATAGCGTCTGCAGATATCTGGGTATCGTAGCAATAGAGTTCTAGTGCTTCTTAAAACGCGATATCGCATCTCATTTCTACGTTTCATGGTAAGATGTATTATGATTTGTGAAGTGTTATGCATTCCTCGTCTACGATTCAAATGAATGTAAATGCGACACTTCCTTGCAAGGAAATAGCGTTTGCAGATGTCTACGTATCGCAGCAATAGAGTTCTTATGATTCTTAAAAAGCGATATCGCATCTCATTTCTATGTTTCATGGTAAGGTTTAAAATGATTTGCGAAGTGTTATGTATTCCTCGTCTACACTTCAAATGAATGTGAATGCGACACTTCCTCGCTAGGAAATAGCGTCTGCAGATGTCTACCTATCGTAGCAATAGAGTTCTAATGCTTCTTAAAACGCGATATCGCATCTCATATCTATGTTTCATGGTAAGATATAATATGATTTGCGAAGTGTTATGTTTTCCTCGTCTACACCTCAAATGAATGTAAATGCGACACTTCCTTACAAGGAAATAGCGTTTGCAGATGTCTACGTATCGTAGCAATAGCTTTCTAATGCTTCCTAAAACGCGATATCGCATCTCATTTCTATGTTCCATGGTAAGATACAACATGATTTGCGAAGTGTCATGTATTCCTCGTCTACACTTCAAATGAATGTGAATGCGATACTTCCTCGCTAGGAAGTAGCGTTTGCAGATGTCTACGTATCGTAGCAATAGCTTTCTAATGCTTCTTAAAACGCGATATCGCATCTCATTTCTATGTTTCATGGTAAGATATAAGATGATTTGCTAAGTGTCATGTATCATATTCCTCGTCTACACATCAAATGAATGTAAATGCGACACTTCCTTGTTAGGAAATAGCGTCTGCAGATGTCAACCTATCGTAGCAATAGAGTTCTAGTGCTTCTTAAATCGCGATATCGCACCACATTTCTATGTTTCATGGTAAGATATAATATGATTTGCGAAGTATCATGTATTCCTCGTCTACACTTAAAAATGAATGTAAATACGACACTTCCTTGCAAGGAAATAGCGTTTGCAAGTATCTGCCTATCGTAGCAATAGTATTCTAATGCTTCTTAAAACGCGATATCGCATCTCACTTCTATGTTTCATGGTAAGTTATAATATGATTCGAGAAGTGTTATGTATTCCTCGTCTACACTTCAAATGAATGTAAATGCGACACTTCCTTGTAAGGAAATTGCGTTTGCAGATGTCTACGTATCGAAGCAATAGAGTTCAAATGCTTCTTAAAACGAGATACTGCATCTCATATCTATGTTTCATGATAAGATATAATATTCATTGCGAAGTGCTACGCATTCCTCGCCTACGATTCAAATGAATGTAAATGCGACACTTCCTTGCAAGGAAATAGCGTTTGCAGATGTCTACGTATCGCAGCAATAGAGTTCTTATGATTCTTAAAAAGCGATATCGCATCTCATTTCTATGTTTCATGGTAAGGTATAAAATGATTTGCGAAGTGTTATGTATTCCTCGTCTACACTTCAAATGAATGTGAATGCGACACTTCCTCGCTAGGAAATAGCGTTTGCAGATGACTACGTATCGAAGCAACAGAGTTCAAATGCTTCTTAAAACGAGATATTGCATCTCATATCTATGTTTCATGATAAGATATAGTATTCATTGCGAAGTGTTATGCATTCCTCGTCTACGATTCAAATGAATGTAAATGCGACACTTCCTTGCTAGGAAATAGCGTTTGCAGATGTCTACGTATCGAAGCAATAGGGTTCTAATGCTTCTTAAAACGCGATATCGCATCTCATTTCTATGTTTCATGGTAAGATATAATATGATTTGCGAAGTGTTATGTATTCCTCGTCTACACTTCAATTGAATGTAAATGCGACACTTCCTTGCAAGGAAATAGCGTTTGCAGATGTCTACGTATCGTAGCAATAGCTTTCTAATGCTTCTTAAAACGCGATATCGCATCTCATTTCTATGTATCATGGTAAGATATAAGATGATTTGCTAAGTGTCATGTATTCCTCGTCTACACTTCAAATGAATGTGAATGCGATACTTCCTTGTTAGGAAATAGCGTCTGCAGATATCTGGGTATCGTAGCAATAGCTTTCTAATGCTTCTTAAAACGCGATATCGCATCTCATTTCTATGTTTCATGGTAAGATATAAGATGATTTGCTAAGTGTCATGTATCATATTCCTCGTCTACACATCAAATGAATGTAAATGCGACACTTCCTTGTTAGGAAATAGCGTCTGCAGATGTCAACCTATCGTAGCAATAGAGTTCTAGTGCTTCTTAAATCGCGATATCGCACCACATTTCTATGTTTCATGGTAAGATATAATATGATTTGCGAAGTATCATGTATTCCTCGTCTACACTTCAAAATGAATGTAAATACGACACTTCCTTGCAAGGAAATAGCGTTTGCAAGTATCTGCCTATCGTAGCAATAGTATTCTAATGATTCTTAAAAAGCGATATCGCATCTCATTTCTATGTTTCATGGTAAGGTTTAAAATGATTTGCGAAGTGTTATGTATTCCTCGTCTACACTTCAAATGAATGTGAATGCGACACTTCCTCGCTAGGAAATAGCGTCTGCAGATGTCTACCTATCGTAGCAATAGAGTTCTAATGCTTCTTAAAACGCGATATCGCATCTCATATCTATGTTTCATGGTAAGATATAATATGATTTGCGAAGTGTTATGTTTTCCTCGTCTACACCTCAAATGAATGTAAATGCGACACTTCCTTACAAGGAAATAGCGTTTGCAGATGTCTACGTATCGTAGCAATAGCTTTCTAATGCTTCCTAAAACGCGATATCGCATCTCATTTCTATGTTCCATGGTAAGATACAACATGATTTGCGAAGTGTCATGTATTCCTCGTCTACACTTCAAATGAATGTGAATGCGATACTTCCTCGCTAGGAAGTAGCGTTTGCAGATGTCTACGTATCGTAGCAATAGCTTTCTAATGCTTCTTAAAACGCGATATCGCATCTCATTTCTATGTTTCATGGTAAGATATAAGATGATTTGCTAAGTGTCATGTATCATATTCCTCGTCTACACATCAAATGAATGTAAATGCGACACTTCCTTGTTAGGAAATAGCGTCTGCAGATGTCAACCTATCGTAGCAATAGAGTTCTAGTGCTTCTTAAATCGCGATATCGCACCACATTTCTATGTTTCATGGTAAGATATAATATGATTTGCGAAGTATCATGTATTCCTCGTCTACACTTCAAAATGAATGTAAATACGACACTTCCTTGCAAGGAAATAGCGTTTGCAAGTATCTGCCTATCGTAGCAATAGTATTCTAATGCTTCTTAAAACGCGATATCGCATCTCACTTCTATGTTTCATGGTAAGGTTTAAAATGATTTGCGAAGTGTTATGTATTCCTCGTCTACACTTCAAATGAATGTGAATGCGACACTTCCTCGCTAGGAAATAGCGTCTGCAGATGTCTACCTATCGTAGCAATAGAGTTCTAATGCTTCTTAAAACGCGATATCGCATCTCATTTCTATGTATCATGGTAAGATATAAGATGATTTGCTAAGTGTCATGTATTCCTCGTCTACACTTCAAATGAATGTAAATGCGACACTTCCTTGTTAGGAAATAGCGTCTGCAGATATCTGGGTATCGTAGCAATAGAGTTCTAGTGCTTCTTAAAACGCGATATCGCATCTCATTTCTACGTTTCATGGTAAGATGTAATTATGATTTGTGAAGTGTTATGCATTCCTCGTCTACGATTCAAATGAATGTAAATGCGACACTTCCTTGCAAGGAAATAGCGTTTGCAGATGTCTACGTATCGCAGCAATAGAGTTCTTATGATTCTTAAAAAGCGATATCGCATCTCATTTCTATGTTTCATGGTAAGGTATAAAATGATTTGCGAAGTGTTATGTATTCCTCGTCTACACTTCAAATGAATGTGAATGCGACACTTCCTCGCTAGGAAATAGCGTCTGCAGATGTCTTCCTATCGTAGCAATAGAGTTCTAATGCTTCTTAAAACGCGATATCGCATCTCATATCTATGTTTCATGGTAAGATATAATATGATTTGCGAAGTGTTATGTTTTCCTCGTCTACACCTCAAATGAATGTAAATGCGACACTTCCTTACAAGGAAATAGCGTTTGCAGATGTCTACGTATCGTAGCAATAGCTTTCTAATGCTTCCTAAAACGCGATATCGCATCTCATTTCTATGTTCCATGGTAAGATACAACATGATTTGCGAAGTGTCATGTATTCCTCGTCTGCACTTCAAATGAATGTGAATGCGATACTTCCTCGCTAGGAAGTAGCGTTTGCAGATGTCTACGTATCGTAGCAATAGCTTTCTAATGCTTCTTAAAACGCGATATCGCATCTCATTTCTATGTTTCATGGTAAGATATAAGATGATATGCTAAGTGTCATGTATCATATTCCTCGTCTACACATCAAATGAATGTAAATGCGACACTTCCTTGTTAGGAAATAGCGTCTGCAGATGTCAACCTATCGTAGCAACAGAGTTCTAGTGCTTCTTAAAACGCGATATCGCAACCCATTTCTATGTTTCATGGTAAGATATAATATGATTTGCGAAGTATCATGTATTCCTCGTCTACACTTCAAAATGAATGTAAATACGACACTTCCTTGCAAGGAAATAGCGTTTGCAAGTATCTGCCTATCGTAGCAATGGTATTCTAATGCTTCTTAAAACGCGATATCGCATCTCACTTCTATGTTTCATGGTAAGTTATAATATGATTCGCGAAGTGTTATGTATTCCTCGTCTACACTTCAAATGAATGTAAATGCGACACTTCCTTGCAAGGAAATAGCGTTTGCATATGTCTACGTATCGAAGCAATGGAGTTCAAATGCTTCTTAAAACGAGATATTGCATCTCATACCTATGTTTCATGATAAGATATAATATTCATTGCGAAGTGTTATGCATTTCTCGTCTACGATTCAAATGAATGTAAATGCGACACTTCCTTGCAAGGAAATAGCGTTTGCAGATGTCTACGTATCGTAGCAATAGAGTTCTTATGATTCTTAAAACGCGATATCGCATCTCATTTCTATGTTTCATGGTAAGATATAATTTGATTTGAGAAGTGTTATGTATTCCTCGTCTACACTTCAAATGAATGTGAATGCGACACTTCCTCGCTAGGAAATAGCGTTTGCAGTTGTCTACGTATCGTAGAAATAGATTTCTAATGCTTCTTAGAACGAGATATTGCATCTCATATCTATGTTTCATGATAAGATATAATATTCATTGCGAAGTGTTATGCATTCCTCGTCTACGATTCAAATGAATGTAAATGCGACACTTCCTTGCTAGGAAATAGCGTTTGCAGTTGTCTACGTATCGTAGCAATAGATTTCTAATGCTTCTTAAAACGCGATATCGCATCTCATTTCTATGTTTCATGGAAAGATATAATATGATTTGCAAAGTGTTATGTATTCCTCGTCTACACTTCAAATTAATGTAAATGCGACACTTCCTTGTAAGGAAATTGCGTTTGCAGATGTCTACGTATCGAAGCAATAGAGTTCAAATGCTTCCTAAAACGAGATACTGCATCTCATATCTATGTTTCATGATAAGATATAATATTCATTGCGAAGTGCTACGCATTCCTCGCCTACGATTCAAATGAATGTAAATGCGACACTTCCTGGCAAGGAAATAGCGTTTGCAGATGTCTACGTATCGTAGCAATAGAGTTCTTATGATTCTTAAAAAGCGATATCGCATCTCATTTCTATGTTTCATGGTAAGGTATAATATGATTTGCGAAGTGTTATGTATTCCTCGTCTACACTTCAAATGAATGTGAATGCGACACTTCCTCGCTAGGAAATAGCGTTTGCAGATGTCTACGTATCGAAGCAACAGAGTTCAAATGCTCCTCAAAACGAGATATTGCATCTCATATCTATGTTTCATGATAAGATATAGTATTCATTGCGAAGTGTTATGCATTCCTCGTCTACGATTCGAATGAATGTAAATGCGACACTTCCTTGCTAGGAAATAGCGTTTGCAGATGTCTACGTATCGAAGCAATAGGGTTCTAATGCTTCTTAAAACGCGATATCGCATCTCATTTCTATGTTTCATGGTAAGATATAATATGATTTGCGAAGTGTTATGTATTCCTCGTCTACACTTCAAATGAATGTAAATGCGACACTTCCTTGCAAGGAAATAGCGTTTGCAGATGTCTACGTATCGTAGCAATAGCTTTCTAATGCTTCTTAAAACGCGATATCGCATCTCATTTCTATGTATCATGGTAAGATATAAGATGATTTGCTAAGTGTCATGTATTCCTCGTCTACACTTCAAATGAATGTAAATGCGACACTTCCTTGTTAGGAAATAGCGTCTGCAGATATCTGGGTATCGTAGCAATAGAGTTCTAGTGCTTCTTAAAACGCGATATCGCATCTCATTTCTACGTTTCATGGTAAGATGTATTATGATTTGTGAAGTGTTATGCATTCCTCGTCTACGATTCAAATGAATGTAAATGCGACACTTCCTTGCAAGGAAATAGCGTTTGCAGATGTCTACGTATAGCAGCAATAGAGTTCTCATGATTCTTAAAAAGCGATATCGCATCTCATTTCTATGTTTCATGGTAAGGTATAAAATGATTTGCGAAGTGTTATGTATTCCTCGTCTACACTTCAAATGAATGTGAATGCGACACTTCCTCGCTAGGAAATAGCGTCTGCAGATGTCTACCTATCGTAGCAATAGAGATCTAATGCTTCTTAAAACGCGATATCGCACCTCATATCTATGTTTCATGGTAAGATATAATATGATTTGCGAAGTGTTATGTTTTCCTCGTCTACACCTCAAATGAATGTAAATGCGACACTTCCTTACAAGGAAATAGCGTTTGCAGATATCTACGTATCGTAGCAATAGCTTTCTAATGCTTCCTAAAACGCGATATCGCATCTCATTTCTATGTTCCATGGTAAGATACAACATGATTTGCGAAGTGTCATGTATTCCTCGTCTACACTTCAAATGAATGTGAATGCGATACTTCCTCGCTAGGAAGTAGCGTTTGCAGATGTCTACGTATCGTAGCAATAGCTTTCTAATGCTTCTTAAAACGCGATATCGCATCTCATTTCTATGTTTCATGGTAAGATATAAGATGATTTGCTAAGTGTCATGTATCATATTCCTCGTCTACACATCAAATGAATGTAAATGCGACACTTCCTTGTTAGGAAATAGCGTCTGCAGATGTCAACCTATCGTAGCAATAGAGTTCTAGTGCTTCTTAAAACGCGATATCGCACCCCATTTCTATGTTTCATGGTAAGATATAATATGATTTGCGAAGTATCATGTATTCCTCGTCTACACTTCAAAATGAATGTAAGTACGACACTTCCTTGCAAGGAAATAGCGTTTGCAAGTATCTGCCTATCGTAGCAATAGTATTCTAATGCTTCTTAAAACGCGATATCGCATCTCACTTCTATGTTTCATGGTAAGTTATAATATGATTCGCGAAGTGTTATGTATTCCTCGTCTACACTTCAAATGAATGTAAATGCGACACTTCCTTGCAAGGAAATAGCGTTTGCAGATGTCTACGTATCGAAGCAATAGAGTTCAAATGCTTCTTAAAACGAGATATTGCATCTCATACCTATGTTTCATGATAAGATATAATATTCATTGCGAAGTGTTATGCATTTCTCGTCTACGATTCAAATGAATGTAAATGCGACACTTCCTTGCAAGGAAATAGCGTTTGCAGATGTCTACGTATCGTAGCAATAGAGTTCTTATGATTCTTAAAACGCGATATCGCATCTCACTTCTATGTTTCATGGTAAGATATAATATGATTTGCGAAGTGTTATGTGTTCCTCGTCTACACTTCAAATTAATGTAAATGCGACACTTCCTTGTAAGGAAATTGCGTTTGCAGATGTCTACGTATCGAAGCAATAGAGTTCAAATGCTTCCTAAAACGAGATACTGCATCTCATATCTATGTTTCATGATAAGATATAATATTCATTGCGAAGTGCTACGCATTCCTCGCCTACGGTTCAAATGAATGTAAATGCGACACTTCCTGGCAAGGAAATAGCGTTTGCAGATGTCTACGTATCGTAGCAATAGAGTTCTTATGATTCTTAAAAAGCGATATCGCATCTCATTTCTATGTTTCATGGTAAGGTATAATATGATTTGCGAAGTGTTATGTATTCCTCGTCTACACTTCAAATGAATGTGAATGCGACACTTCCTCGCTAGGAAATAGCGTTTGCAGATGTCTTCGTATCGAAGCAACAGAGTTCAAATGCTTCTTAAAACGAGATATTGCATCTCATATCTATGTTTCATGATAAGATATAGTATTCATTGCGAAGTGTTATGCATTCCTCGTCTACGATTCAAATGAATGTAAATGCGACACTTCCTTGCTAGGAAATAGCGTTTGCAGATGTCTACGTATCGAAGCAATAGGGTTCTAATGCTTCTTAAAACGCGATATCGCATCTCATTTCTATGTTTCATGGTAAGATATAATATGATTTGCGAAGTGTTATGTATTCCTCGTCTACACCTCAAATGAATGTAAATGCGACACTTCCTTGCAAGGAAATAGCGTTTGCAGATGTCTACGTATCGTAGCAATAGCTTTCTAATGCTTCTTAAAACGCGATATCGCATCTCATTTCTATGTATCATGGTAAGATATAAGATGATTTGCTAAGTGTCATGTATTCCTCGTCTACACTTCAAATGAATGTAAATGCGGCACTTCCTTGTTAGGAAATAGCGTCTGCAGATATCTGGGTATCGTAGCAATAGAGTTCTAGTGCTTCTTAAAACGCGATATCGCATCTCATTTCTACGCTTCATGGTAAGATGTATTATGATTTGTGAAGTGTTATGCATTCCTCGTCTACGATTCAAATGAATGTAAATGCGACACTTCCTTGCAAGGAAATAGCGTTTGCAAGTATCTGCCTATCGTAGCAATAGTATTCTAATGCTTCTTAAAACGCGATATCGCATCTCACTTCTATGTTTCATGGTAAGTTATAATATGATTCGCGAAGTGTTATGTATTCCTCGTCTACACTTCAAATGAATGTAAATGCGACACTTCCTTGCAAGGAAATAGCGTTTGCAGATGTCTACGTATCGAAGCAATAGAGTTCAAATGCTTCTTAAAACGAGAAATTGCATCTCATACCTATGTTTCATGATAAGATATAATATTCATTGCGAAGTGTTATGCATTTCTCGTCTACGATTCAAATGAATGTAAATGCGACACTTCCTTGCAAGGAAATAGCGTTTGCAGATGTCTACGTATCGTAGCAATAGAGTTTTTATGATTCTTAAAACGCGATATCGCATCTCACTTCTATGTTTCATGGTAAGATATAATTTGATTTGAGAAGTGTTATGTATTCCTCGTCTACACTTCAAATGAATGTGAATGCGACACTTCCTCGCTAGGAAATAGCGTTTGCAGTTGTCTACGTATCGTAGAAATAGATTTCTAATGCTTCTTAGAACGAGATATTGCATCTCATATCTATGTTTCATGATAAGATATAATATTCATTGCGAAGTGTTATGCATTCCTCGTCTACGATTCAAATGAATGTAAATGCGACACTTCCTTGCTAGGAAATAGCGTTTGCAGTTGTCTACGTATCGTAGCAATAGATTTCTAATGCTTCTTAAAACGCGATATCGCATCTCATTTCTATGTTTCATGGTAAGATATAATATGATTTGCGAAGTGTTATGTATTCCTCGTCTACACTTCAAATTAATGTAAATGCGACACTTCCTTGTAAGGAAATTGCGTTTGCAGATGTCTACGTATCGAAGCAATAGAGTTCAAATGCTTCCTAAAACGAGATACTGCATCTCATATCTATGTTTCATGATAAGATATAGTATTCATTGCGAAGTGTTATGCATTCCTCGCCTACGATTCAAATGAATGTAAATGCGACACTTCCTTGCTAGGAAATAGCGTTTGCAGATGTCTACGTATCGAAGCAATAGGGTTCTAATGCTTCTTAAAACGCGATATCGCATCTCATTTCTATGTTTCATGGTAAGATATAATATGATTTGCGAAGTGTTATGTATTCCTCGTCTACACTTCCAATGAATGTAAATGCGACACTTCCTTGCAAGGAAATAGCGTTTGCAGATGTCTACGTATCGTAGCAATAGCTTTCTAATGCTTCTTAAAACGCGATATCGCATCTCATTTCTATGTATCATGGTAAGATATAAGATGATTTGCTAAGTGTCATGTATTCCTCGTCTACACTTCAAATGAATGTAAATGCGACACTTCCTTGTTAGGAAATAGCGTCTGCAGATATCTGGGTATCGTAGCAATAGAGTTCTAGTGCTTCTTAAAACGCGATATCGCATCTCATTTCTACGTTTCATGGTAAGATGTATTATGATTTGTGAAGTGTTATGCATTCCTCGTCTACGATTCAAATGAATGTAAATGCGACACTTCCTTGCAAGGAAATAGCGTTTGCAGATGTCTACGTATCGCAGCAATAGAGTTCTTATGATTCTTAAAAAGCGATATCGCATCTCATTTCTATGTTTCATGGTAAGGTATAAAATGTTTTGCGAAGTGTTATGTATTCCTCGTCTACACTTCAAATGAATGTGAATGCGACACTTCCTCGCTAGGAAATAGCGTTTGCAGATGACTACGTATCGAAGCAACAGAGTTCAAATGCTTCTTAAAACGAGATATTGCATCTCATATCTATGTTTCATGATAAGATATAGTATTCATTGCGAAGTGTTATGCATTCCTCGCCTACGATTCAAATGAATGTAAATGCGACACTTCCTTGCTAGGAAATAGCGTTTGCAGATGTCTACGTATCAAAGCAATAGGGTTCTAATGCTTCTTAAAACGCGATATCGCATCTCATTTCTATGTTTCATGGTAAGATATAATATGATTTGCGAAGTGTTATGTATTCCTCGTCTACACTTCAAATGAATGTAAATGCGTCACTTCCTTGCAAGGAAATAGCGTTTGCAGATGTCTACGTATCGTAGCAATAGCTTTCTAATGCTTCTTAAAACGCGATATCGCATCTCATTTCTATGTATCATGGTAAGATATAAGATGATTTGCTAAGTGTCATGTATTCCTCGTCTACACTTCAAATGAATGTAAATGCGACACTTCCATGTTAGGAAATAGCGTCTGCAGATATCTGGGTATCGTAGCAATAGGGTTCTAGTGCTTCTTAAAACGCGATATCGCATCTCATTTCTACGTTTCATGGTAAGATGTATTATGATTTGTGAAGTGTTATGCATTCCTCGTCTACGATTCAAATGAATGTAAATGCGACACTTCCTTGCAAGGAAATAGCGTTTGCAGATGTCTACGTATCGCAGCAATAGAGTTCTTATGATTCTTAAAAAGCGATATCGCATCTCATTTCTATGTTTCATGGTAAGGTATAAAATGATTTGCGAAGTGTTATGTATTCCTCGTCTACACTTCAAATGAATGTGAATGCGACACTTCCTCGCTAGGAAATAGCGTTTGCAGATGACTACGTATCGAAGCAACAGAGTTCAAATGCTTCTTAAAACGAGATATTGCATCTCATATCTATGTTTCATGATAAGATATAGTATTCATTGCGAAGTGTTATGCATTCCTCGTCTACGATTCAAATGAATGTAAATGCGACACTTCCTTGCAAGGAAATAGCGTTTGCAGATGTCTACGTATCGTAGCAATAGCTTTCTAATGCTTCTTAAAACGCGATATCGCATCTCATTTCTATGTATCATGGTAAGATATAAGATGATTTGCTAAGTGTCATGTATTCCTCGTCTACACTTCAAATGAATGTGAATGCGACACTTCCTCGCTAGGAAATAGCGTCTGCAGATGTCTACCTATCGTAGCAATAGAGTTCTAATGCTTCTTAAAACGCGATATCGCATCTCATATCTATGTTTCATGGTAAGATATAATATGATTTGCGAAGTGTTATGTTTTCCTCGTCTACACCTCAAATGAATGTAAATGCGACACTTCCTTACAAGGAAATAGCGTTTGCAGATGTCTACGTATCGTAGCAATAGCTTTCTAATGCTTCCTAAAACGCGATATCGCATCTCATTTCTATGTTCCATGGTAAGATACAACATGATTTGCGAAGTGTCATGTATTCCTCGTCTACACTTCAAATGAATGTGAATGCGATACTTCCTCGCTAGGAAGTAGCGTTTGCAGATGTCTACGTATCTTAGCAATAGCTTTCTAATGCTTCTTAAAACGCGATATCGCATCTCATTTCTATGTTTCATGGTAAGATATAAGATGATTTGCTAAGTGTCATGTATCATATTCCTCGTCTACACATCAAATGAATGTAAATGCGACACTTCCTTGTTAGGAAATAGCGTCTGCAGATGTCAACCTATCGTAGCAATAGTATTCTAATGCTTCTTAAAACGCGATATCGCATCTCACTTCTATGTTTCATGGTAAGTTATAATATGATTCGCGAAGTGTTATGTATTCCTCGTCTACACTTCAAATGAATGTAAATGCGACACTTCCTTGCAAGGAAATAGCGTTTGCAGATGTCTACGTATCGAAGCAATAGAGTTCAAATGCTTCTTAAAACGAGATATTGCATCTCATACCTATGTTTCATGATAAGATATAATATTCATTGCGAAGTGTTATGCATTTCTCGTCTACGATTCAAATGAATGTAAATGCGACACTTCGTTGCAAGGAAATAGCGTTTGCAGATGTCTACGTATCGTAGCAATAGAGTTCTTATGATTCTTAAAACGCGATATCGCATCTCATTTCTATGTTTCATGGTAAGATATAATTTGATTTGAGAAGTGTTACGTATTCCTCGTCTACACTTCAAATGAATGTGAATGCGACACTTCCTCGCTAGGAAATAGCGTTTGCAGTTGTCTACGTATCGTAGAAATAGATTTCTAATGCTTCTTAGTACGAGATATTGCATCTCATATCTATGTTTCATGATAAGATATAATATTCATTGCGAAGTGTTATGCATTCCTCGTCTACGATTCAAATGAAAGTAAATGCGACACTTCCTTGCAAGGAAATAGCGTTTGCAGATGTCTACGTATCGTAGCAATAGAGTTCAAATGCTTCTTAAAACGCGATATCGCATCTCATTTCTATGTTTCATGGTAAGATATAATATGATTTGCGAAGTGTTATGTATTCCTCGTCTACACCTCAAATGAATGTAAATGCGACACTTCCTTGCAAGGAAATAGCGTTTGCAGATGTCTACGTATCGTAGCAATAGAGCTCTTATAATTCTTAAAACGCGATTTCGCATCTCATTTCTATGTTTCATGGTAAGGTATAATATGATTTGCGAAGTGTTATGTATTCCTCGCCTACACTTCAAGTGAATGTAAATGCGACACTACCTTGCAAGGAAATAGCGTTTGCAGATGTCTACGTATCGAAGCAATAGAGTTCTAATGCTTCTTACAGCGCGATATCGCATCTCATTTCTATGTTTCATGGTAAGATATAATATGATTTGCGAAGTGTTATGTATTCCTCGTCTACACTTCAAATGAATGTAAATGCGACACATCCTTGCAAGGAAATAGCGTTTGCAGATGTCTACGTATCGAAGCAATAGTGTTCTAATGCTTCTTAAAAAGCGATATCGCATCTCATTTCTATGTTTCATGGTAGGATATAATATGATTTGCTAAGTATCATGTATTCCTCGTCTACACTTCAAATGAATGTAAATGCGACACTTCCTTGCTAGGAAACAGCGTTTGCAGATGTCTACGTATCGAAGCAATAGTGTTCTAAAGCTTCTTAAATCGCGATATCGCATCTCATTTCTATGTTTCATGGTAAGATATAATATTAAATGTGAAGTGTTATGCATTCCTCGTCTACGATTCAAATGAAAGTAAATGCGACACTTCCTTGCTAGGAAACAGCGATTGCAGATGTCTACGTATTGTAGCAATAGAGTTCAAATGCTTCTTAAAACGCGATATCGCATCTCATTTCTATGTTTCATGGTAAGATATAATATGATTTGCGAAGTGTTATGTATTCCTCGTCTACACCTCAAATGAATGTAAATTCGACACTTCCGTGCAAGGAAATAGCGTTTGCAGATGTCTACGTATCGTAGCAATAGAGCTCTTATAATTCTTAAAACGCGATTTCGCATCTCATTTCTATGTTTCATGGAAAGGTATAATATGATTTGCGAAGTGTTATGTATTCCTCGCCTACACTTCAAGTGAATGTAAATGCGACACTTCCTTGCAAGGAAATAGCGTTTGCAGATGTCTACGTATCGAAGCAATAGAGTTCTAATGCTTCTTACAACGCGATATCGCATCTCATTTCTATGTTTCATGGTAAGATATAATATGATTTGCGAAGTGTTATGTATTCCTCGTCTACACATCAAATGAATGTAAATGCGACACTTCCTTGCAAGGAAATAGCATTTGCAGATGTCTACGTATCGTAGCAATGGATTTCTAATGCTTCTTAGAACGCGATACCGCATCTCATTTCTATGTTTCATGGTAAAATATAATATGATTTGCGAAGTGTTATGCATTCCTCGTCTACGATTCAAATGAAAGTAAATGCGACACTTCCTTGCAAGGAAATAGCGTTTGCACATGTCTACGTATCGTAGCAATAGAGTTCAAATGCTTCTTAAAACGCGATATCGCATCTCATTTCTATGTTTCATGGTAAGATATAATATGATTTGCGAAGTGTTATGCATTCCTCGTCTACGATTCAAATGAACGTAAATGCGACACTTCCTTCCAAGGAAATAGCGTTTGCAGATGTCTACGTATCGCAACAATAGACTTCTTATGATACTTAAAACGCGATATCGCATCTCATTTCTATGATTCATGGTAAGATATAATATGATTTGCGAAGTGTTACGTATTCCTCGTCTACACTTCAAATCAATGTAAATACGACACTTCCTTGCAAGGAAATAGCGTTTGCAGATGTCTACCTATCGTAGCAATAGAGTTCTAATGCTTCTTAAATCGCGATATCGCATCTCATTTCTATGTTTCATGGTAAGATATAATATTCATTGCGAAGTGTTATGCATTCCTCGTCTACGATTCAAATGAAAGTAAATGCGATACTTCCTTGCAAGGAAATAGCATTTGCAGATGTCTACCTATCGTAGCAATAGTGTTCTAATGCTTCATAAAACGCGATATCGCATCTCATTTCTATGTATCATGGTAAGATATAATATTCATTGCGAAGTGTTATGCATTCCTCGTCTACGATTCAAATGAAAGTAAATGCGACACTTCCTTGCAAGGAAACAGCGATTGCAGATGTCTACGTATCGTAGCAATAGAGCTCTTATAATTCTTAAAACGCGAATTCGCATCTCATTTCTATGTTTCATGGTAAGGTATAATATGATTTGCGAAGTGTTATGTATTCCTCGCCTACACTTCAAGTGAATGTAAATGCGACACTTCCTTGCAAGGAAATAGCCTTTGCAGATGTCTACGTATCGTAGCAATGGATTTCTAATGCTTCTTAGAACGCAATATCGCATCTTATTTCTAGGTTTCATGGTATGATATAATATGATTTGCGAAGTGTCATGTATTCCTCGTCTACACTTCAAATGAATGTAAATGCGACACTTCCTTCCAAGGAAATAGCGTTTGCAGATGTCTACGTATCGTAGCAATAGAGTTCTAATGCTTCTTAAAACGCGATATCGCATCTCATTTCTATGATTCATGGTAAGATATAATATGATTTGCGAAGTGTTATGTACTCCTCGTCTACACTTCAAATCAATGTAAATACGACACTTCCTTGCAAGGAAATAGCGTTTGCAGATGTCTACCTATCGTAGCAATAGAGTTCTAATGCTTCTTAAAACGCGATATCGCATCTCATTTCTATGTTTCATGGTAAGATATAATATTCATTGCGAAGTGTTATGCATTCCTCGTCTACGATTCAAATGAAAGTAAATGCAACACTTCCTTGCAAGGAAATAGCGTTTGCAGATGTGTACGTATCGTAGCAATAGATTTCTAATGCTTCTCAAAACGCGATATCGCATCTCATTTCTATGTTTCATGGTAAGATATAATATGATTTGCGAAGTGTTATGTATTCCTCGTCTACACTTCAAATGAATGTAAATGCGGCACATCCTTGCAAGGAAATAGCGTTTGCAGATGTCTACGTATCGTAACAATAGAGTTCTTATGATTCTTGAAACGCGATATCGCATCTCATTTCTATGTTTCATGGTAAGATATAATATGATTTGCGAAGTGTTATGTATTCCTCGTCTACACTTCAAATGAATGTAAATGCGGCACATCCTTGCAAGGAAATAGCGTTTGCAGATGTCTACGTATCGAAGCAATAGTGTTCTAATGCTTCTTAAAACGCGATATCGCATCTCATTTCTATGTTTCATGGTAAGATATAATATGATTTGCTAAGTATCATGTATTCCTCGTCTACACTTCAAATGAATGTAAATGCGACACTTCCTTGCTAGGAAATAGCGTTTGCAGATGTCTACGTATCGAAGCAATAGTGTTCTAAAGCTTCTTAAATCGCGATATCGCATCTCATTTCTATGTTTCATGGTAAGATATAGTATGATTTGCGAAGTGTTATGTATTCCTCGTCTACACCTCAAATGAATGTAAATGCGACACTTCCTTGCTGGGAGATAGCGTTTGCAGATGTCTACGTATCCAAACAATAGAGTTCAAATGCTTCTTAAAACGAGATATTGCATCTCATATCTATGTTTCATGATAAGATATAATATACATTGCGAAGTGTTATGTATTCCTCGTCTACACCTCAAATGAATGTAAATGCGACACTTCCTTGCTGGGAGATAGCGTTTGCAGATGTCTACGTATCGAAGCAATAGAGTTCAAATGCTTCTTAAAACGAGATATTGCATCTCATATCTATGTTTCATGATAAGATATAATATACATTGCGAAGTGTTATGCATTCCTCGTCTACGATTCAAATGAATGTAAATGCGACACTTCCTTGCAAGGAAATAGCGTTTGCAGATGTCTACGTATCGTAGCAATAGAGTTCAAATGCTTCTTAAAACGCGATATCGCATCTCATTTCTATGTTTCATGGTAAGATATAATATGATTTGCGAAGTGTTATGTATTCCTCGTCTACACCTCAAATGAATGTAAATGCGACACTTCCTTGCAAGGAAATAGCGTTTGCAGATGTCTACGTATCGTAGCAATAGAGCTCTTATAATTCTTAAAACGCGATTTCGCATCTCATTTCTATGTTTCATGGTAAGGTATAATATGATTTGCGAAGTGTTATGTATTCCTCGCCTACACTTCAAGTGAATGTAAATGCGACACTTCCTTGCAAGGAAATAGCGTTTGCAGATGTCTACGTATCGAAGCAATAGAGTTCTAATGCTTCTTACAGCGCGATATCGCATCTCATTTCTATGTTTCATGGTAAGATATAATATGATTTGCGAAGTGTTATGTATTCCTCGTCTACACATCAAATGAATGTAAATGCGACACTTCCTTGCAAGGAAATAGCATTTGCAGATGTCTACGTATCGTAGCAATGGATTTCTAGTGCTTCTTAGAACGCTATATCGCATCTCATTTCTATGTTTCATGGTAAGATATAATATGATTTGCGAAGTGTCATGTATTCCTCGTCTACACTTCAAATGAATGTGAATGCGACACTTCCTTGCAAGGAAATAGCGTTTGCAGATGACTACGTATCGAAGCAATAGAGTTCAAATGCTTCTTAAAACGAGATATTGCTTCTCATATATATGTTTCATGATAAGATATAATATACATTGCGAAGTGTTATGCATTCCTCGTCTACACTTCAAATGAATGTGAATGGTGATACTTCCTCGCTAGGAAATAGCGTTTGCAGATGTCTACGTATCGTAGCAATAGATTTCTAATGCTTCTTAAAACGGCGATATCGCATCTCATTTCTATGTTTCATGGTAAGATATAATATGATTTGCGAAGTGTTATGTATTCCTCGTCTACACTTCAAACGAATGTAACTGCGACACTTCCTTGCAAGGAAATAGCGATTGCAGATGTCTACCTATCGTAGCAATAGAGTTCTAATGCTTCTTAAAACGCGATATCGCATCTCATTTCTATGTTTCATGGTAAGATATAATATGATTTGAGAAGTGTTCTGTATTCCTCGTCTACACTTCAAATGAATGTAAATGCGACACTTCCTTGCAAGGAAACAGCGTTTGCAGATGTCTACGTATCGAAGCAATTGAGTTCAAATGCTTCTTAAAACGCGATATCGCATCTCATTTCTATGTTTCATGGTAAGATATAATATGATTTGCGAACTGTCATGTATTCCACGTCTACACTTCAAATGAATGTAAATGGGACACTTCCTTGCAGGGAAATAGCGTTTGCAAATGTCTACGTATCGAAGCAATAGAGTTCAAATGCTTCTTAAAACGGGATATTGCATCTCATATCCATGTTTCATGATAAGATATAATATACATTGCGAAGTGTTATGCATTCCTCGTCTACGATTCAAATGAAAGTAAATGCAACACTTCCTTGCAAGGAAATAGCGTTTGCAGATGTGTACGTATCGTAGCAATAGATTTCTAATGCTTCTCAAAACGCGATATCGCATCTCATTTCTATGTTTCATGGTAAGATATAATATGATTTGCTAAGTATCATGTATTCCTCGTCTACACTTCAAATGATTGTAAATGCGACACTTCCTTGCTAGGAAATAGCGTTTGCAGATGTCTACGTATCGAAGCAATAGTGTTCTAAAGCTTCTTAAATCGCGATATCGCATCTCATTTCTATGTTTCATGGTAAGATATAATATGATTTGCGAAGTGTTATGTATTCCTCGTCTACACCTCAAATGAATGTAAATGCGTCACTTCCTTGCAGGGAAATAGCGTTTGCAGATGTCTACGTATCGAAGCAATAGAGTTCAAATGCTTCTTAAAACGAGATATTGCATCTCGTATCTATGTTTCATGATAAGATTTAATATACATTGCGAAGTGTTATGCATTCCTCGTCTACGATTCAAATGAAAGTAAATGCGACACTTCCTTGCAAGGAAATAGCGTTTGCAGATGTCTACGTATCGTAGCAATAGAGTTCAAATGCTTCTTAAAACGCGATATCGCATCTCATTTCTATGTTTCATGGTAAGATATAATATGATTTGCGAAGTGTTATGTATTCCTCGTCTACACCTCAAATGAATGTAAATGAGACACTTCCTTGCAAGGAAATAGCGTTTGCAGATGTCTACGTATCGTAGCAATAGAGCTCTTATAATTCTTAAAACGCGATTTCGCATCTCATTTCTATGTTTCATGGTAAGGTATAATATGATTTGCGAAGTGCTATGTATTCCTCGCCTACACTTCAAGTGAATGTAAATGCGACACTTCCTTGCAAGGAAATAGCGTTTGCAGATGTCTACGTATCGAAGCAATAGAGTTCTAATGCTTCTTACAACGCGATATCGCATCTCATTTCTATGTTTCATGGTAAGATATAATATGATTTGCGAAGTGTTATGTGTTCCTCGTCTACACATCAAATGAATGTAAATGCGACACTTCCTTGCAAGGAAATAGCATTTGCAGATGTCTACGAATCGTAGCAATGGATTTCTAATGCTTCTTAGAACGCGATATCGCATCTCATTTCTATGTTTCATGGTAAGATATAATATGATTTGCGAAGTGTCATGTATTCCTCGTCTACACTTCAAATGAATGTGAATGCGACACTTCCTTGCAAGGAAATAGCGTTTGCAGATGACTACGTATCGAAGCAATAGAGTTCAAATGCTTCTTAAAACGAGATATTGCATCTCATATATATGTTTCATGATAAGATATAATATACATTGCGAAGTGTTATGCATTCCTCGTCTACACTTCAAATGAATATGAATGGTGATACTTCCTCGCTAGGAAATAGCGTTTGCAGATGTCTACGTATCGTAGCAATAGATTTCTAATGCTTCTTAAAACGGCGATATCGCATCTCATTTCTATGTTTCATGGTAAGATATAATATGATTTGCGAAGTGTTATGTATTCCTCGTCTACACTTCAAATGAATGTAAATGCGACACTTCCCTGCAAGGAAATAGCGATTGCAGATGTCTACCTATCGTAGCAATAGAGTTCTAATGCTTCTTAAAACGCGATATCGCATCTCACTTCTATGTTTCATGGTAAGATATAATATGATTTGAGAAGTGTTATGTATTCCTCGTCTACACTTCAAATGAATGTAAATGCGACACTTCCTTGCAAGGAAACAGCGTTTGCAGATGTCTACGTATCGAAGCAATTGAGTTCAAATGCTTCTTAAAACGCGATATCGCATCTCATTTCTATGTTTCATGGTAAGATATAATATGATTTGCGAAGTGTCATGTACTCCTTCGTCTACACTTCAAATGAATGTAAATGCGACACTTCCTTGCTAGGAAATAGCGTTTGCAGATGTCTACGTATCGAAGCAATAGATTTCTAATGCTTCCTAAAACGGCGATATCGCATCTCATTTCTATGTTTCATGGTATGATATAATATGATTTGCGAAGTGTTATGTATTCCTCGTCTACACTTCAAATGAATGTAAATGCGACACTTCCTTGCAAGGAAATAGCGTTTGCAGATGTCTACGTATCGTAGCAATAGAGTTCTAATGCTTCTTAAAACGCGATATCGCATCTCATTTCTATGTTTCATGGTAAGATATAATATTCATTGCGAAGTGTTCTGCATTCCTCGTCTACGATTCAAATGAAAGTAAATGCGATACCTCCTTGCAAGGAAATAGCATTTGCAGATGTCTACCTATCGTAGCAATAGTGTTCCAATGCTTCATAAAACGCGATATCGCATGTCATTTCTATGTACCATGGTAAGATATAATGTACATTGCGAAGTGTTATGCATTCCTCGTCTACGATTCAAATGAAAGTAAATGCGACACTTCCTTGCAAGGAAACAGCGATTGCAGATGTCTACGTATCGTAGCAATAGACCTCTTATAACTCTTAAAACGCGATTTCGCATCTCATTTCTATGTTTCATGGTAAGGTATAATATGATTTGCGAAGTGTTATGTATTCCTCGCCTACACTTCAAGTGTATGTAAATGCGACACTTCCTTGCAAGGAAATAGCCTTTGCAGATGTCTACGTATCGTAGCAATAGAGTTCTAATGCTTCATAAAACGCGATATCGCATCTCATTTCTATGTTTCATGGTAAGATATAATATGATTTGCGAAGTGTTATGTATTCCTCGTCTACACCTCAAATGAATGTAAATGCGACACTTCCTTGCAGGGAAATAGCGCTTGCAGATGTCTACCTATCGTAGCAATAAAGTTCTAATGCTTCTTAAAACGCGATATCGCATCTCATTTCTATGTTTCATGGTAAGATATAATATTCATTGCGAAGTGTTATGCATTCCTCGTCTACGATTCAAATGAAAGTAAATGCGATACTTCCTTGCAAGGAAATAGCATTTGCAGATGTCTACCTATCGTAGCAATAGTGTTCTAATGCTTCATAAAACGCGATATCGCATCTCATTTCTATGTTTCATGGTAAGATATAATATTCATTGCGAAGTGTTATGCATTCCTAGTCTACGATTCAAATAAAAGTAAATGCGACACTTCCTTGCAAGGAAACAGCGTTTGCAGATGTCTACGTATCGTAGCAATAGAGCTCTTATAATTCTTAAAACGCGATATCGCATCTCATTTCTACGTTTCATGGTAAGGTATAATATGATTTGCGAAGTGTTATGTATTCCTCGTCTATACTTCAAATGAATGTGAATGCGACACTTCCTCGCTAGGAAATAGCGTCTGCAGATGTCTAGGTATCGTAGTAATAGAGTTCTAATGCTTCTTAAGACGAGATTTTGCATCTCATATCTATGTTTCACGACAAGATATAATATTCATTGCGACGTGTTATGCATTCCTCGTCTACGATTCAAATGAAAGTAAATGCGACACTTCCTTGCAAGGAAATAGCGTTTGCAGATATCTACGTATCGTAGCAATAGAGTTCATATGATTCTTAAAACGCGATATCGCATCTCATTTCTATGTTTCATGGTAAGATATAACATGATTTGCGAAGTGTTATGTATTCCTCGTCTACACTTCAAATGAATGTGAATGCGATTCTTCCTCGCTAGGAAATAGCGTTTGCAGATGTCTACGTATCGTAGCAATAGCTTTCTAATGTTTCCTAAAACGCGATATCGCATCTCATTTCTATGTTTCATGGTAAGATATAACATGACTTGCGAAGTGTCACGTATTCCTCGTCTACACTTCAAATGAATGTGAATGCGATACTTCCTCGCTACGAAATAGCGTTTGCAGATGTCTACGTATCGTAGCAATAGCTTTCTAATGCTTCTTAAAACGCGATATCGCATCTCATTTCTATGTTTCATGGTAAGATATAAGATGATTTGCTAAGTGTCATGTATTCCTCGTCTACACTTCAAATGAATGTAAATGCGACACTTCCTTGTTAGGAAATAGCGTCTGCAGTTGTCTGGATATCGTAGCAATAGTGTTCTAGTGCTTCTTAAAACGCGATATCGCATCTCATTTCTACGTTTCATGGTAAGATGCATTATGATTTGTGAAGTGTTATGCATTCCTTGTCTACGATTCAAATGAATGTAAAAGCTACACTTCCTTGCAAGGAAATAGCGTTTGCAGATGTCTACGTATCGAAGCAATAGAGTTCAAATGCTTCTTAAAACGCGATATCGCATCTCATTTCTATGTTTCATGGTAAG
Organism: Xylocopa sonorina; assembly: GCF_050948175.1. NCBI lineage: Eukaryota > Metazoa > Arthropoda > Insecta > Hymenoptera > Apidae > Xylocopa > Xylocopa sonorina. The sequence continues at coordinate 725,195 of NW_027490203.1, forward strand.
AAATAATATGATTTGCGAAGTGTTATGTTTTCCTCGTCTACACTTCAAATGAATGTAAATGCGACACTTCCTTGCAAGGAAATAGCGATTGCGGATGTCTACCTATCGTAGCAATAGAGTTCTAATGCTTCTTAAAACGCGATATCGCATTTCATTTCTATGTTTCATGGTAAGATATAATATGATTTTCGAAGTGTTATGTATTCCTCGTCTACACTTCAAAAGAATGTAAATGCGACACTTCCTTGCTAGGAAATAGCGATTGCAGATGTCTACCTATCGTAGCAATAGAGTTCTAATGCTTCTTAAAACGCGATATCGCATCTCATTTCTATGTTTCATGGTAAGATATAATATGATTTGCGAAGTATTATGTATTCCTCGTCTACACTTCAAATGAATGTAAATGCGACACTTCCTTGCTGGGAAATAGCGTTTGCAGATGTCTACGTATCGAAGCAATAGTGTTCTAATGCTTCTTAAAACGCGATATCGCATCTCATTTCTATGTTTCATGGTAAGATATAATATGATTTGCGAAGTGTTATGTATTCCTCGTCTACACCTCAAATGAATGTAAATGCGACACTTCCTTGCAGGGAAATAGCGTTTGCAGATGTCTACGTATCGAAGCAATAGAGTTCAAATTCTTCTTAAACGAGATATTGCATCTCATATCTATGCTTCATGATAAGATATAATATACATTGCGAAGTGTTATGCATTCCTCGTCTACGATTCAAATGAAAGTAAATGCGACACTTCCTTGCAAGGAAATAGCGTTTGCAGATGTCTACGTATCGAAACAATAGAGTTCAAATGCTTCTTAAAACGAGATATTGCATCTCATATCTATGTTTCATGATAAGATATAATATACATTGCGAAGTGTTAAGCATTCCTCGTCTACGATTCAAATGAAAGTAAATGCGACACTTCCTTGCAAGGAAATAGCGTTTGCAGATGTGTACGTATCGTAGCAATAGATTTCTAATGCTTCTTAAAACGCGATATCGCATCTCATTTCTATGTTTCATGGTAAGATATAATATGATTTGCGAAGTGTTATGTATTCCTCGTCTACACATCAAATGAATCTAAATGCGACACTTCCTTGCAAGGAAATAGCGTTTGCAGATGTCTACGTATCGAAGCAATAGAGTTTTAATGCTTCTTAAAACGCGATATCGCATCTCATTTCTATGTTTCATGGTAAGATGTAATATGATTTGCGAAGTATCATGTATTCCTCGTCTACACTTCAAATGAATGTGAATGCGACACTTCCTTGCAAGGAAATAGCGTTTGCAGATGTCTACGTATCGAAGCAATAAAGTTGAAATGCTTCTTAAAACAAGATATTGCATCTCATATCTATGTTTCATGATAAGATATAATATTCATTGCGAAGTGTTATGCATTCCTCGTCTACGATTCAAATGAATGTAAATGCGACACTTCCTTGCTAGGAAATAGCGTCTGCAGATGTTTACGTATCGAAGCAATAGAGTTCAAATGCTTCTTAAAACGAGATATTGCATCTCATATCTATGTTTCATGATAAGATATAATATTCATTGCGAAGTGTTATGCATTCCTCGTCTACGATTCAAATGAATGTAAATGCGACACTTCCTTGCAAGGAAATCGCGTTTGCATATGTCTACGTATCGAAGCAATAGTGTTCTAAAGCTTCTTAAATCGCGATATCGCATCTCATTTCTATGTTTAATGGTAAGATATAATATGATTTGCGAAGTATCACGTATTCCCCGTCTACACATCAAATGAATGTAAATGCGACACTTCCTTGCAGGGAAATAGCGTTTGCAGATATCTACGTATCGAAGCAATAGAGTTCAAATGCTTCTTAAAACGAGATATTGCATCTCATATCTATGTTTCATGATAAGATATAATATACATTGCGAAGTGTTATGCATTCCTCGTCTACGATTCAAATGAAAGTAAATGCGACACATCCTTGCAAGGAAATAGCGTTTGCAGATGTGTACGTATCGTAGCAATAGATTTCTAATGCTTCTTAAAACGCGATATCGCATCTCATTTCTATGTTTCATGGTAAGAGATAATATGATTTGCGAAGTGTTATGTATTCCTCGTCTACACTTCAAATTAATGTAAATGCGACACTTCCTTGCAAGGAAATAGCGTTTGCAGATGTCTACGTATCGTAGCAATAGAGTTCTTATGATTCTTAAAACGCGATATCGCATCTCATTTCTATGTTTCATGGTAAGATATAATTTGATTTGAGAAGTGTTATGTATTCCTCGTCTACACTTGAAATGAATGTGAATGCGACACTTCCTCGCTAGGAAATAGCGTTTGCAGATGTCTACGTATCGAAGCAATAAAGTTGAAGTGCTTCTTAAAACAAGATATTGCATCTCATATCTATGTTTCATGATAAGATATAATATTCATTGCGAAGTGTTATGCATTCCTCGTCTACGATTCAAATGAATGTAAATGCGACACTTCCTTGCTGGGAAATAGCGTCTGCAGATGTCTAGGTATCGTAGCAATAGAGTTCTAATGCTTCTTAGAACGAGATATATCATCTCATATCTATGTTTCATGGTAAGATATAATATGATTTGCGAAGTGTTATGTATTCCTCGTCTACACCTCAAATGAATGTAAATGCGACACTTCCTTGCAGGGAAATAGCGTTTGCAGATGTCTACGTATCGAAGCAATAGAATTCAAATGCTTCTTAAAACGAGATATTGCATCTCATATCTATGCTTCATGATAAGATATAATATACATTGCGAAGTGTTATGCATTCCTCGTCTACGATTCAAATGAAAGTAAATGCGACACTTCCTTGCAAGGAAATAGCGTTTGCAGATGTCTACGTATCGAAGCAATAGAGTTCAAATGCTTCTTAAAACGAGATATTGCATCTCATATCTATGTTTCATGATAAGATATAATATACATTGCGAAGTGTTATGCATTCCTCGTCTACGATTCAAATGAAAGTAAATGCGACACTTCCTTGCAAGGAAATAGCGTTTGCAGATGTGTACGTATCGTAGCAATAGATTTCTAATGCTTCTTAAAACGCGATATCGCATCTAATTTCTATGTTTCATGGTAAGATATAATATGATTTGCGAAGTGTTATGTATTCCTCGTCTACACATCAAATGAATGTAAATGCGACACTTCCTTGCAAGGAAATGGCGTTTGCAGATGTCTACGTATCGAAGCAATAGAGTTTTAATGCTTCTTAAAACGCGATATCGCATCTCATTTCTATGTTTCATGGTAAGATGTAATATGATTTGCGAAGTATCATGTATTCCTCGTCTACACTTCAAATGAATGTGAATGCGACACTTCCTTGCAAGGAAATCGCGTTTGCAGATGTCTACGTATCGAAGCAATAAAGTTGAAATGCTTCTTAAAACGAGATATTGCATCTCATGTCTATGTTTCATGATAAGATATAATATTCATTGCGAAGTGTTATGCATTCCTCGTCTACGATTCAAATGAATGTAAATTCGACACTTCCTCGCTAGGAAATAGCGTCTGCAGATGTTTACGTATCGAAGCAATAGAGTTCAAATGCTTCTTAAAACGAGATAATGCATCTCATATCTATGTTTCATGATAAGATATAATATTCATTGCGAAGTGTTATGCATTCCTCGTCTACGATTCAAATGAATGTAAATGCGACACTCGCTCGCTAGGAAATAGCGTTTGCAGATGTCTACCTATCGTAGCAATGGAGTTCTAATGCTTCATAAAACGCGATATCGCATGTCATTTCTATGTATCATGGTAAGATATAATATTCATTGCGAAGTGCTATGCATTCCTCGTCTACGATTCAAATGAAACTAAATGCGACACTTCCTTGCAAGGAAACAGCGATTGCAGATGTCTACGTATCGTAGCAATAGAGATCTTATAATTCTTAAAACGCGATTTCGCATCTCATTTCTATGTTTCATGGTAAGGTATAATATGACTTGCGAAGTGTTATGTATTCCTCGCCTACACTTCAAGTGAATATAAATGCGACACTTCCTTGCAAGGAAATAGCCTTTGCAGATGTCTACGTATCGTAGCAATAGAGTTCTAATGCTTCATAAAACGCGATATCGCATCTCATTTCTATGTTTCATGGTAAGATATAATATGATTTGCGAAGTGTTATGTATTCCTCGTCTACACCTCAAATGAATGTAAATGCGACACTTCCTTGCAGGGAAATAGCGTTTGCAGATGTCTACGTATCGAAGCAATAGAGTTCAAATGCTTCTTAAAACGAGATATTGCATCTCATATCTATGTTTCATGATAAGATATAATATACATTGCGAAGTGTTATGCATTCCTCGTCTACGATTCAAATGAAAGTAAATGCGACACTTCCTTGCAAGGAAATAGCGTTTGCAGATGTCTACGTTTCGAAGCAATAGAGTTCAAATGCTTCTTAAAACGAGATATTGCATCTCATATCTATGTTTCATGATAAGATATAATATACATTGCTAAGTGTTATGCCTTCCTCGTCTACGATTCAAATGAAAGTAAATGCGACACTTCCTTGCACGGAAATAGCGTTTGCAGATGTGTACGTATCGTAGCAATAGATTTCTAATACTTCTTAAAACGCGATATCGCATCTCATTTCTATGTTTCATGATAAGGTATAATATGATTTGCGAAGTGTTCTGTATTCCTCGCCTACACTTCAAGTGAATGTAAATGCGACACTTCCTTGCAAGGAAATAGCCTTTGCAGATGTCTACGTATCGTAGCAATAGAGTTCTAATGCTTCATAAAACGCGATATCGCATCTCATTTCTATGTTTCATGGTAAGATATAATATGATTTGCCAAGTGTTATGTATTCCTCGTCTACACTTCAAATGAATGTAAATGCGACACTTCCTTGCAAGGAAATAGCAATTGCAGATGTCAACCTATCGTAGCATTAGAGTTCAAATGCTTCTTGAAACGAGATACTGCATCTCATATCTATGTTTCATGATAAAATATAATATTCATTGCGAAGTGTTATGTATTCCTCGTCTACACTTCAAATGTATGTGAATGCGACACTTCCTCGCTAGGAAATAGCGTCTGCAGATGTCTAGGTATCGTAGTAATAGATTTCTAATGCTTCTTAAAACGAGATATTGCATCTCATATCTATGTTTCATGATAAGATATAATATACATTGCGACGTGTTATGCATTCCTCGTCCACGATTCAAATGAATGTAAATGCGACACTTCCTTGCAGGGAAATAGCGTTTGCAGATGTCTACGTATCGAAGCAATAGAGTTCAAATGCTTCTTAAAACGAGATATTGCATCTCATATCTATGTTTCATGATAAGATATAATATTCATTGCGAAGTGTTAAGCATTCCTCGTCTACGATTCAAATGAATGTAAATGCGACACTTCCTTGCAAGGAAATAGCGTTTGCAGAAGTCTACCTATCGTAGCATTAGAGTTCCAATGCTTCTTAAAACGCGATATCGCATCTCATTTCTATGTTTCATGGTAAGATGTAATATGATTTGCGAAGTGTTATGTATTCCTCGTCTACACTTCAAATGAATGTAAATGCGACACTTCCTTGCTAGGAAATAGCGTCTGCAGATGTCTAGGTATCGTAGCAATAGAGTTCTAATGCTTCTTAAAACGCGATATCGCATTTCATTTCTATGTTTCATGGTAAGATATAATATGATTTGCGAAGTGTTATGTATTCCTTTTCTCAACTCCAAATGAATGTAAATGCGACACTTCCTTGCAAGGAAATAGCGTTTGCAGATGTCTACGTATCGAAGCAATGGATTTCTGATGCTTCTTAAAACGCGATATCGCATCTCATTTCTATGTTTTATGGTAAGATATAATATGATTTGCGAAGTGTTATGTATTCCTCGTCTACACTTCAAATGAATGTAAATGCGACACTTCCTTGTTAGGAAATAGCGTCTGCAGATGTCTGGGTATCGTAGCAATAGCGTTCTAATGCTTCTTAAAACGCGATATCGCATCTCATTTCTACGTTTCATGGTAAGATGTATAATGATTTGCGAAGTGTTATGCATTCCTCGTCTACACTTCAAATGAATGTGAATGCGACACTTCCTCGCTAGGAAATAGCGTTTGCAGATGTCTACGTATCGTAGCAATAACTTTCTAATGCTTCTTAAAACGCGATATCGCATCTCATTTCTATGTTTCATGGTAAGATATAACATGATTTGCGAAGTGTCATGTATTCCACGTCTACACTTCAAATGAATGTGAATGCGATACTTCCTCGCTAGGAAATAGCGTTTGCAGATGTCTACGTATCGAAGTAATAGGGTTCTAATGCTTCTTACAACGCGATATCGCATCTCATTTCTATGTTTCATGGTAAGATATAACATGATTTGCGAAGTGTTATGTATACCTCGTCTACACTTCAAATGAATGTGAATGCGATACTTCCTCGCTAGGAAATAGCGTTTGCAGATGTCTACGTATCGTAGCAATAGATTTCTAATGCTTCTTAGAACGGCGATATCGCATCTCATTTCTATGTTTCATGGTAAGATATAATATGATTTGCGACGTGTTATGTATTCCTCGTCTACACTTCAAATGAATGTAGATGCGACACTTCCTTGCAAGGAAATATCAATTGCAGATGTCTACCTACCGTTCCATTAGAGTTCCAATGCTTCTTAAAACGTGATATCGCATCTCATTTCTATGTTTCATGGTAAGATGTAATATGAATTGCGAAGTGTTATGTATTCCTCGCCTACACTTCAAATGAATGTAAATGCGACACTTCCTTGCAAGGAAATATCAATTGCAGATGTCTACCTACCGTTCCATTAGAGTTCCAATGCTTCTTAAAACGTGATATCGCATCTCATTTCTATGTTTCATGGTAAGATGTAATATGAATTGCGAAGTGTTATGTATTCCTCGTCTACACTTCAAATGAATGTAAATGCGACACTTCCTTGCTAGGAAATAGCGTCTGCAGATGTCTAGGTATCGTAGCAATAGAGTTCTAATGCTTCTTAAAACGCGATATCGCATTTCATTTCTATGTTTCATGGTAAGATATAATATGATTTGCGAAGTGTTATGTATTCCTTGTCTCAACTTCAAATGAATGTAAATGCGACACTTCCTTGCAAGGAAATAGCGTTTGCAGATGTCTACGTATCGAAGCAATAGAGTTCAAATGCTTCTTAAAACGAGATATTGCATCTCATATCTATGTTTCATGATAGGATATAATATTCATTGCGAAGTGTTATGCTTTTCCTCGTCTACGGTTCAAATGAATGTAAATGCGACACTTCCTTGCAAGGAAATAGCGTTTGCAAATGTCTACCTATCGTAGCAATAGTGTTCTAATTCTTCTTAAAACGCGATATCGCATCTCATTTCTATGTTTCATGGTAAGGTATAAATGATTTGCGAAGTGTTATGTATTCCTCGTCTACACTTCAAATGAATGTAAATGCGACACTTCCTTGCAAGGAAATAGCGTTTGCAGATGTCTACGTAACGAAGCAATAGAGTTCAAATGCTTCTTAAAACGAGATATTGCATCTCATTTCTATGTTTCATGGTAAGATATAACATGATTTGCGAAGTGTCATGTATTCCTCGTCTACACTTCAAATGAATGTGAATGCGATACTTCCTCGCTAGGAAATAGCGCTTGCAGATATCTACGTATCGCAGCAATAGCTGTCTAATGCTTCTTAAAACGCGATATGGCATCTCATTTCTATGTTTCATGGTAAGATATAAGATGATTTGCGAAGTGTTATGTCGTCCCCGTCTACACCTCAAATGAATGTAAATGCGACACTTCCTTGCAGGGAAATAGCGTTTGCAGATGTCTACGTATCGAAGCAATAGGGTTCAAATGCTTCTTAAAACGAGATATTGCATCTCATTTCTATGTTTCATGGTAAGATATAACATGATTTGCGAAGTGTCATGTATTCCTCGTCTACACTTCAAATGAATGTGAATGCGATACTTCCCCGCTAGGAAATAGCGCTTGCAGATGTCTACGTATCGTAGCAATAGCTTTCTAATGCTTCTTAAAACGCGATATCGCATCTCATTTCTATGTTTCATGGTAAGATATAAGATGATTTGCTAAGTGTCATGTATTCCTCGTCTACACTTCAAATGAATGTAAATGCGACACTTCCTTGTTAGGAAATAGCGTCTGCAGATGTCTGGGTATCGTAGCAATAGAGTTCTAATGCTTCTTAAAACGCGATATCGCATCTCTTTTCTACGTTTCATGGTAAGATGTATTATGATTTGCGAAGTGTTATGCATTCCTGGTCTACGATTCAAATGAATGTAAATGCGACACTTCCTTGCAAGGAAATAGCGTTTGCAGATGTCTACGTATCGTAGCAATAGAGTTCTTATGATTCTTAAAAAGCGATATCGCATCTCATTTCTATGTTTCATGGTAAGGTATAATACGATTTGCGAAGTGTTATGTATTCCTCGTCTACACTTCAAATGAATGTGAATCCGACACTTCCTCGCTAGGAAATAGCGTTAGCAAGTGTCTACGTATCGTAGCAATAGCTTTCTAATGCTTCTTAAAACTCGATATCGCATCTCATTTCTATGTTTCATGGTAAGATATAATATGATTTGCGAAGTGTTATGTATTCCTCGTCTACACCTCAAATGAATGTAAATGCGACACTTCCTTGCAGGGAAATAGCGTTTGCAGATGTCTACGTATCGAAGCAATAGAGTTCAAATGCTTCTTAAAACGAGATATTGCATCTCATATCTATGTTTCATGATAAGATATAATATTCATTGCGAAGTGTTAAGCATTCCTCGTCTACGATTCAAATGAATGTAAATGCGACACTTCCTTGCAAGGAAATAGCGTTTGCAGATGTCTACGTATCGTAGCAATAGAGTTCTTATAATTCTTAAAACGCGATTTCGCATCTCATTTCTATGTATCATGGTAAGATATAATATTCATTGCGAAGTGTTATGCATTCCTCGTCTACGATTCAAATGAAAGTAAATGCGACACTTCCTTGCAAGGAAACAGCGATTGCAAATGTCCACGGATCGTAGCAATAGAGTTCAAATGCTTCTTAAAACGCGTTATCGCATCTCATTTCTATGTTTCATGGTAAGATATAATATGATTTGCGAAGTGTTATGCATTCCTCGTCTACGATTCAACTGAAAGTAAATGCGATACTTCCTTGCAAGGAAACAGCGATTGCAGATGTCTACGTATCGTAGCAATAGAGTTCAAATGCTTCTTAAAACGCGATATCGCATCTCATTTCTATGTTTCATGGTAAGATATAATATGATTTGCGAAGTGTTATGTATTCCTCGTCTACACCTCAAATGAATGAAAATGCGACACTTCCTTGTAAGGAAATAGCGTTCGCAGATGTCTATCTATCGTAGCAATAGTTTTCTAATGCTTCTTAAAACGCGATATCGTATCCCATTTCTATGTTTCATGGTAAGATATAATATGATTTGCGAAGTATCATGTATTCCTCGTCTACACTTCAAATGAATGTAAATACGACACTTCCTTGCAAGGAAATAGCGTTTGCAGATGTCTACGTATCGAAGCAACAGAGTTCAAATGCTTCTTAAAACGAGATATTGCATCTCATATCTATGTTTCATGATAAGATATAGTATTCATTGCGAAGTGTTATGCATTCCTCGTCTACGATTCAAATGAATGTAAATGCGACACTTCCTTGCAAGGAAATAGCGTTTGCAGATGTCTACGTATCGAAGCAATAGAGTTCAAATGCTTCTTAAAACGCGATAACGCATCTCATTTCTATGTTTCATGGTAAGATATAATATGATTTGCGAAGTATCATGTATTCCTCGTCTACACTTCAAATGAATTTAAATGCGACACTTCCTTGCAAGGAAATAGCGTTTGCAGATGTCTACGTACCGAAGCAATAGAGTTGAAATGCTTCTTAAAACGAGATATTGCATCTCATACCTATGTTTCATGATAAGATATAATATTCATTGCGAAGTGTTATGCATTCCTCGTCTACGATTCAAATGAATGTAAATGCGACACTTGCTTGCAAGGAAATAGCGTTTGCAGATGTCTACGTATCATAGCAATTGATTTCTGATGCTTCTTAAAACGCGATATCGCATCTCATTTCTATGTTTCATGGTATGATATAATATGATTTGCGAAGTGTTATGTATTCCTCGTCTACACTTCAAATGAATGTAAATGCGACACTTCCTTGCAAGGAGATAGCGTTTGCAGATGTCTACGTATCGAAGCAATAGAGTTCTAATGCTTCTTAAAACGCGATATCGCATCTCATTTCTATGTTTCATGGTAAGATGTAATATGATTTGCGAAGTGCTATGTATTCCTCGTCTACACATCAAATGAATGTAAATGCGACACTTCCTTGCAAGGAAATAGCGTCAGCAGATGTCTACGTATCGTAGCAATGGATTTCTGATGCTTCTTAGAACGCGATATCGCATCTCATTTCTACGTTTCATGGTAAGATATAATATGATTTGCGAAGTGTCATGTATTCCTCGTCTACACTTCAAATGAATGTAAATGCGACACTTCCTTGCAAGGAAATAGCGTTTGCAGGTGTCTACGTGTCGTAGCAACAGAGTTCTAATGCTTCTTAAAACGCGATATCGCATCTCATTACTATGTTTCATGGTAAGATATAATAAGATTTGCGAAGTGTCATGTATTCCTCGTCTACACTTCAAATGAATGTGAATGCGACACTTGCTCGCTAGGAAATAGCGTTTGCAGATGTCTAGGTATCGTAGCAATAGAGTTCTAATGCTACTTAAAACGCGATATCGCATCTCATTTCTATGTTTCATGGTAGGATATAATATGATTTGCGAAGTGTTATGTATTCCTCGTCTACACTTCAAATCAATGTAAATACGACACTTCCTTGCAAGGAAATAGCGTTTGCAGATGTCTACCTATCGTAGCAATAGAGTTCTAATGCTTCTTAAAACGCGATATCGTATCTCATTTCTATGTTTCATGGTAAGATATAATATTCATTGCGAAGTGTTATGCATTCCTCGTTTACGATTCAAACGAAAATAAATGCGATACTTCCTTGCAAGGAAATAGCATTTGCAGATATCTACCTATCGTAGCAATAGTGTTCTAATGCTTCTTAAAACGCGATATCGCATCTCATTTCTATGTATCATGGTAAGATATAATATTCATTGCGAAGTGTTATGCATTCCTCGTCTACGATTCAAATGAAAGTAAATGCGACACTTCCTTGCAAGGAAACAGCAATTGCAGATGTCTACGTATCGTAGCAATAGAGTTCAAATGCTTCTTAAAACGCGATATCGCATCACATTTCTATGTTTCATGGTAAGATATAATATCATTTGCGAAGTGTTATGTATTCCTCGTCTACACCTCAAATGAATGTAAATGCAACACTTGCTTGCAAGGAAATAGCGTTTGCAGATGTCTACGTATCGAAGCAATAGAGTTCAAATGCTTCTTAAAACGAGATATTGCATTTCATATCTATGTTTCATGTTAAGATATAATATACATTGCGAAGTGTTATGCATTCCTCGTCTACGATTCAAATGAAAGTAAATGCGACACTTCCTTGCAAGGAAATAGCGTTTGCAGATGTCTACGTATCGTAGCAATATATTTCTAATGCTTCTTAAAACGCGATATCGCACCTCATTTCTATGTTTCATGGTAAGATATAATATGATTTGCGAAGTGTTATGCATTCCTCGTCTACGATTCAAATGAATGTAAATGCGACACTTCCTTGCAAGGAAATAGCGTTTGCAGATGTCTACGTACCGAAGCAATAGAGTTGAAATGCTTCTTAAAACGAGATATTGCATCTCATATCTATGTTTCATGATAAGATATAATATTCATTGCGAAGTGTTTAGCATTCCTCGTCTACGATTCAAATGAATGTAAATGCGACACTTGCTTGCAAGGAAATAGCGTTTGCAGATGTCTACGTATCATAGCAATGGATTTCTGATGCTTCTTAAAACGCGATATCGCATCTCATTTCTATGTTTCATGGTAAGATATAATATGATTTGCGAACTGTTATGTTTTCCTCGTCTACACTTCAAATGAATGTAAATGCGACACTTCCTTGCAAGGAAATAGCGTTTGCAGATGTCTACGTATCGAAGCAATAGAGTTCTAATGCTTCTTAAAACGCGATATCGCATCTCATTTCTATGTTTCATGGTAAGATATAATATGATTTGCGAAGTGTTATGCATTCCTCGTCTACGATTCAAATGAATGTAAATGCGACACTTCCTTGCAAGGAAATAGCGTTTGCAGATGTCTACGTATCGAAGCAATAGAGTTCAAATGCTTCTTAAAACGCGATATCGCATGTCATTTCTATGTTTCATGGTATGATATAATATGATTTGCGAACTGTTATGTTTTCCTCGTCTACACTTCAAATGAATGTAAATGCGACACTTCCTTGCAAGGAAATAGCGTTTGCAGATGTCTACGTATCGAAGCAATAGAGTTCTAATGCTTCTTAAAACGCGATATCGCATCTCATTTCTATGTTTCATGGTAAGATATAATATGATTTGCGAAGTGTTATGCATTCCTCGTCTACGATTCAAATGAATGTAAATGCGACACTTCCTTGCAAGGAAATAGCGTTTGCAGATGTCTACGTATCGTAGCAATAGAGTTCTTATGATTCTTAAAAAGCGATATCGCATCTCATTTCTATGTTTCATGGTAAGGTATAATACGATTTGCGAAGTGTTATGTATTCCTCGTCTACACTTCAAATGAATGTGAATCCGACACTTCCTCGCTAGGAAATAGCGTTAGCAAGTGTCTACGTATCGTAGCAATAGCTTTCTAATGCTTCTTAAAACTCGATATCGCATCTCATTTCTATGTTTCATGGTAAGATATAATATGATTTGCGAAGTGTTATGTATTCCTCGTCTACACCTCAAATGAATGTAAATGCGACACTTCCTTGCAGGGAAATAGCGTTTGCAGATGTCTACGTATCGAAGCAATAGAGTTCAAATGCTTCTTAAAACGAGATATTGCATCTCATATCTATGTTTCATGATAAGATATAATATTCATTGCGAAGTGTTAAGCATTCCTCGTCTACGATTCAAATGAATGTAAATGCGACACTTCCTTGCAAGGAAATAGCGTTTGCAGATGTCTACGTATCGTAGCAATAGAGTTCTTATAATTCTTAAAACGCGATTTCGCATCTCATTTCTATGTATCATGGTAAGATATAATATTCATTGCGAAGTGTTATGCATTCCTCGTCTACGATTCAAATGAAAGTAAATGCGACACTTCCTTGCAAGGAAACAGCGATTGCAAATGTCCACGGATCGTAGCAATAGAGTTCAAATGCTTCTTAAAACGCGTTATCGCATCTCATATCTATGTTTCATGATAAGATATAATATACATTGCTAAGTGTTATGCCTTCCTCGTCTACGATTCAAATGAAAGTAAATGCGACACTTCCTTGCACGGAAATAGCGTTTGCAGATGTGTACGTATCGTAGCAATAGATTTCTAATACTTCTTAAAACGCGATATCGCATCTCATTTCTATGTTTCATGATAAGGTATAATATGATTTGCGAAGTGTTCTGTATTCCTCGCCTACACTTCAAGTGAATGTAAATGCGACACTTCCTTGCAAGGAAATAGCCTTTGCAGATGTCTACGTATCGTAGCAATAGAGTTCTAATGCTTCATAAAACGCGATATCGCATCTCATTTCTATGTTTCATGGTAAGATATAATATGATTTGCCAAGTGTTATGTATTCCTCGTCTACACTTCAAATGAATGTAAATGCGACACTTCCTTGCAAGGAAATAGCAATTGCAGATGTCAACCTATCGTAGCATTAGAGTTCAAATGCTTCTTGAAACGAGATACTGCATCTCATATCTATGTTTCATGATAAAATATAATATTCATTGCGAAGTGTTATGTATTCCTCGTCTACACTTCAAATGTATGTGAATGCGACACTTCCTCGCTAGGAAATAGCGTCTGCAGATGTCTAGGTATCGTAGTAATAGATTTCTAATGCTTCTTAAAACGAGATATTGCATCTCATATCTATGTTTCATGATAAGATATAATATACATTGCGACGTGTTATGCATTCCTCGTCCACGATTCAAATGAATGTAAATGCGACACTTCCTTGCAGGGAAATAGCGTTTGCAGATGTCTACGTATCGAAGCAATAGAGTTCAAATGCTTCTTAAAACGAGATATTGCATCTCATATCTATGTTTCATGATAAGATATAATATTCATTGCGAAGTGTTAAGCATTCCTCGTCTACGATTCAAATGAATGTAAATGCGACACTTCCTTGCAAGGAAATAGCGTTTGCAGAAGTCTACCTATCGTAGCATTAGAGTTCCAATGCTTCTTAAAACGCGATATCGCATCTCATTTCTATGTTTCATGGTAAGATGTAATATGATTTGCGAAGTGTTATGTATTCCTCGTCTACACTTCAAATGAATGTAAATGCGACACTTCCTTGCTAGGAAATAGCGTCTGCAGATGTCTAGGTATCGTAGCAATAGAGTTCTAATGCTTCTTAAAACGCGATATCGCATTTCATTTCTATGTTTCATGGTAAGATATAATATGATTTGCGAAGTGTTATGTATTCCTTTTCTCAACTCCAAATGAATGTAAATGCGACACTTCCTTGCAAGGAAATAGCGTTTGCAGATGTCTACGTATCGAAGCAATGGATTTCTGATGCTTCTTAAAACGCGATATCGCATCTCATTTCTATGTTTTATGGTAAGATATAATATGATTTGCGAAGTGTTATGTATTCCTCGTCTACACTTCAAATGAATGTAAATGCGACACTTCCTTGTTAGGAAATACCGTCTGCAGATGTCTGGGTATCGTAGCAATAGCGTTCTAATGCTTCTTAAAACGCGATATCGCATCTCATTTCTACGTTTCATGGTAAGATGTATAATGATTTGCGAAGTGTTATGCATTCCTCGTCTACACTTCAAATGAATGTGAATGCGACACTTCCTCGTTAGGAAATAGCGTTTGCAGATGTCTACGTATCGTAGCAATAACTTTCTAATGCTTCTTAAAACGCGATATCGCATCTCATTTCTATGTTTCATGGTAAGATATAACATGATTTGCGAAGTGTCATGTATTCCACGTCTACACTTCAAATGAATGTGAATGCGATACTTCCTCGCTAGGAAATAGCGTTTGCAGATGTCTACGTATCGAAGTAATAGGGTTCTAATGCTTCTTACAACGCGATATCGCATCTCATTTCTATGTTTCATGGTAAGATATAACATGATTTGCGAAGTGTTATGTATACCTCGTCTACACTTCAAATGAATGTGAATGCGATACTTCCTCGCTAGGAAATAGCGTTTGCAGATGTCTACGTATCGTAGCAATAGATTTCTAATGCTTCTTAGAACGGCGATATCGCATCTCATTTCTATGTTTCATGGTAAGATATAATATGATTTGCGACGTGTTATGTATTCCTCGTCTACACTTCAAATGAATGTAAATGCGACACTTCCTTGCAAGGAAATATCAATTGCAGATGTCTACCTACCGTTCCATTAGAGTTCCAATGCTTCTTAAAACGTGATATCGCATCTCATTTCTATGTTTCATGGTAAGATGTAATATGAATTGCGAAGTGTTATGTATTCCTCGTCTACACTTCAAATGAATGTAAATGCGACACTTCCTTGCAAGGAAATATCAATTGCAGATGTCTACCTACCGTTCCATTAGAGTTCCAATGCTTCTTAAAACGTGATATCGCATCTCATTTCTATGTTTCATGGTAAGATGTAATATGAATTGCGAAGTGTTATGTATTCCTCGTCTACACTTCAAATGAATGTAAATGCGACACTTCCTTGCTAGGAAATAGCGTCTGCAGATGTCTAGGTATCGTAGCAATAGAGTTCTAATGCTTCTTAAAACGCGATATCGCATTTCATTTCTATGTTTCATGGTAAGATATAATATGATTTGCGAAGTGTTATGTATTCCTTGTCTCAACTTCAAATGAATGTAAATGCGACACTTCCTTGCAAGGAAATAGCGTTTGCAGATGTCTACGTATCGAAGCAATAGAGTTCAAATGCTTCTTAAAACGAGATATTGCATCTCATATCTATGTTTCATGATAGGATATAATATTCATTGCGAAGTGTTATGCTTTTCCTCGTCTACGGTTCAAATGAATGTAAATGCGACACTTCCTTGCAAGGAAATAGCGTTTGCAAATGTCTACCTATCGTAGCAATAGTGTTCTAATTCTTCTTAAAACGCGATATCGCATCTCATTTCTATGTTTCATGGTAAGGTATAAATGATTTGCGAAGTGTTATGTATTCCTCGTCTACACTTCAAATGAATGTAAATGCGACACTTCCTTGCAAGGAAATAGCGTTTGCAGATGTCTACGTAACGAAGCAATAGAGTTCAAATGCTTCTTAAAACGAGATATTGCATCTCATTTCTATGTTTCATGGTAAGATATAACATGATTTGCGAAGTGTCATGTATTCCTCGTCTACACTTCAAATGAATGTGAATGCGATACTTCCTCGCTAGGAAATAGCGCTTGCAGATATCTACGTATCGCAGCAATAGCTGTCTAATGCTTCTTAAAACGCGATATGGCATCTCATTTCTATGTTTCATGGTAAGATATAAGATGATTTGCGAAGTGTTATGTCGTCCCCGTCTACACCTCAAATGAATGTAAATGCGACACTTCCTTGCAGGGAAATAGCGTTTGCAGATGTCTACGTATCGAAGCAATAGGGTTCAAATGCTTCTTAAAACGAGATATTGCATCTCATTTCTATGTTTCATGGTAAGATATAACATGATTTGCGAAGTGTCATGTATTCCTCGTCTACACTTCAAATGAATGTGAATGCGATACTTCCCCGCTAGGAAATAGCGCTTGCAGATGTCTACGTATCGTAGCAATAGCTTTCTAATGCTTCTTAAAACGCGATATCGCATCTCATTTCTATGTTTCATGGTAAGATATAAGATGATTTGCTAAGTGTCATGTATTCCTCGTCTACACTTCAAATGAATGTAAATGCGACACTTCCTTGTTAGGAAATAGCGTCTGCAGATGTCTGGGTATCGTAGCAATAGAGTTCTAATGCTTCTTAAAACGCGATATCGCATCTCTTTTCTACGTTTCATGGTAAGATGTATTATGATTTGCGAAGTGTTATGCATTCCTCGTCTACGATTCAAATGAATGTAAATGCGACACTTCCTTGCAAGGAAATAGCGTTTGCAGATGTCTACGTATCGTAGCAATAGAGTTCTTATGATTCTTAAAAAGCGATATCGCATCTCATTTCTATGTTTCATGGTAAGGTATAATACGATTTGCGAAGTGTTATGTATTCCTCGTCTACACTTCAAATGAATGTGAATCCGACACTTCCTCGCTAGGAAATAGCGTTAGCAAGTGTCTACGTATCGTAGCAATAGCTTTCTAATGCTTCTTAAAACTCGATATCGCATCTCATTTCTATGTTTCATGGTAAGATATAATATGATTTGCGAAGTGTTATGTATTCCTCGTCTACACCTCAAATGAATGTAAATGCGACACTTCCTTGCAGGGAAATAGCGTTTGCAGATGTCTACGTATCGAAGCAATAGAGTTCAAATGCTTCTTAAAACGAGATATTGCATCTCATATCTATGTTTCATGATAAGATATAATATTCATTGCGAAGTGTTAAGCATTCCTCGTCTACGATTCAAATGAATGTAAATGCGACACTTCCTTGCAAGGAAATAGCGTTTGCAGATGTCTACGTATCGTAGCAATAGAGTTCTTATAATTCTTAAAACGCGATTTCGCATCTCATTTCTATGTATCATGGTAAGATATAATATTCATTGCGAAGTGTTATGCATTCCTCGTCTACGATTCAAATGAAAGTAAATGCGACACTTCCTTGCAAGGAAACAGCGATTGCAAATGTCCACGGATCGTAGCAATAGAGTTCAAATGCTTCTTAAAACGCGTTATCGCATCTCATTTCTATGTTTCATGGTAAGATATAATATGATTTGCGAAGTGTTATGCATTCCTCGTCTACGATTCAACTGAAAGTAAATCCGATACTTCCTTGCAAGGAAACAGCGATTGCAGATGTCTACGTATCGTAGCAATAGAGTTCAAATGCTTCTTAAAACGCGATATCGCATCTCATTTCTATGTTTCATGGTAAGATATAATATGATTTGCGAAGTGTTATGTATTCCTCGTCTACACCTCAAATGAATGAAAATGCGACACTTCCTTGTAAGGAAATAGCGTTCGCAGATGTCTATCTATCGTAGCAATAGTTTTCTAATGCTTCTTAAAACGCGATATCGTATCCCATTTCTATGTTTCATGGTAAGATATAATATGATTTGCGAAGTATCATGTATTCCTCGTCTACACTTCAAATGAATGTAAATACGACACTTCCTTGCAAGGAAATAGCGTTTGCAGATGTCTACGTATCGAAGCAACAGAGTTCAAATGCTTCTTAAAACGAGATATTGCATCTCATATCTATGTTTCATGATAAGATATAGTATTCATTGCGAAGTGTTATGCATTCCTCGTCTACGATTCAAATGAATGTAAATGCGACACTTCCTTGCAAGGAAATAGCGTTTGCAGATGTCTACGTATCGAAGCAATAGAGTTCAAATGCTTCTTAAAACGCGATAACGCATCTCATTTCTATGTTTCATGGTAAGATATAATATGATTTGCGAAGTATCATGTATTCCTCGTCTACACTTCAAATGAATTTAAATGCGACACTTCCTTGCAAGGAAATAGCGTTTGCAGATGTCTACGTACCGAAGCAATAGAGTTGAAATGCTTCTTAAAACGAGATATTGCATCTCATACCTATGTTTCATGATAAGATATAATATTCATTGCGAAGTGTTATGCATTCCTCGTCTACGATTCAAATGAATGTAAATGCGACACTTGCTTGCAAGGAAATAGCGTTTGCAGATGTCTACGTATCATAGCAATTGATTTCTGATGCTTCTTAAAACGCGATATCGCATCTCATTTCTATGTTTCATGGTATGATATAATATGATTTGCGAAGTGTTATGTATTCCTCGTCTACACTTCAAATGAATGTAAATGCGACACTTCCTTGCAAGGAGATAGCGTTTGCAGATGTCTACGTATCGAAGCAATAGAGTTCTAATGCTTCTTAAAACGCGATATCGCATCTCATTTCTATGTTTCATGGTAAGATGTAATATGATTTGCGAAGTGCTATGTATTCCTCGTCTACACATCAAATGAATGTAAATGCGACACTTCCTTGCAAGGAAATAGCGTCAGCAGATGTCTACGTATCGTAGCAATGGATTTCTGATGCTTCTTAGAACGCGATATCGCATCTCATTTCTACGTTTCATGGTAAGATATAATATGATTTGCGAAGTGTCATGTATTCCTCGTCTACACTTCAAATGAATGTAAATGCGACACTTCCTTGCAAGGAAATAGCGTTTGCAGGTGTCTACGTGTCGTAGCAACAGAGTTCTAATGCTTCTTAAAACGCGATATCGCATCTCATTACTATGTTTCATGGTAAGATATAATAAGATTTGCGAAGTGTCATGTATTCCTCGTCTACACTTCAAATGAATGTGAATGCGACACTTGCTCGCTAGGAAATAGCGTTTGCAGATGTCTAGGTATCGTAGCAATAGAGTTCTAATGCTACTTAAAACGCGATATCGCATCTCATTTCTATGTTTCATGGTAGGATATAATATGATTTGCGAAGTGTTATGTATTCCTCGTCTACACTTCAAATCAATGTAAATACGACACTTCCTTGCAAGGAAATAGCGTTTGCAGATGTCTACCTATCGTAGCAATAGAGTTCTAATGCTTCTTAAAACGCGATATCGTATCTCATTTCTATGTTTCATGGTAAGATATAATATTCATTGCGAAGTGTTATGCATTCCTCGTTTACGATTCAAACGAAAATAAATGC
This sequence comes from Xylocopa sonorina, assembly GCF_050948175.1. Classification (NCBI taxonomy): domain Eukaryota; kingdom Metazoa; phylum Arthropoda; class Insecta; order Hymenoptera; family Apidae; genus Xylocopa; species Xylocopa sonorina. Next base: position 745,442 of record NW_027490203.1, read on the forward strand.
GATACTTCCTTGCAAGGAAATAGCATTTGCAGATATCTACCTATCGTAGCAATAGTGTTCTAATGCTTCTTAAAACGCGATATCGCATCTCATTTCTATGTATCATGGTAAGATATAATATTCATTGCGAAGTGTTATGCATTCCTCGTCTACGATTCAAATGAAAGTAAATGCGACACTTCCTTGCAAGGAAACAGCAATTGCAGATGTCTACGTATCGTAGCAATAGAGTTCAAATGCTTCTTAAAACGCGATATCGCATCACATTTCTATGTTTCATGGTAAGATATAATATCATTTGCGAAGTGTTATGTATTCCTCGTCTACACCTCAAATGAATGTAAATGCAACACTTGCTTGCAAGGAAATAGCGTTTGCAGATGTCTACGTATCGAAGCAATAGAGTTCAAATGCTTCTTAAAACGAGATATTGCATTTCATATCTATGTTTCATGTTAAGATATAATATACATTGCGAAGTGTTATGCATTCCTCGTCTACGATTCAAATGAAAGTAAATGCGACACTTCCTTGCAAGGAAATAGCGTTTGCAGATGTCTACGTATCGTAGCAATATATTTCTAATGCTTCTTAAAACGCGATATCGCACCTCATTTCTATGTTTCATGGTAAGATATAATATGATTTGCGAAGTGTTATGCATTCCTCGTCTACGATTCAAATGAATGTAAATGCGACACTTCCTTGCAAGGAAATAGCGTTTGCAGATGTCTACGTACCGAAGCAATAGAGTTGAAATGCTTCTTAAAACGAGATATTGCATCTCATATCTATGTTTCATGATAAGATATAATATTCATTGCGAAGTGTTTAGCATTCCTCGTCTACGATTCAAATGAATGTAAATGCGACACTTGCTTGCAAGGAAATAGCGTTTGCAGATGTCTACGTATTGAAGCAATAGAGTTCTAATGCTTCTTAAAACGCGATATCGCATCTCATTTCTATGTTTCATGGTAAGATATAATATGATTTGCGAAGTGTTATGCATTCCTCGTCTACGATTCAAATGAATGTAAATGCGACACTTCCTTGCAAGGAAATAGCGTTTGCAGATGTCTACGTATCGAAACAATAGAGTTCAAATGCTTCTCAAAACGCGATATCGCATCTCATTTCTATGTTTCATGGTAAGATATAATATGATTTGCGAAGTGTTATGTTTTCCTCGTCTACACCTCAAATGAATGTAAATGCGACACTTCCTTGCAGGGAAATAGCGAATCCAGATGTCTACCTATCGTAGCAATAGAGTTCTAATGCCTCTTAAAACGCGATATCGCATCTCATTTCTATGTTTCATGGTAAGATATAATATGATTTGCGAAGTGTTATGTATTCCGCGTCTACACTTCAAATGAATGTAAATGCGACACTTCCTTGCAAGGAAATAGCGTTTGCAGATGTCTACGTATGGAAGCAATAGAGTACTAATGCTTCTTAAAACGCGATATCGCATCTCATTTCTATGTTTCATGGTAAGATACAATATGATTTGCGAAGTGTTATGTATTCCTCGTCTACACATCAACTGAATGTAAATGCGACACTTCCTTGCAAGGAAATAGCGTTTGCAAATGTCTACGTATCGTAGAAATAGAGTTCAAATGCTTCTTAAAACGCGATATCGCATCTCATTCCTATGTTTCACGGTAGGATATAATATGATTTGCGAAGTGTTATGTATTCCTCGTCTACACTTCAAATGAATGTAAATGCGACACTTCCTTGCAAGGAAATAGCGTTTGCAGATGTCTACGTATCGTAGCAATAGAGTTCTAATGCTTCTTAAAACGCGATATCGCATCTCATTTCTATGTTTCATGGTAAGATATAATATGATTTGCGAAGTGTTATGTATTCCTCTTCCACACTTCAAATGAATGTAAATGCGACACTTCCTTGCTAGGAAATAGCGTTTGCAGATGTCTACGTATCGAAGCAATAGAGTTCAAATGCTTCTTAAAACGAGATATTGCATCTCATATCTATGTTTCATGATAAGATATAATATTCATTGCGAAGTGTTTAGCATTCCTCGTCTACGATTCAAATGAATGTAAATGCGACACTTGCTTGCAAGGAAATAGCGTTTGCAGATGTCTACGTATCATAGCAATGGATTTCTGATGCTTCTTAAAACGCGATATCGCATCTCATTTCTATGTTTCATGGTAAGATATAATATGATTTGCGAACTGTTATGTTTTCCTCGTCTACACTTCAAATGAATGTAAATGCGACACTTCCTTGCAAGGAAATAGCGTTTGCAGATGTCTACGTATCGAAGCAATAGAGTTCTAATGCTTCTTAAAACGCGATATCGCATCTCATTTCTATGTTTCATGGTAAGATATAATATGATTTGCGAAGTGTTATGCATTCCTCGTCTACGATTCAAATGAATGTAAATGCGACACTTCCTTGCAAGGAAATAGCGTTTGCAGATGTCTACGTATCGAAGCAATAGAGTTCAAATGCTTCTTAAAACGCGATATCGCATGTCATTTCTATGTTTCATGGTAAGATATAATATGATTTGCGAAGTGTTATGTATTCCTCGTCTACACTTCAAATGAATGTAAATGCGACACTTCCTTGCAAGGAAATAGCGTTTGCAGATGTCTACCTATCGTAGCAATAGAGTTCTAATGCTTCTTAAAACGCGATATCGCATCTCATTTCTATGTTTCATGGTAAGATATAATATGATTTGCGAAGTGTTATGTATTCCTCGTCTACACTTCAAATGAATGTAAATGCGACACTTCCTTGCAAGGAAATAGCGTTTGCAGATGTCTATGTATCGAAGCAATAGAGTTCTAATGCTTCTTAGAACGCGATATCGCATCTCATTTCTATGTTTCATGGTAAGATATAATATGATTTGCGAAGTGCTATGTATTCCTCGTCTACACTTCAAATGAATGTAAATGCGACACTTCCTTGCAAGGAAATAGCGTTTGCAGATGTCTACCTATCGTAGCAATAGAGTTCTAATGCTTCTTAAAACGCGATATCGCATCTCATTTCTATGTTTCATGGTAAGATATAATATGATTTGCGAAGTGTTATGTATTCCTCGTCTACACTTCAAATGAATGTAAATGCGACACTTCCTTGCAAGGAAATAGCGTTTGCAGATGTCTACGTATCGAAGCAATAGAGTTCTAATGCTTCTTAAAACGCGATATCGCATCTCATTTCTATGTTTCATGGTAAGATATAATATGATTTGCGAAGTGTTATGCATTCCTCGTCTACGATTCAAATGAATGTAAATGCGACACTTCCTTGCAAGGAAATAGCGTTTGCAGATGTCTACGTATCGAAGCAATAGAGTTCAAATGCTTCTTAAAACGCGATATCGCATGTCATTTCTATGTTTCATGGTATGATATAATATGATTTGCGAACTGTTATGTTTTCCTCGTCTACACTTCAAATGAATGTAAATGCGACACTTCCTTGCAAGGAAATAGCGTTTGCAGATGTCTACGTATCGAAGCAATAGAGTTCTAATGCTTCTTAAAACGCGATATCGCATCTCATTTCTATGTTTCATGGTAAGATATAATATGATTTGCGAAGTGTTATGTATTCCTCGTCTACACTTCAAATGAATGTAAATGCGACACTTCCTTGCAAGGAAATAGCGTTTGCAGATGTCTATGTATCGAAGCAATAGAGTTCTAATGCTTCTTAGAACGCGATATCGCATCTCATTTCTATGTTTCATGGTAAGATATAATATGATTTGCGAAGTGCTATGTATTCCCCGTCTACACTTCAAATGAATGTAAATGCGACACTTCCTTGCAAGGAAATAGCGTTTGCAGATGTCTACCTATCGTAGCAATAGAGTTCTAATGCTTCTTAAAACGCGATATCGCATCTCATTTCTATGTTTCATGGTAAGATATAATATGATTTGCGAAGTGTTATGTATTCCTCGTCTACACTTCAAATGAATGTAAATGCGACACTTCCTTGCAAGGAAATAGCGTTTGCAGATGTCTACGTATCGAAGCAATAGAGTTCTAATGCTTCTTAGAACGCGATATCGCATCTCATTTCTATGTTTCATGGTAAGATATAATATGATTTGCGAAGTGCTATGTATTCCTCGTCTACACTTCAAATGAATGTAAATGCGACACTTCCTTGCAAGGAAATAGCGTTTGCAGATGTCTACCTATCGTAGCAATAGAGTTCTAATGCTTCTTAAAACGCGATATCGCATCTCATTTCTATGTTTCATGGTAAGATATAATATGATTTGCGAAGTGTTATGTATTCCTCGTCTACACTTCAAATGAATGTAAATGCGACACTTCCTTGCAAGGAAATAGCGTTTGCAGATGTCTATGTATCGAAGCAATAGAGTTCTAATGCTTCTTAGAACGCGATATCGCATCTCATTTCTATGTTTCATGGTAAGATATAATATGATTTGCGAAGTGCTATGTATTCCTCGTCTACACTTCAAATGAATGTAAATGCGACACTTCCTTGCAAGGAAATAGCGTTTGCAGATGTCTACGTATCGAAGCAATAGAGTTCTAATGCTTCTTAAAACGCGATATCGCATCTCATTTCTATGTTTCATGGTAAGATATAATATGATTTGCGAAGTGTTATGCATTCCTCGTCTACGATTCAAATGAATGTAAATGCGACACTTCCTTGCAAGGAAATAGCGTTTGCAGATGTCTACGTATCGAAACAATAGAGTTCAAATGCTTCTCAAAACGCGATATCGCATCTCATTTCTATGTTTCATGGTAAGATATAATATGATTTGCGAAGTGTTATGTTTTCCTCGTCTACACCTCAAATGAATGTAAATGCGACACTTCCTTGCAAGGAAATAGCGAATCCAGATGTCTACCTATCGTAGCAATAGAGTTCTAATGCCTCTTAAAACGCGATATCGCATCTCATTTCTATGTTTCATGGTAAGATATAATATGATTTGCGAAGTGTTATGTATTCCGCGTCTACACTTCAAATGAATGTAAATGCGACACTTCCTTGCAAGGAAATAGCGTTTGCAGATGTCTACGTATGGAAGCAATAGAGTTCTAATGCTTCTTAAAACGCGATATCGCATCTCATTTCTATGTTTCATGGTAAGATACAATATGATTTGCGAAGTGTTATGTATTCCTCGTCTACACATCAACTGAATGTAAATGCGACACTTCCTTGCAAGGAAATAGCGTTTGCAAATGTCTACGTATCGTAGAAATAGAGTTCAAATGCTTCTTAAAACGCGATATCGCATCTCATTCCTATGTTTCACGGTAGGATATAATATGATTTGCGAAGTGTTATGTATTCCTCGTCTACACTTCAAATGAATGTAAATGCGACACTTCCTTGCAAGGAAATAGCGTTTGCAGATGTCTACGTATCGTAGCAATAGAGTTCTAATGCTTCTTAAAACGCGATATCGCATCTCATTTCTATGTTTCATGGTAAGATATAATATGATTTGCGAAGTGTTATGTATTCCTCTTCCACACTTCAAATGAATGTAAATGCGACACTTCCTTGCTAGGAAATAGCGTTTGCAGATGCCTACGTATCGAAGCAATAGAGTTCAAATGCTTCTTAAAACGAGATATTGCATCTCATATCTATGTTTCATGATAAGATATAATATTCATTGCGAAGTGTTTAGCATTCCTCGTCTACGATTCAAATGAATGTAAATGCGACACTTGCTTGCAAGGAAATAGCGTTTGCAGATGTCTACGTATCATAGCAATGGATTTCTGATGCTTCTTAAAACGCGATATCGCATCTCATTTCTATGTTTCATGGTAAGATATAATATGATTTGCGAACTGTTATGTTTTCCTCGTCTACACTTCAAATGAATGTAAATGCGACACTTCCTTGCAAGGAAATAGCGTTTGCAGATGTCTACGTATCGAAGCAATAGAGTTCTAATGCTTCTTAAAACGCGATATCGCATCTCATTTCTATGTTTCATGGTAAGATATAATATGATTTGCGAAGTGTTATGCATTCCTCGTCTACGATTCAAATGAATGTAAATGCGACACTTCCTTGCAAGGAAATAGCGTTTGCAGATGTCTACGTATCGAAGCAATAGAGTTCAAATGCTTCTTAAAACGCGATATCGCATGTCATTTCTATGTTTCATGGTAAGATATAATATGATTTGCGAAGTGTTATGTATTCCTCGTCTACACTTCAAATGAATGTAAATGCGACACTTCCTTGCAAGGAAATAGCGTTTGCAGATGTCTACCTATCGTAGCAATAGAGTTCTAATGCTTCTTAAAACGCGATATCGCATCTCATTTCTATGTTTCATGGTAAGATATAATATGATTTGCGAAGTGTTATGTATTCCTCGTCTACACTTCAAATGAATGTAAATGCGACACTTCCTTGCAAGGAAATAGCGTTTGCAGATGTCTATGTATCGAAGCAATAGAGTTCTAATGCTTCTTAGAACGCGATATCGCATCTCATTTCTATGTTTCATGGTAAGATATAATATGATTTGCGAAGTGCTATGTATTCCTCGTCTACACTTCAAATGAATGTAAATGCGACACTTCCTTGCAAGGAAATAGCGTTTGCAGATGTCTACCTATCGTAGCAATAGAGTTCTAATGCTTCTTAAAACGCGATATCGCATCTCATTTCTATGTTTCATGGTAAGATATAATATGATTTGCGAAGTGTTATGTATTCCTCGTCTACACTTCAAATGAATGTAAATGCGACAATTCCTTGCAAGGAAATAGCGTTTGCAGATGTCTACGTATCGAAGCAATAGAGTTCTAATGCTTCTTAAAACGCGATATCGCATCTCATTTCTATGTTTCATGGTAAGATATAATATGATTTGCGAAGTGTTATGCATTCCTCGTCTACGATTCAAATGAATGTAAATGCGACACTTCCTTGCAAGGAAATAGCGTTTGCAGATGTCTACGTATCGAAGCAATAGAGTTCAAATGCTTCTTAAAACGCGATATCGCATGTCATTTCTATGTTTCATGGTATGATATAATATGATTTGCGAACTGTTATGTTTTCCTCGTCTACACTTCAAATGAATGTAAATGCGACACTTCCTTGCAAGGAAATAGCGTTTGCAGATGTCTACGTATCGAAGCAATAGAGTTCTAATGCTTCTTAAAACGCGATATCGCATCTCATTTCTATGTTTCATGGTAAGATATAATATGATTTGCGAAGTGTTATGCATTCCTCGTCTACGATTCAAATGAATGTAAATGCGACACTTCCTTGCAAGGAAATAGCGTTTGCAGATGTCTACGTATCGAAGCAATAGAGTTCAAATGCTTCTTAAAACGCGATATCGCATCTCATTTCTATGTTTCATGGTAAGATATAATATGATTTGCGAACTGTTATGTTTTCCTCGTCTACACTTCAAATGAATGTAAATGCGACACTTCCTTGCAAGGAAATAGCGTTTGCAGATGTCTACGTATCGAAGCAATAGAGTTCTAATGCTTCTTAAAACGCGATATCGCATCTCATTTCTATGTTTCATGGTAAGATATAATATGATTTGCGAAGTGTTATACATTCCTCGTCTACGATTCAAATGAATGTAAATGCGACACTTCCTTGCAAGGAAATAGCGTTTGCAGATGTCTACCTATCGTAGCAATAGAGTTCTAATGCTTCTTAAAACGCGATATCGCATCTCATTTCTATGTTTCATGGTAAGATATAATATGATTTGCGAAGTGTTATGTATTCCTCGTCTACACTTCAAATGAATGTAAATGCGACACTTCCTTGCAAGGAAATAGCGTTTGCAGATGTCTACGTATCGAAGCAATAGGGTTCTAATGCTTCTTAGAACGCGATATCGCATCTCATTTCTATGTTTCATGGTAAGATATAATATGATTTGCGAAGTGCTATGTATTCCTCGTCTACACTTCAAATGAATGTAAATGCGACACTTCCTTGCAAGGAAATAGCGTTTGCAGATGTCTACCTATCGTAGCAATAGAGTTCTAATGCTTCTTAAAACGCGATATCGCATCTCATTTCTATGTTTCATGGTAAGATATAATATGATTTGCGAAGTGTTATGTATTCCTCGTCTACACTTCAAATGAATGTAAATGCGACACTTCCTTGCAAGGAAATAGCGTTTGCAGATGTCTACGTATCGAAGCAATAGAGTTCTAATGCTTCTTAGAACGCGATATCGCATCTCATTTCTATGTTTCATGGTAAGATATAATATGATTTGCGAAGTGCTATGTATTCCTCGTCTACACTTCAAATGAATGTAAATGCGACACTTCCTTGCAAGGAAATAGCGTTTGCAGATGTCTACCTATCGCAGCAATAGAGTTCTAATGCTTCTTAAAACGCGATATCGCATCTCATTTCTATGTTTCATGGTAAGATATAATATGATTTGCGAAGTGTTATGTATTCCTCGTCTACACTTCAAATGAATGTAAATGCGACACTTCCTTGCAAGGAAATAGCGTTTGCAGATGTCTACGTATCGAAGCAATAGAGTTCTAATGCTTCTTAGAACGCGATATCGCATCTCATTTCTATGTTTCATGGTAAGATATAATATGATTTGCGAAGTGCTATGTATTCCTCGTCTACACTTCAAATGAATGTAAATGCGACACTTCCTTGCAAGGATATAGCGTTTGCAGATGTCTACCTATCGTAGCAATAGAGTTCTAATGCTTCTTAAAACGCGATATCGCATCTCATTTCTATGTTTCATGGTAAGATATAATATGATTTGCGAAGTATCATGTATTCCTCGTCTACACTTCAAATGAATGTAAATGCGACACTTCCTTTCTAGGAAATACCGTCTGCAGATGTCTAGGTATCGTAGCAATAGAGTTCTAATGATTCTTAAAACGCGATATCGCATCTCATTTCTATGTTTCATGGTAAGATATAATATGATTTGCGAAGTATCATGTATTCCTCGTCTACACTTCAAATGAATTTACATGCGACACTTCCTTGCAAGGAAATAGCGTTTGCAGATGTCTACGTATCGTAGCAATAGAGTTCTAATGCTTCTTATAACGCGATATCGCATGTCATTTCTATGTTTCATGGTAAGATATAATATGATTTGCGAAGTGTTAGGTTTTCCTCGTCTACACTTCAAATGAATGTAAATGCGACACTTCCTTGCAAGGAAATAGCGTTTGCAGATGTCTACGTATCGAAGCAATAGAGTTCTAATGCTTCTTAAAACGCGATATCGCATCTCATTTCTATGTTTCATGGTAAGATATAATATGATTTGCGAAGTGTTATGCATTCCTCGTCTACGATTCAAATGAATGTAAATGCGACACTTCCTTGCAAGGAAATAGCGTTTGCAGATGTCTACGTATCGAAACAATAGAGTTCAAATGCTTCTCAAAACGCGATATCGCATCTCATTTCTATGTTTCATGGTAAGATATAATATGATTTGCGAAGTGTTATGTTTTCCTCGTCTACACCTCAAATGATTGTAAATGCGACACTTCCTTGCAAGGAAATAGCGAATCCAGATGTCTACCTATCGTAGCAATAGAGTTCTAATGCCTCTTAAAACGCGATATCGCATCTCATTTCTATGTTTCATGGTAAGATATAATATGATTTGCGAAGTGTTATGTATTCCGCGTCTACACTTCAAATGAATGTAAATGCGACACTTCCTTGCAAGGAAATAGCGTTTGCAGATGTCTACGTACGGAAGCAATAGAGTCCTAATGCTTCTTAAAACGCGATATCGCATCTCATTTCTATGTTTCATGGTAAGATACAATATGATTTGCGAAGTGTTATGTATTCCTCGTCTACACATCAACTGAATGTAAATGCGACACTTCCTTGCAAGGAAATAGCGTCTGCAAATGTCTACGTATCGTAGAAATAGAGTTCAAATGCTTCTTAAAACGCGATATCGCATCTCATTCCTATGTTTCACGGTAGGATATAATATGATTTGTGAAGTGTTATGTATTCCTCGTCTACACTTCAAATGAATGTAAATGCGACACTTCCTTGCAAGGAAATAGCGTTTGCAGATGTCTACGTATCGTAGCAATAGAGTTCTAATGCTTCTTAAAACGCGATATCGCATCTCATTTCTATGTTTCATGGTAAGATATAATATGATTTGCGAAGTGTTATGTATTCCTCTTCCACACTTCAAATGAATGTAAATGCGACACTTCCTTGCTAGGAAATAGCGTTTGCAGATGTCTACGTATCGAAGCAATAGAGTTCAAATGCTTCTTAAAACGAGATATTGCATCTCATATCTATGTTTCATGATAAGATATAATATTCATTGCGAAGTGTTATGCATTCCTCGTCTACGATTCAAATGAATGTAAATGCGACACTTCCTTGCAAGGAAATAGCGTTTGCAGATGTCTACGTATCACAGCAATAGAGTTCTTGTGATTCTTAGAACGCGATATCGCATCACATTTCTATGTTTCATGGTAAGATATAATATGATTTGCGAAGTGTCATCTATTTCTCGTCTACACTTCAAATGAATGTAAATGCGACACTTCCTTGCAAGGAAATAGCGTTTGCAGATTTCTACGTATCGTAGGGATAGAGTTCTAATGCTTCTAAAAACGCGATATCGCATCTCATTTCTATGTTTCATGGTAAGATATAATATGGTTTGCGAAGTGTCATCTATTCCTCGTCTACACTTCAAATGAATGTAAATGCGACACTTCCTTGCAAGGAAATAGCGTTTGCAGATGTCTACGTATCGTAGGTATAGAGTTCTAATGCTTCTTAAAACGCGATATCGCATCTCATTTCTATGTTTCATGGTAAGATATAATATGATTTGCGAAGTGTTATGTATTCCTTGTCTACACTTCAAATGAATGTAAATGCGACACTTCCTTGTAAGGAAATAGCGTTCGCATATGTCTACCTATCGTAGCAATAGAGTTCTAATGCTTCTTAAAACGCGATATCGCATCTCATTTCTATGTTTCATGGTAAGATATAATATGATTTGCGAAGTGTTATGTATTCCTCGTATACACTTCAAATGAATGTGAATGCGACACTTCCTCGCTAGGAAATAGCGTCTGCAGATGTCTAGATATCGTAGCAATAGAGTTCTAATGCTTCTTAAAACGCGATATCGCATCTCATTTCTATGTTTCATGGTAAGATATAATATTCATTGCGAAGTGTTATGCATTCCTCGTCTACGATTCAAATGAATGTAAATGCGACTCTTCCTTGCAAGGAAATAGCGTTTGCAGATGTCTACGTATCGTAGAAATAGAGTTCAAATGCTTCTTAAAACGCGATATCGCATCTCATTCCTATGTTTCATGGTAGGATATAATATGATTTGCGAAGTGTTATGTATTCCTCGTCTACACTTCAAATGAATGTGAATGCGACACTACCTTGCTAGGAAATAGCGTCTGCAGATGTATAGGTATCCTAGCAATAGAGTTCTAATGCTTCTTAAAACGCGATATCGCATCTCATTTCTATGTTTCATGATAAGATATAATAAGATTTGCGAAGTGTCATGTATTCCTCGTCTAAACTTCAAGTGAACGTAAATTCGACACTTCCTTGCTAGGAAATAACGTCTGCAGATGTCTAGGTATCGTAGCAATAGAGTTCTAATGCTTCTTAAAACGCGATATCGCATCTCATTTCTATGTTTCATGGTAAAATATAATATGATTTGTGAAGTGTTATGTATTCCTCGTCTACACTTCAAATGAATGTAAGTGCGACACTTCCTTGCAAGGAAGTAGCGTTTGCAAATGTCTACCTATCGTAGCAATAGTGTTCTCATGCTTCTTAAAACGCGATATCGCATCTCATTTCTATGATTCATGGTAAGATATAATATGATTTGCGAAGTGTTATGTATTCCTCGTCTACACTTCAAATGAATGTAAATGCGACACTTCCTTGCAAGGAAATAGCGTTTGCAGATGTCTACCTATCGTAGCAATAGAGTTCTAATGCTTCTTAAAACGCGATATCGCATCTCATTTCTATGTTTCATGGTAAGATATAATATGATTTGCGAAGTATCATGTATTCCTCGTCTACACTTCAAATGAATGTAAATGCGACACTTCCTTTCTAGGAAATACCGTCTGCAGATGTCTAGGTATCGTAGCAATAGAGTTCTAATGATTCTTAAAACGCGATATCGCATCTCATTTCTATGTTTCATGGTAAGATATAATATGATTTGCGAAGTATCATGTATTCCTCGTCTACACTTCAAATGAATTTACATGCGACACTTCCTTGCAAGGAAATAGCGTTTGCAGATGTCTACGTATCGTAGCAATAGAGTTCTAATGCTTCTTATAACGCGATATCGCATGTCATTTCTATGTTTCATGGTAAGATATAATATGATTTGCGAAGTGTTAAGTTTTCCTCGTCTACACTTCAAATGAATGTAAATGCGACACTTCCTTGCAAGGAAATAGCGTTTGCAGATGTCTACGTATCGAAGCAATAGAGTTCTAATGCTTCTTAAAACGCGATATCGCATCTCATTTCTATGTTTCATGGTAAGATATAATATGATTTGCGAAGTGTTATGCATTCCTCGTCTACGATTCAAATGAATGTAAATGCGACACTTCCTTGCAAGGAAATAGCGTTTGCAGATGTCTACGTATCGAAACAATAGAGTTCAAATGCTTCTCAAAACGCGATATCGCATCTCATTTCTATGTTTCATGGTAAGATATAATATGATTTGCGAAGTGTTATGTTTTCCTCGTCTACACCTCAAATGAATGTAAATGCGACACTTCCTTGCAAGGAAATAGCGAATCCAGATGTCTACCTATGGTAGCAATAGAGTTCTAATGCCTCTTAAAACGCGATATCGCATCTCATTTCTATGTTTCATGGTAAGATATAATATGATTTGCGAAGTGTTATGTATTCCGTGTCTACACTTCAAATGAATGTAAATGCGACACTTCCTTGCAAGGAAATAGCGTTTGCAGATGTCTACGTATGGAAGCAATAGAGTTCTAATGCTTCTTAAAACGCGATATCGCATCTCATTTCTATGTTTCATGGTAAGATACAATATGATTTGCGAAGTGTTATGTATTCCTCGTCTACACATCAACTGAATGTAAATGCGACACTTCCTTGCAAGGAAATAGCGTTTGCAAATGTCTACGTATCGTAGAAATAGAGTTCAAATGCTTCTTAAAACGCGATATCGCATCTCATTCCTATGTTTCACGGTAGGATATAATATGATTTGCGAAGTGTTATGTATTCCTCGTCTACACTTCAAATGAATGTAAATGCGACACTTCCTTGCAAGGAAATAGCGTTTGCAGATGTCTACGTATCGTAGGTATAGAGTTCTAATGCTTCTTAAAACGCGATATCGCATCTCATTTCTATGTTTCATGGTAAGATATAATATGATTTGCGAAGTGTTATGTATTCCTTGTCTACACTTCAAATGAATGTAAATGCGACACTTCCTTGTAAGGAAATAGCGTTCGCATATGTCTACCTATCGTAGCAATAGAGTTCTAATGCTTCTTAGAACGCGATATCGCATCTCATTTCTATGTTTCATGGTAAGATATAATATGATTTGCGAAGTGCTATGTATTCCTCGTCTACACTTCAAATGAATGTAAATGCGACACTTCCTTGCAAGGATATAGCGTTTGCAGATGTCTACCTATCGTAGCAATAGAGTTCTAATGCTTCTTAAAACGCGATATCGCATCTCATTTCTATGTTTCATGGTAAGATATAATATGATTTGCGAAGTGCTATGTATTCCTCGTCTACACTTCAAATGAATGTAAATGCGACACTTCCTTGCAAGGAAATAGCGTTTGCAGATGTCTACCTATCGTAGCAATAGAGTTCTAATGCTTCTTAAAACGCGATATCGCATCTCATTTCTATGTTTCATGGTAAGATATAATATGATTTGCGAAGTGCTATGTATTCCTCGTCTACACTTCAAATGAATGTAAATGCGACACTTCCTTGCAAGGAAATAGCGTTTGCAGATGTCTACCTATCGTAGCAATAGAGTTCTAATGCTTCTTAAAACGCGATATCGCATCTCATTTCTATGTTTCATGGTAAGATATAATATGATTTGCGAAGTGTTATGTATTCCTCGTCTACACTTCAAATGAATGTAAATGCGACACTTCCTTGCAAGGAAATAGCGTTTGCAGATGTCTACGTATCGAAGCAATAGAGTTCTAATGCTTCTTAGAACGCGATATCGCATCTCATTTCTATGTTTCATGGTAAGATATAATATGATTTGCGAAGTGCTATGTATTCCTCGTCTACACTTCAAATGAATGTAAATGCGACACTTCCTTGCAAGGAAATAGCGTTTGCAGATGTCTACCTATCGTAGCAATAGAGTTCTAATGCTTCTTAAAACGCGATATCGCATCTCATTTCTATGTTTCATGGTAAGATATAATATGATTTGCGAAGTGTTATGTATTCCTCGTCTACACTTCAAATGAATGTAAATGCGACACTTCCTTGCAAGGAAATAGCGTTTGCAGATGTCTACGTATCGAAACAATAGAGTTCAAATGCTTCTTAGAACGCGATATCGCATCTCATTTCTATGTTTCATGGTAAGATATAATATGATTTGCGAAGTGCTATGTATTCCTCGTCTACACTTCAAATGAATGTAAATGCGACACTTCCTTGCAAGGATATAGCGTTTGCAGATGTCTACCTATCGTAGCAATAGAGTTCTAATGCTTCTTAAAACGCGATATCGCATCTCATTTCTATGTTTCATGGTAAGATATAATATGATTTGCGAAGTATCATGTATTCCTCGTCTACACTTCAAATGAATGTAAATGCGACACTTCCTTTCTAGGAAATACCGTCTGCAGATGTCTAGGTATCGTAGCAATAGAGTTCTAATGATTCTTAAAACGCGATATCGCATCTCATTTCTATGTTTCATGGTAAGATATAATATGATTTGCGAAGTATCATGTATTCCTCGTCTACACTTCAAATGAATTTACATGCGACACTTCCTTGCAAGGAAATAGCGTTTGCAGATGTCTACGTATCGTAGCAATAGAGTTCTAATGCTTCTTATAACGCGATATCGCATGTCATTTCTATGTTTCATGGTAAGATATAATATGATTTGCGAAGTGTTATGTATTCCTCGTCTACACTTCAAATGAATGTAAATGCGACACTTCCTTGCAAGGAAATAGCGTTTGCAGATGTCTACGTATCGAAGCAATAGAGTTCTAATGCTTCTTAAAACGCGATATCGCATCTCATTTCTATGTTTCATGGTAAGATATAATATGATTTGCGAAGTGTTATGCATTCCTCGTCTACGATTCAAATGAATGTAAATGCGACACTTCCTTGCAAGGAAATAGCGTTTGCAGATGTCTACGTATCGAAACAATAGAGTTCAAATGCTTCTCAAAACGCGATATCGCATCCCATTTCTATGTTTCATGGTAAGATATAATATGATTTGCGAAGTGTTACGTTTTCCTCGTCTACACCTCAAATGATTGTAAATGCGACACTTCCTTGCAAGGAAATAGCGAATCCAGATGTCTACCTATCGTAGCAATAGAGTTCTAATGCCTCTTAAAACGCGATATCGCATCTCATTTCTATGTTTCATGGTAAGATATAATATGATTTGCGAAGTGTTATGTATTCCGCGTCTACACTTCAAATGAATGTAAATGCGACACTTCCTTGCAAGGAAATAGCGTTTGCAGATGTCTACGTATGGAAGCAATAGAGTCCTAATGCTCCTTAAAACGCGATATCGCATCTCATTTCTATGTTTCATGGTAAGATACAATATGATTTGCGAAGTGTTATGTATTCCTCGTCTACACATCAACTGAATGTAAATGCGACACTTCCTTGCAAGGAAATAGCGTTTGCAAATGTCTACGTATCGTAGAAATAGAGTTCAAATGCTTCTTAAAACGCGATATCGCATCTCATTCCTATGTTTCACGGTAGGATATAATATGATTTGCGAAGTGTTATGTATTCCTCGTCTACACTTCAAATGAATGTAAATGCGACACTTCCTTGCAAGGAAATAGCGTTTGCAGATGTCTACGTATCGTAGCAATAGAGTTCTAATGCTTCTTAAAACGCGATATCGCATCTCATTTCTATGTTTCATGGTAAGATATAATATGATTTGCGAAGTGTTATGTATTCCTCTTCCACACTTCAAATGAATGTAAATGCGACACTTCCTTGCTAGGAAATAGCGTTTGCAGATGTCTACGTATCGAAGCAATAGAGTTCAAATGCTTCTTAAAACGAGATATTGCATCTCATATCTATGTTTCATGATAAGATATAATATTCATTGCGAAGTGTTATGCATTCCTCGTCTACGATTCAAATGAATGTAAATGCGACACTTCCTTGCAAGGAAATAGCGTTTGCAGATGTCTACGTATCACAGCAATAGAGTTCTTGTGATTCTTAGAACGCGATATCGCATCACATTTCTATGTTTCATGGTAAGATATAATATGATTTGCGAAGTGTCATCTATTTCTCGTCTACACTTCAAATGAATGTAAATGCGACACTTCCTTGCAAGGAAATAGCGTTTGCAGATGTCTACGTATCGTAGGGATAGAGTTCTAATGCTTCTTAAAACGCGATATCGCATCTCATTTCTATGTTTCATGGTAAGATATAATATGGTTTGCGAAGTGTCATCTATTCCTCGTCTACACTTCAAATGAATGTAAATGCGACACTTCCTTGCAAGGAAATAGCGTTTGCAGATGTCTACGTATCGTAGGTATAGAGTTCTAATGCTTCTTAAAACGCGATATCGCATCTCATTTCTATGTTTCATGGTAAGATATAATATGATTTGCGAAGTGTTATGTATTCCTTGTCTACACTTCAAATGAATGTAAATGCGACACTTCCTTGTAAGGAAATAGCGTTCGCATATGTCTACCTATCGTAGCAATAGAGTTCTAATGCTTCTTAAAACGCGATATCGCATCTCATTTCTATGTTTCATGGTAAGATATAATATGATTTGCGAAGTGTTATGTATTCCTCGTCTACACTTCAAATGAATGTGAATGCGACACTTCCTCGCTAGGAAATAGCGTCTGCAGATGTCTAGATATCGTAGCAATAGAGTTCTAATGCTTCTTAAAACGCGATATCGCATCTCATTTCTATGTTTCATGGTAAGATATAATATTCATTGCGAAGTGTTATGCATTCCTCGTCTACGATTCAAATGAATGTAAATGCGACTCTTCCTTGCAAGGAAATAGCGTTTGCAGATGTCTACGTATCGTAGAAATAGAGTTCAAATGCTTCTTAAAACGCGATATCGCATCTCATTCCTATGTTTCATGGTAGGATATAATATGATTTGCGAAGTGTTATGTATTCCTCGTCTACACTTCAAATGAATGTGAATGCGACACTACCTTGCTAGGAAATAGCGTCTGCAGATGTATAGGTATCCTAGCAATAGAGTTCTAATGCTTCTTAAAACGCGATATCGCATCTCATTTCTATGTTTCATGATAAGATATAATAAGATTTGCGAAGTGTCATGTATTCCTCGTCTAAACTTCAAGTGAACGTAAATTCGACACTTCCTTGCTAGGAAATAACGTCTGCAGATGTCTAGGTATCGTAGCAATAGAGTTCTAATGCTTCTTAAAACGCGATATCGCATCTCATTTCTATGTTTCATGGTAAAATATAATATGATTTGTGAAGTGTTATGTATTCCTCGTCTACACTTCAAATGAATGTAAGTGCGACACTTCCTTGCAAGGAAGTAGCGTTTGCAAATGTCTACCTATCGTAGCAATAGTGTTCTCATGCTTCTTAAAACGCGATATCGCATCTCATTTCTATGTTTCATGGTAGGATATAATATGATTTGCGAAGTGTTATGTATTCCTCGTCTACACTTCAAATGAATGTAAATGCGACACTTCCTTGCAAGGAAATAGCGTTTGCAGATGTCTACGTATGGAAGCAATAGAGTTCTAATGCTTCTTAAAACGCGATATCGCATCTCATTTCTATGTTTCATGGTAAGATATAATATGGTTTGCGAAGTGTCATCTATTCCTCGTCTACACTTCAAATGAATGTAAATGCGACACTTCCTTCCAAGGAAATAGCGTTTGCAGATGTCTACGTATCGTAGGTATGGAGTTCTAATGCTTCTTAAAACGCGATATCGCATCTCATTTCTATGTTTCATGGTAAGATATAATATGATTTGCGAAGTGTCATGTATTCCTCGTCTACACTTCAAATGAATGTGAATGCGACATTTCCTTGCAAGGAAATAGCATTTGCAGATGTCTACGTATCGTAGCAATGGATTTCTGATGCTTCCTAAAACGCGATATCGCATCTCATTTCTATGTTTCATGGTAAGATATAATATGCTTTGCGAAGTGTCATCTATTCCTCGTCTACACTTCAAATGAATGTAAATGCGACACTTCCTTGCAAGGAAATAGCGTTTGCAGATGTCTACGTATCGTAGGTATAGAGTTCTAATGCTTCTTAAAACGCGATATCGCATCTCATTTCTATGTTTCATGGTAAGATATAATATGATTTGCGAAGTATCATGTATTCCTCGTCTACACTTCAAATGAATGTAAATGCAACACTTCCTCGCTAGGAAATAGCGTTTGCAGATGTCTACGAATCGTAGCAATAGATTTCTAATGCTTCTTAAAACGCGATATCGCATCTCATTTCTATGTTTCATGGTAAGATATAATATGATTTGCGAAGTGTTATGAATTCCTCGTCTACACTTCAAATGAATGTAAATGCGACACTTCCTTGTAAGGAAATAGCGTTCGCAGATGTCTACCTATCGTAGCAATAGAGTTCTAATGCTTCTTAAAACGCGATATCGCATCTCATTTCTATGTTTCATGGTAAAATGTAATATGATTTGTGAAGTGTTATGTATTCCTCGTCTACACTTCAAATGAATGTAAATGCGACACTTCCTTGATAGGAAATAGCGTTTGCAGATGTCTACGTATCGTAGCAATAGAGTTCTTATTATTCTTAAAACGCGATATCGCATCTCATTTCTATGTTTCATGGTAAGATATAATATGATTTGCGAAGTGTCATGTATTCCTCGTCTACATTTCAAATGAATGTGAATGCGACACTTCCTCGCTAGGAAATAGCGTCTGCAGATGTCTAGATATCGTAGCAATAGGGTTCTAATGCTTCTTAAAACGCGATATCGCATCTCATTTCTATGTTTCATGGTAAGATATAATATTCATTGCGAAGTGTTATGCATTCCTCGTCTACGATTCAAATGAATGTAAATGCGACTCTTCCTTGCAAGGAAATAGCGTTTGCAGATGTCTACGTATCACAGCAATAGAGTTCTTGTGATTCTTAGAACGCGATATCGCATCACATTTCTATGTTTCATGGTAAGATATAATATGATTTGCGAAGTGTCATCTATTCCTCGTCTACACTTCAAATGAATGTGAATGCGACACTACCTTGCTAGGAAATAGCGTCTGCAGATGTATAGGTATCCTAGCAATAGAGTTCTAATGCTTCTTAAAACTCGATATCGCATCTCATTTCTATGTTTCATGGTAAGATATAATATGATTTGCGAAGTATCATGTATTCCTCGTCTACACTTCAAATGAATGTAAATGCGACACTTCCTTGCTAGGAAATAGCGTTTGCAGATGTCTACGTATCGTAGCAATAGAGTTATTATGATTCTTAAAACGCGATATCGCATCTCATTTCTATGTTTCATGGTAAGATATAATATGATTTGCTAAGTGTCATGTATTCCTCGTCTACATTTCAAATGAATGTAAATGCGACACTTCCTTGCGAGGAAATAGCGTCTGCAGATGTCTAGGTATCGTAGCAATAGAGTTCTAATGCTTCATAAAACGCGATATCGCTTCTCATTTCTATGTTTCATGGTAAGATATAACATGATTTGCGAAGTGTTATGTATTCCTCGTCTACACATCAATTGAATGTAAATGCGACACTTCCTTGCAAGGAAATAGCGTTTCCAGATGTCTACGTATCGTAGCAATAGAGTTCTTATGATTCTTAAAACGCGATATCGCATCTCATTTCTATGTTTCATGGTAAGATATAATACGATTTGCGAAGTGTCATGTATTGCTCGCCTACACTTCAAATGAATGTAAATGCGACACTTCCTTGCAAGGAAATAGCGTTTGCAGATGTCTACGTATCGAAGCAATAGAGTTCAAATGCTTCTTAAAACGCGATATCGCATCTCATTTCTATGTTTCATGGTAAGATATAATATGATTTGCGAACTGTTATGTTTTCCTCGTCTACACTTCAAATGAATGTAAATGCGACACTTCCTTGCAAGGAAATAGCGTTTGCAGATGTCTACGTATCGAAGCAATAGAGTTCTAATGCTTCTTAAAACGCGATATCGCATCTCATTTCTATGTTTCATGGTAAGATATAATATGATTTGCGAAGTGTTATGCATTCCTCGTCTACGATTCAAATGAATGTAAATGCGACACTTCCTTGCAAGGAAATAGCGTTTGCAGATGTCTACGTATCGAAGCAATAGAGTTCAAATGCTTCTTAAAACGCGATATCGCATCTCATTTCTATGTTTCATGGTAAGATATAATATGATTTGCGAAGTGTTATGTTTTCCTCGTCTACACCTCAAATGAATGTAAATGCGACACTTCCTTGCAAGGAAATAGCGAATCCAGATGTCTACCTATCGTAGCAATAGAGTTCTAATGCTTCTTAAAACGCGATATCGCATCTCATTTCTATGTTTCATGGTATGATGTAATATGATTTGCGAAGTGTTATGTATTCCTCGTCTACACTTCAAATCAATGTAAATACGACACTTCCTTGCAAGGAAATAGCGTTTGCAGATGTCTACCTATCGTAGCAATAGTGTTTTAATGCTTCTTAAAACGCGATATCGCATCTCATTCCTATGTTTCATGGTAGGATATAATATGATTTGCGAAGTGTTATGTATTCCTCGTCTACACTTCAAATGAATGTGAATGCGACACTACCTTGCTAGGAAATAGCGTCTGCAGATGTATAGGTATCCTAGCAATAGAGTTCTAATGCTTCTTAAAACGCGATATCGCATCTCATTTCTATGTTTCATGATAAGATATAATAAGATTTGCGAAGTGTCATGTATTCCTCGTCTAAACTTCAAGTGAATGTAAATTCGACACTTCCTTGCTAGGAAATAACGTCTGCAGATGTCTAGGTATCGTAGCAATAGAGTTCTAATGCTTCTTAAAACGCGATATCGCATCTCATTTCTATGTTTCATGGTAAAATATAATATGATTTGTGAAGTGTTATGTATTCCTCGTCTACACTTCAAATGAATGTAAGTGCGACACTTCCTTGCAAGGAAGTAGCGTTTGCAAATGTCTACCTATCGTAGCAATAGTGTTCTCATGCTTCTTAAAACGCGATATCGCATCTCATTTCTATGTTTCATGGTAAGATATAATATGATTTGCGAAGTGTTATGTATTCCTCGTCTACACTTCAAATGAATGTAAATGCGACACTTCCTTGCAAGGAAATAGCGTTTGCAGATGTCTACGTATGGAAGCAATAGAGTTCTAATGCTTCTTAAAACGCGATATCGCATCTCATTTCTATGTTTCATGGTAAGATATAATATGGTTTGCGAAGTGTCATCTATTCCTCGTCTACACTTCAAATGAATGTAAATGCGACACTTCCTTGCAAGGAAATAGCGTTTGCAGATGTCTACGTATCGTAGGTATGGAGTTCTAATGCTTCTTAAAACGCGATATCGCATCTCATTTCTATGTTTCATGGTAAGATATAATATGATTTGCGAAGTGTCATGTATTCCTCGTCTACACTTCAAATGAATGTGAATGCGACATTTCCTTGCAAGGAAATAGCATTTGCAGATGTCTACGTATCGTAGCAATGGATTTCTGATGCTTCCTAAAACGCGATATCGCATCTCATTTCTATGTTTCATGGTAAGATATAATATGCTTTGCGAAGTGTCATCTATTCCTCGACTACACTTCAAATGAATGTAAATGCGACACTTCCTTGCAAGGAAATAGCGTTTGCAGATGTCTACGTATCGTAGGTATAGAGTTCTAATGCTTCTTAAAACGCGATATCGCATCTCATTTCTATGTTTCATGGTAAGATATAATATGATTTGCGAAGTATCATGTATTCCTCGTCTACACTTCAAATGAATGTAAATGCAACACTTCCTCGCTAGGAAATAGCGTTTGCAGATGTCTACGAATCGTAGCAATAGATTTCTAATGCTTCTTAAAACGCGATATCGCATCTCATTTCTATGTTTCATGGTAAGATATAATATGATTTGCGAAGTGTTATGAATTCCTCGTCTACACTTCAAATGAATGTAAATGCGACACTTCCTTGTAAGGAAATAGCGTTCGCAGATGTCTACCTATCGTAGCAATAGAGTTCTAATGCTTCTTAAAACGCGATATCGCATCTCATTTCTATGTTTCATGGTAAAATATAATATGATTTGTGAAGTGTTATGTATTCCTCGTCTACACTTCAAATGAATGTAAATGCGACACTTCCTTGATAGGAAATAGCGTTTGCAGATGTCTACGTATCGTAGCAATAGAGTTCTTATTATTCTTAAAACGCGATATCGCATCTCATTTCTATGTTTCATGGTAAGATATAATATGATTTGCGAAGTGTCATGTATTCCTCGTCTACATTTCAAATGAATGTGAATGCGACACTTCCTCGCTAGGAAATAGCGTCTGCAGATGTCTAGATATCGTAGCAATAGGGTTCTAATGCTTCTTAAAACGCGATATCGCATCTCATTTCTATGTTTCATGGTAAGATATAATATTCATTGCGAAGTGTTATGCATTCCTCGTCTACGATTCAAATGAATGTAAATGCGACTCTTCCTTGCAAGGAAATAGCGTTTGCAGATGTCTACGTATCACAGCAATAGAGTTCTTGTGATTCTTAGAACGCGATATCGCATCTCATTTCTATGTTTCATGGTAAGGTATAATATGATATGCGAAGTATTATGTATTCCTCGTCTACACTTCAAATGAATGTGAATGCGACACTACCTTGCTAGGAAATAGCGTCTGCAGATGTATAGGTATCCTAGCAATAGAGTTCTAATGCTTCTTAAAACTCGATATCGCATCTCATTTCTATGTTTCATGGTAAGATATAATATGATTTGCGAAGTATCATGTATTCCTCGTCTACACTTCAAATGAATGTAAATGCAACACTTCCTCGCTAGGAAATAGCGTTTGCAGATGTCTACGAATCGTAGCAATAGATTTCTAATGCTTCTTAAAACGCGATATCGCATCTCATTTCTATGTTTCATGGTAAGATATAATATGATTTGCGAAGTGTTATGTATTCCTCGTCTACACTTCAAATGAATGTAAATGCGACACTTCCTTGTAAGGAAATAGCGTTCGCAGATGTCTACCTATCGTAGCAATAGAGTTCTAATGCTTCTTAAAACGCGATATCGCATCTCATTTCTATGTTTCATGGTAAAATATAATATGATTTGTGAAGTGTTATGTATTCCTCGTCTACACATCAAATGAATGTAAATGCGACACTTCCTTGCTAGGAAATAGCGTTTGCAGATGTCTACGTATCGTAGCAATAGAGTTCTTATGATTCTTAAAACGCGATATCGCATCTCATTTCTATGTTTCATGGTAAGATATAATATGATTTGCTAAGTGTCATGTATTCCTCGTCTACATTTCAAATGAATGTAAATGCGACACTTCCTTGCGAGGAAATAGCGTCTGCAGATGTCTAGGTATCGTAGCAATAGAGTTCTAATGCTTCATAAAACGCGATATCGCTTCTCATTTCTATGTTTCATGGTAAGATATAACATGATTTGCGAAGTGTTATGTATTCCTCGTCTACACATCAATTGAACGTAAATGCGACACTTCCTTGCAAGGAAATAGCGTTTCCAGATGTCTACGTATCGTAGCAATAGAGTTCTTATGATTCTTAAAACGCGATATCGCATCTCATTTCTATGTTTCATGGTAAGATATAATACGATTTGCGAAGTGTCATGTATTGCTCGTCTACACTTCAAATGAATGTAAATGCGACACTTCCTTGCAAGGAAATAGCGTTTGCAGATGTCTACGTATCGAAGCAATAGAGTTCAAATGCTTCTTAAAACGCGATATCGCATCTCATTTCTATGTTTCATGGTAAGATATAATATGATTTGCGAACTGTTATGTTTTCCTCGTCTACACTTCAAATGAATGTAAATGCGACACTTCCTTGCAAGGAAATAGCGTTTGCAGATGTCTACGTATCGATGCAATAGAGTTCTAATGCTTCTTAAAACGCGATATCGCATCTCATTTCCATGTTTCATGGTAAGATATAATATGATTTGCGAAGTGTTATGCATTCCTCGTCTACGATTCAAATGAATGTAAATGCGACACTTCCTTGCAAGGAAATAGCGTTTGCAGATGTCTACGTATCGAAGCAATAGAGTTCAAATGCTTCTTAAAACGCGATATTGCATCTCATTTCTATGTTTCATGGTAAGATATAATATGATTTGCGAAGTGTTATGTTTTCCTCGTCTACACCTCAAATGAATGTAAATGCGACATTTCCTTGCAAGGAAATAGCGAATCCAGATGTCTACCTATCGTAGCAATAGAGTTCTAATGCTTCTTAAAACGCGATATCGCATCTCATTTCTATGTTTCATGGTATGATGTAATATGATTTGCGAAGTGTTATGTATTCCTCGTCTACACTTCAAATCAATGTAAATACGACACTTCCTTGCAAGGAAATAGCGTTTGCAGATGTCTACCTATCGTAGCAATAGTGTTTTAATGCTTCTTAAAACGCGATATCGCATCTCATTCCTATGTTTCATGGTAGGATATAATATGATTTGCGAAGTGTTATGTATTCCTCGTCTACACTTCAAATGAATGTGAATGCGACACTACCTTGCTAGGAAATAGCGTCTGCAGATGTATAGGTATCCTAGCAATAGAGTTCTAATGCTTCTTAAAACGCGATATCGCATCTCATTTCTATGTTTCATGATAAGATATAATAAGATTTGCGAAGTGTCATGTATTCCTCGTCTAAACTTCAAGTGAATGTAAATTCGACACTTCCTTGCTAGGAAATAACGTCTGCAGATGTCTAGGTATCGTAGCAATAGAGTTCTAATGCTTCTTAAAACGCGATATCGCATCTCATTTCTATGTTTCATGGTAAAATATAATATGGTTTGTGAAGTGTTATGTATTCCTCGTCTACACTTCAAATGAATGTAAGTGCGACACTTCCTTGCAAGGAAGTAGCGTTTGCAAATGTCTACCTATCGTAGCAATAGTGTTCTCATGCTTCTTAAAACGCGATATCGCATCTCATTTCTATGTTTCATGGTAAGATATAATATGATTTGCGAAGTGTTATGTATTCCTCGTCTACACTTCAAATGAATGTAAATGCGACACTTCCTTGCAAGGAAATAGCGTTTGCAGATGTCTACGTATGGAAGCAATAGAGTTCTAATGCTTCTTAAAACGCGATATCGCATCTCATTTCTATGTTTCATGGTAAGATATAATATGGTTTGCGAAGTGTCATCTATTCCTCGTCTACACTTCAAATGAATGTAAATGCGACACTTCCTTGCAAGGAAATAGCGTTTGCAGATGTCTACGTATCGTAGGTATGGAGTTCTAATGCTTCTTAAAACGCGATATCGCATCTCATTTCTATGTTTCATGGTAAGATATAATATGATTTGCGAAGTGTCATGTATTCCTCGTCTACACTTCAAATGAATGTGAATGCGACATTTCCTTGCAAGGAAATAGCATTTGCAGATGTCTACGTATCGTAGCAATGGATTTCTGATTCTTCCTAAAACGCGATATCGCATCTCATTTCTATGTTTCATGGTAAGATATAATATGCTTTGCGAAGTGTCATCTATTCCTCGTCTACACTTCAAATGAATGTAAATGCGACACTTCCTTGCAAGGAAATAGCGTTTGCAGATGTCTACGTATCGTAGGTATAGAGTTCTAATGCTTCTTAAAACGCGATATCGCATCTCATTTCTATGTTTCATGGTAAGATATAATATGATTTGCGAAGTATCATGTATTCCTCGTCTACACTTCAAATGAATGTAAATGCAACACTTCCTCGCTAGGAAATAGCGTTTGCAGATGTCTACGAATCGTAGCAATAGATTTCTAATGCTTCTTAAAACGCGATATCGCATCTCATTTCTATGTTTCATGGTAAGATATAATATGATTTGCGAAGTGTTATGAATTCCTCGTCTACACTTCAAATGAATGTAAATGCGACACTTCCTTGTAAGGAAATAGCGTTCGCAGATGTCTACCTATCGTAGCAATAGAGTTCTAATGCTTCTTAAAACGCGATATCGCATCTCATTTCTATGTTTCATGGTAAAATATAATATGATTTGTGAAGTGTTATGTATTCCTCGTCTACACTTCAAATGAATGTAAATGCGACACTTCCTTGATAGGAAATAGCGTTTGCAGATGTCTACGTATCGTAGCAATAGAGTTCTTATTATTCTTAAAACGCGATATCGCATCTCATTTCTATGTTTCATGGTAAGATATAATATGATTTGCGAAGTGTCATGTATTCCTCGTCTACACTTCAAATGAATGTAAATGCGACACTTTCTTGCAAGGAAATAGCGTTTGCAGGTGTGTACGTGTCGTAGCAATAGAGTTCTAATGCTTCTTAAAACGCGATATCGCATCTCATTATTATGTTTCATGGTAAGATATAATAAGATTTGCGAAGTGTCATGTATTCCTCGTCTACACTTCAAATGAATGTGAATGCGACACTTGCTCGCTAGGAAATAGCGTTTGCAGATGTCTAGGTATCGTAGCAATAGGGTTCTAATGCTTCTTAAAACGCGATATCGCATCTCATTTCTATGTTTCATGGTAAGATATAATATTCATTGCGAAGTGTTATGCATTCCTCGTCTACGATTCAAATGAATGTAAATGCGACTCTTCCTTGCAAGGAAATAGCGTTTGCAGATGTCTACGTATCACAGCAATAGAGTTCTTGTGATTCTTAGAACGCGATATCGCATCTCATTTCTATGTTTCATGGTAAGGTATAATATGATATGCGAAGTATTATGTATTCCTCGTCTACACTTCAAATGAATGTGAATGCGACACTACCTTGCTAGGAAATAGCGTCTGCAGATGTATAGGTATCCTAGCAATAGAGTTCTAATGCTTCTTAAAACTCGAAATCGCATCTCATTTCTATGTTTCATGGTAAGATATAATATGATTTGCGAAGTATCATGTATTCCTCGTCTACACTTCAAATGAATGTAAATGCAACACTTCCTCGCTAGGAAATAGCGTTTGCAGATGTCTACGAATCGTAGCAATAGATTTCTAATGCTTCTTAAAACGCGATATCGCATCTGATTTCTATGTTTCATGGTAAGATATAATATGATTTGCGAAGTGTTATGTATTCCTCGTCTACACTTCAAATGAATGTAAATGCGACACTTCCTTGTAAGGAAATAGCGTTCGCAGATGTCTACCTATCGTAGCAATAGAGTTCTAATGCTTCTTAAAACGCGATATCGCATCTCATTTCTATGTTTCATGGTAAAATATAATATGATTTGTGAAGTGTTATGTATTCCTCGTCTACACTTCAAATGCATGTAAATGCGACACTTCCTTGCTAGGAAATAGCGTTTGCAGATGTCTACGTATCGTAGCAATAGAGTTCTTATGATTCTTAAAACGCGATATCGCATCTCATTTCTATGTTTCATGGTAAGATATAATATGATTTGCTAAGTGTCATGTATTCCTCGTCTACATTTCAAATGAATGTAAATGCGACACTTCCTTGCGAGGAAATAGCGTCTGCAGATGTCTAGGTATCGTAGCAATAGAGTTCTAATGCTTCATAAAACGCGATATCGCTTCTCATTTCTATGTTTCATGGTAAGATATAACATGATTTGCGAAGTGTTATGTATTCCTCGTCTACACATCAATTGAACGTAAATGCGACACTTCCTTGCAAGGAAATAGCGTTTCCAGATGTCTACGTATCGTAGCAATAGAGTTCTTATGATTCTTAAAACGCGATATCGCATCTCATTTCTATGTTTCATGGTAAGATATAATACGATTTGCGAAGTGTCATGTATTCCTCGACTACACTTCAAATGAATGTAAATGCGACACTTCCTTGCAAGGAAATAGCGTTTGCAGATGTCTACGTATCGAAGCAATAGAGTTCAAATGCTTCTTAAAACGCGATATCGCATCTCATTTCTATGTTTCATGGTAAGATATAATATGATTTGCGAACTGTTATGTTTTCCTCGTCTACACTTCAAATGAATGTAAATGCGACACTTCCTTGCAAGGAAATAGCGTTTGCAGATGTCTACGTATCGAAGCAATAGAGTTCTAATGCTTCTTAAAACGCGATATCGCATCTCATTTCTATGTTTCATGGTAAGATATAATATGATTTGCGAAGTGTTATGCATTCCTCGTCTACGATTCAAATGAATGTAAATGCGACACTTCCTTGCAAGGAAATAGCGTTTGCAGATGTCTACGTATCGAAGCAATAGAGTTCTAATGCTTCTTAAAACGCGATATCGCATCTCATTTCTATGTTTCATGGTAAGATATAATATGATTTGCGAAGTGTTATGCATTCCTCGTCTACGATTCAAATGAATGTAAATGCGACACTTCCTTGCAAGGAAATAGCGTTTGCAGATGTCTACGTATCGAAGCAATAGAGTTCAAATGCTTCTTAAAACGCGATATCGCATCTCATTTCTATGTTTCATGGTAAGATATAATATGATTTGCGAAGTGTTATGTTTTCCTCGTCTACACCTCAAATGAATGTAAATGCGACACTTCCTTGCAAGGAAATAGCGAATCCAGATGTCTACCTATCGTAGCAATAGAGTTCTAATGCTTCTTAAAACGCGATATCGCATCTCATTTCTATGTTTTATGGTATGATGTAATATGATTTGCGAAGTGTTATGTATTCCTCGTCTACACTTCAAATCAATGTAAATACGACACTTCCTTGCAAGGAAATAGCGTTTGCAGATGTCTACCTATCGTAGCAATAGTGTTTTAATGCTTCTTAATGCGCGATATCGTATCTCATTTCTATGTCTCATGGTAAGATATAATATTCATTGCGAAGTGTTATGCATTCCTCGTCTACGATTCAAACGAAAGTAAATGCGATACTTCCTTGCAAGGAAATAGCATTTGGCGATGTCTACCTATCGTAGCAATAGTGTTCTAATGCTTCTTAAAACGCGATATCGCATCTCATTTCTATGTATCATGGTAAGATATAATATTCATTGCGGAGTGTTATGCATTCCTCGTCTACGATTCAAATGAAAGTAAATGCGACACTTCCTTGCAAGGAAACAGCAATTGCAGATGTCTACGTATCGTAGCAATAGAGTTCAAATGCTTCTTAAAACGCGATATCGCATCTCATTTCTATGTTTCCTGGTAAGATATAATATGATTTGCGAAGTGTTATGTATTCCTCGTCTACACCTCAAATGAATGTAAATGCGACACTTCCTTGCAGGGAAATAGCGTTTGCAGATGTCTACGTAACGAAGCAATAGAGTTCAAATGCTTCTTAAAACGAGATATTGCATCTCATATCTATGTTTCATGATAAGATATAATATTCATTGCGAAGTGTTATGCATTCCTCGTCCACACATCAAAGGAATGTAAATGCGACACTTCCTTGCAAGGAAATAGCGTCCGCAGATGTTTACGTATCGTAGCAATGGATTTCTGATGCTTCTTAGAACGCGATATCGCATCTCATTTCTATGTTTCATGGTAAGATATAATATGATTTGCGAAGTGTCATGTATTCCTCGTCTACACTTCAAATGAATGTAAATGCGACACTTTCTTGCAAGGAAATAGCGTTTGCAGGTGTGTACGTGTCGTAGCAATAGAGTTCTAATGCTTCTTAAAACGCGATATCGCATCTCATTATTATGTTTCATGGTAAGATATAATAAGATTTGCGAAGTGTCATGTATTCCTCGTCTACACTTCAAATGAATGTGAATGCGACACTTGCTCGCTAGGAAATAGCGTTTGCAGATGTCTAGGTATCGTAGCAATAGAGTTCTAATGCTTCTTAAAACCCGATATCGCATCTCATTTCTATGTTTCATGGTAAGATATAATATGATTTGCGAAGTGTTATGTATTCCTCGTCTACACTTCAAATCAATGTAAATACAACACTTCCTTGCAAGGAAATAGCGTTTGCAGATGTCTACCTATCGTAGCAATAGAGTTCTAATGCTACTTAAAACGCGATATCGTATCTCATTTCTATGTTTCATGGTAAGATATAATATTCATTGCGAAGTGTTATGCATTCCTCGTCTACGATTCAAACGAAAGTAAATGCGATACTTCCTTGCAAGGAAATAGCATTTGCAGATGTCTACCTATCGTAGCAATAGTGTTCTAATGCTTCTTAAAACGCGATATCGCATCTCATTTCTATGTATCATGGTAAGATATAATATTCATTGCGAAGTGTTATGCATTCCTCGTCTACGATTCAAATGAAAGTAAATGCGACACTTCCTTGCAAGGAAACAGCGACTGCAGATGTCCACGTATCGTAGCAATAGAGTTCAAATGCTTCTTAAAACGCGTTATCGCATCTCGTTTCTATGTTTCATGGTAAGATATAATATGATTTGCGAAGTGTTATGCATTCCTCGTCTACGATTCAACTGAAAGTAAATGCGATAATTCCTTGCAAGGAAACAGCGATTGCAGATGTCTACGTATCGTAGCAATAGAGTTCAAATGCTTCTTAAAACGCGATATCGCATCTCATTTCTATGTTTCATGGTAAGATATAATATGATTTGCGAAGTGTTATGTATTCCTCGTCTACGATTCAAATGAATGTAAATGCGACACTTGCTTGCAAGGAAATAGCGTTTGCAGATGTCTACGTATCATAGCAATGGATTTCTGATGCTCCTTAAAACGCGATATCGCATCTCATTTCCATGTTTCATGGTAAGATATAATATGATTTGCGAAGTGTTATGTATTCCTCGTCTACACTTCAAATGAATGTAAATGCGACACTTCCTTGCAAGGAAATAGCGTTTGCAGATGTCTACGTATCGAAGCAATAGAGTTCTAATGCTTCTTAAAACGCGATATCGCATCTCATTTCTATGTTTCATGGTAAGATATAATATGATTTGCGAAGTGCAATGTATTCCTCGTCTACACTTCAAATGAATGTAAATGCGACACTTCCTTGCAAGGAAATAGCGTTTGCAGATGTTTACCTATCGTAGCAACAGAGTTCTAATGCTTCTTAAAACGCGATATCGCATCTCATTTCTATGTTTCATGGGAAGATATAATATGATTTGCGAAGTATCATGTATTCCTCGTCTACACTTCAAATGAATGTAAATGCGACACTTCCTTGCTAGGAAATAGCGTCTGCAGATGTCTAGGTATCGTAGCAATAGAGTTCTAATGATTCTTAAAACGCGATATGGCATCTCATTTCTATGTTTCATGGTAAGATATAATATGATTTGCGAAGTATCATGTATTCCTTGTCTACACTTCAACTGAATTTAAATGCGACACTTCCTTGCAAGGAAATAGCGTTTGCAGATGTCTACCTATCGTAGCAATAGAGTTCTAATGCTTCTTAAAACGCGATATCGCATCTCATTTCTATGTTTCATGGTAAGATATAATATGATTTGCGAAGTGTTATGTATTCCTCGTCTACACTTCAAATGAATGTAAATGCGACACTTCCTTGCAAGGAAATAGCGTTTGCAGATGTCTACGTATCGAAGCAATAGGGTTCTAATGCTTCTTAGAACGCGATATCGCATCTCATTTCTATGTTTCATGGTAAGATATAATATGATTTGCGAAGTGCTATGTATTCCTCGTCTACACCTCAAATGAATGTAAATGCGACACTTCCTTGCAAGGAAATAGCGAATCCAGATGTCTACCTATCGTAGCAATAGAGTTCTAATGCCTCTTAAAACGCGATATCGCATCTCATTTCTATGTTTCATGGTAAGATATAATATGATTTGCGAAGTGTTATGTATTCCTCGTCTACACTTCAAATGAATGTAAATGCGACACTTCCTTGCAAGGAAATAGCGTTTGCAGATGTCTACGTATGGAAGCAATAGAGTTCTAATGCTTCTTAAAACGCGATATCGCATCTCATTTCTATGTTTCATGGTAAGATATAATATGATTTGCGAAGTGTTATGTATTCCTCGTCTACACATCAACTGAATGTAAATGCGACACTTCCTTGCAAGGAAATAGCATTTGCAAATGTCTACGTATCGTAGAAATAGAGTTCAAATGCTTCTTAAAACGCGATATCGCATCTCATTCCTATGTTTCACGGTAGGATATAATATGATTTGCGAAGTGTTATGTATTCCTCGTCTACACTTCAAATCTATGTAAATGCGACACTTCCTTGCAAGGAAACAGCGTTTCCAGATGTCTACGTATCGTAGCAATAGAGTTCTTATGATTCTTAAAACGCGATATCGCATCTCATTTCTATGTTTCATGCTAAGATATAATAAGATTTGCGAAGTGTCATGTATTCCTCGTCTACACTTCAAATGAATGTGATTGCGACACTTCCTCGCTAGGAAATAGCGTCTGCAGATGTCTAGATATCGTAGCAATAGAGTTCTAATGCTTCTTAAAACGCGATATCGCATCTCATTTCTATGTTTCATGGTAAGATATAATATGATTTGCGAAGTGTTATGTATTCCTCTTCCACACTTCAAATGAATGTAAATGCGACACTTCCTTGCTAGGAAATAGCGTTTGCAGATGTCTACGTATCGAAGCAATAGAGTTCAAATGCTTCTTAAAACGAGATATTGCATCTCATATCTATGTTTCATGATAAGATATAATATTCATTGCGAAGTGTTATGCATTCCTCGTCTACGATTCAAATGAATGTAAATGCGACACTTCCTTGCAAGGAAATAGCGTTTGCAGATGTCTACGTATCACAGCAATAGAGTTCTTGTGATTCTTAGAACGCGATATCGCATCACATTTCTATGTTTCATGGTAAGATATAATATGATTTGCGAAGTGTCATCTATTTCTCGTCTACACTTCAAATGAATGTAAATGCGACACTTCCTTGCAAGGAAATAGCGTTTGCAGATGTCTACGTATCGTAGGTATAGAGTTCTAATGCTTCTTAAAACGCGATATCGCATCTCATTTCTATGTTTCATGGTAAGATATAATATGATTTGCGAAGTGTTATGTATTCCTTGTCTACACTTCAAATGAATGTAAATGCGACACTTCCTTGTAAGGAAATAGCGTTCGCATATGTCTACCTATCGTAGCAATAGAGTTTTAATGCTTCTTAAAACGCGATATCGCATCTCATTTCTATGTTTCATGGTAAGATATAATATGATTTGCGAAGTGTTATGTATTCCTCGTCTACACTTCAAATGAATGTGAATGCGACACTTCCTCGCTAGGAAATAGCGTCTGCAGATGTCTAGATATCGTAGCAATAGAGTTCTAATGCTTCTTAAAACGCGATATCGCATCTCATTTCTATGTTTCATGGTAAGATATAATATTCATTGCGAAGTGTTATGCATTCCTCGTCTACGATTCAAATGAATGTAAATGCGACTCTTCCTTGCAAGGAAATAGCGTTTGCAGATGTCTACGTATCGTAGAAATAGAGTTCAAATGCTTCTTAAAACGCGATATCGCATCTCATTCCTATGTTTCATGGTAGGATATAATATGATTTGCGAAGTGTTATGTATTCCTCGTCTACACTTCAAATGAATGTGAATGCGACACTACCTTGCTAGGAAATAGCGTCTGCAGATGTATAGGTATCCTAGCAATAGAGTTCTAATGCTTCTTAAAACGCGATATCGCATCTCATTTCTATGTTTCATGATAAGATATAATAAGATTTGCGAAGTGTCATGTATTCCTCGTCTAAACTTCAAGTGAATGTAAATTCGACACTTCCTTGCTAGGAAATAACGTCTGCAGATGTCTAGGTATCGTAGCAATAGAGTTCTAATGCTTCTTAAAACGCGATATCGCATCTCATTTCTATGTTTCATGGTAAAATATAATATGATTTGTGAAGTGTTATGTATTCCTCGTCTACACTTCAAATGAATGTAAATGCGACACTTCCTTGCTAGGAAATAGCGTTTGCAGATGTCTACGTATCGTAGCAATAGAGTTCTTATGATTCTTAAAACGCGATATCGCATCTCATTTCTATGTTTCATGGTAAGATACAATATGATATGCGAAGTGTTATGTATTCCTCGTCTACACTTCAAATGAATGTGAATGCGACACTACCTTGCTAGGAAATAGCGTCTGCAGATGTATGGGTATCCTAGCAATAGAGTACTAATGCTTCTTAAAACTTGATATCGCATCCCATTTCTATGTTTCATGGTAAGATATAATATGATTTGCGAAGTGTTATGTATTCCTCGTCTACACTTCAAATGAATGTAAGTGCGACACTTCCTTGCAAGGAAGTAGCGTTTGCAAATGTCTACCTATCGTAGCAATAGTGTTCTCATGCTTCTTAAAACGCGATATCGCATCTCATTTCTATGTTTCATGGTAAGATGTAATATGATTTGCGAAGTGTTATGTATTCCTCGTCTACACTTCAAATGAATGTAAATGCGACACTTCCTTGCAAGGAAATAGCGTTTGCAGATGTCTACGTATGGAAGCAATAGAGTTCTAATGCTTCTTAAAACGCGATATCGCATCTCATTTCTATGTTTCATGGTAAGATATAATATGGTTTGCGAAGTGTCATCTATTCCTCGTCTACACTTCAAATGAATGTAAATGCGACACTTCCTTGCAAGGAAATAGCGTTTGCAGATGTCTACGTATCGTAGGTATGGAGTTCTAATGCTTCTTAAAACGCGATATCGCTTCTCATTTCTATGTTTCATGGTAAGATATAACATGATTTGCGAAGTGTTATGTATTCCTCGTCTACACATCAAATGAATGTAAATGCGACACTTCCTTGCAAGGAAATAACGTTTCCAGATGTCTACGTATCGTAGCAATAGAGTTCTTATGATTCTTAAAACGCGATATCGCATCTCATTTCTATGTTTCATGGTAAGATATAATATGATTTGCGAAGTGTCATGTATTCCTCGTCTACACTTCAAATGAATGTGAATGCGACATTTCCTTGCAAGGAAATAGCATTTGCAGATGTCTGCGTATCGTAGCAATGGATTTCTGATGCTTCTTAAAACGCGATATCGCATCTCATTTCTATGTTTCATGGTAAGATATAATATGCTTTGCGAAGTGTCATCTATTCCTCGTCTACACTTCAAATGAATGTAAATGCGACACTTCCTTGCAAGGAAATAGCGTTTGCAGATGTCTACGTATCGTAGGTATAGAGTTCTAATGCTTCTTAAAACGCGATATCGCATCTCATTTCTATGTTTCATGGTAAGATATAATATGATTTGCGAAGTATCATGTATTCCTCGTCTACACTTCAAATGAATGTAAATGCAACACTTCCTCGCTAGGAAATAACGTTTGCAGATGTCTACGAATCGTAGCAATAGATTTCTAATGCTTCTTAAAACGCGATATCGCATCTCATTTCTATGTTTCATGGTAAGATATAATATGATTTGCGAAGTGTTATGAATTCCTCGTCTACACTTCAAATGAATGTAAATGCGACACTTCCTTGTAAGGAAATAGCGTTCGCAGATGTCTACCTATCGTAGCAATAGAGTTCTAATGCTTCTTAAAACGCGATATCGCATCTCATTTCTATGTTTCATGGTAAGATATAATATGATTTGCGAAGTGTTATGTATTCCTCGTCTACACTTCAAATGAATGTAAATGCGACACTTCCTTGCTAGGAAATAGCGTTTGCAGATGTCTACGTATCGTAGCAATAGAGTTCTTATTATTCTTAAAACGCGATATCGCATCTCATTTCTATGTTTCATGGTAAGATATAATATGATTTGCGAAGTGTCATGTATTCCTCGTCTACATTTCAAATGAATGTGAATGCGACACTTCCTCGCTAGGAAATAGCGTCTGCAGATGTATAGGTATCCTAGCAATAGAGTTCTAATGCTTCTTAAAACTCGATATCGCATCTCATTTCTATGTTTCATGGTAAGATATAATATGATTTGCGAAGTGTTATGTATTCCTCGTCTACACTTCAAATGAATGTAAGTGCGACACTTCCTTGCAAGGAAGTAGCGTTTGCAAATGTCTACCTATCGTAGCAATAGTGTTCTCATGCTTCTTAAAACGCGATATCGCATCTCATTTCCATGTTTCATGGTAAGATATAATATGATTTGCGAAGTGTAATGTATTCTTCGTCCACACTTCAAAGGAATGTGAATGCGACACTTCCTTGCTAGGAAATAGCGTTTGCAGATGTCTACGTATCGAAGCAATAGTGTTCAAATGCTTCTTAAAACAAGATATCGCAACTCATTTCTATGTTTCATGATAAGATGTAATATTCATTGCGAAGTGTTATGTATTCCTCGTCTACACTTCAAATGAATGTAAATGCGACACTTCCTTGCAAGGAAATAGCGTTTGCAGATGTCTACGTATCGTAGGTATAGAGTTCTAATGCTTCTTAAAACGCGATATCGCATCTCATTTCTATGTTTCATGGTAAGATATAATATGATTTGCGAAGTATCATGTATTCCTCGTCTACACTTCAAATGAATGTAAATGCAACACTTCCTCGCTAGGAAATAGCGTTTGCAGATGTCTACGAATCGTAGCAATAGATTTCTAATGCTTCTTAAAACGCGATATCGAATCTCATTTCTATGTTTCATGGTAAGATATAATATGATTTGCGAAGTGTTATGTATTCCTCGTCTACACTTCAAATGAATGTAAATGCGACACTTCCTTGTAAGGAAATAGCGTTCGCAGATGTCTACCTATCGTAGCAATAGAGTTCTAATGCTTCTTAAAACGCGATATCGCATCTCATTTCTATGTTTCATGGTAAAATATAATATGATTTGTGAAGTGTTATGTATTCCTCGTCTACACTTCAAATGAATGTAAATGCGACACTTCCTTGCTAGGAAATAGCGTTTGCAGATGTCTACGTATCGTAGCAATAGAGTTCTTATGATTCTTAAAACGCGATATCGCATCTCATTTCTATGTTTCATGGTAAGATATAATATGATTTGCGAAGTGTCATGTATTCCTCGTCTACATTTCAAATGAATGTAAATGCGACACTTCCTTGCGAGGAAATAGCGTCTGCAGATGTCTAGGTATCGTAGCAATAGAGTTCTAATGCTTCATAAAACGGGATATCGCTTCTCATTTCTATGTTTCATGGTAAGATATAACATGATTTGCGAAGTGTTATGTATTCCTCGTCTACACATCAATTGAATGTAAATGCGACACTTCCTTGCAAGGAAATAGCGTTTCCAGATGTCTACGTATCGTAGCAATAGAGTTCTTATGATTCTTAAAACGCGATATCGCATCTCATTTCTATGTTTCATGGTAAGATATAATACGATTTGCGAAGTGTCATGTATTCCTCGTCTACACTTCAAATGAATGTAAATGCAACACTTCCTCGCTAGGAAATAGCGTTTGCAGATGTCTACGTATCGTAGCAATAGAGTTCTAATGCTTCTTAAAACGCGATATCGCATCTCATTTCTATGTTTCATGGTAAAATATAATATGATTTGTGAAGTGTTATGTATTCCTCGTCTACACTTCAAATGAATGTAAATGCGACACTTCCTTGCTAGGAAATAGCGTTTGCAGATGTCTACGTATCGTAGCAATAGAGTTCTTATGATTCTTAAAACGCGATATCGCATCTCATTTCTATGTTTCATGGTAAGATATAATATGATTTGCGAAGTGTCATGTATTCCTCGTCTACATTTCAAATGAATGTAAATGCGACACTTCCTTGCGAGGAAATAGCGTCTGCAGATGTCTAGGTATCGTAGCAATAGAGTTCTAATGCTTCATAAAACGCGATATCGCTTCTCATTTCTATGTTTCATGGTAAGATATAACATGATTTGCGAAGTGTTATGTATTCCTCGTCTACACATCAATTGAATGTAAATGCGACACTTCCTTGCAAGGAAATAGCGTTTCCAGATGTCTACGTATCGTAGCAATAGAGTTCTTATGATTCTTAAAACGCGATATCGCATCTCATTTCTATGTTTCATGGTAAGATATAATACGATTTGCGAAGTGTCATGTATTCCTCGTCCACACTTCAAACGAATGTAAATGCAACACTTCCTCGCTAGGAAATAGCGTTTGCAGATGTCTACGTATCGTAGCAATAGAGTTCTAATGCTTCTTAAAACGCGATATCGCATCTCATTTCTATGTTTCATGGTAAAATATAATATGATTTGCGAAGTGTTATGTATTCCTCGTCTACACTTCAAATGAATGTAAATGCGACACTTCCTTGCTAGGAAATAGCGTTTGCAGATGTCTACGTATCGTAGCAATAGAGTTCTTATGATTCTTAAAACGCGATATCGCATCTCATTTCTATGTTTCATGGTAAGATATAATATGATTTGCGAAGTGTCATGTATTCCTCGTCTACATTTCAAATGAATGTAAATGCGACACTTCCTTGCGAGGAAATAGCGTCTGCAGATGTCTAGGTATCGTAGCAATAGAGTTCTAATGCTTCATAAAACGCGATATCGCTTCTCATTTCTATGTTTCATGGTAAGATATAACATGATTTGCGAAGTGTTATGTATTCCTCGTCTACACATCAATTGAATGTAAATGCGACACTTCCTTGCAAGGAAATAGCGTTTCCAGATGTCTACGTATCGTAGCAATAGAGTTCTTATGATTCTTAAAACGCGATATCGCATCTCATTTCTATGTTTCAGGGTAAGATATAATATGATTTGCGAAGAGTCATGTATTCCACGACTACACTTCAAATGAATGTAAATGCGACACTACCTTGCTAGGAAATAGCGTCTGCAGATGTATAGGTATCCTAGCAATAGAGTTCTAATGCTTCTCAAAACTCGATATCGCATCTCATTTCTATATTTCATGGTAAGATATAATATGATTTGCGAAGTGTTATGTATTCCTCGTCTACACTTCAAATGAATGTAAGTGCGACACTTCCTTGCAAGGAAATAGCGTTTGCAGATGTCTACGTATCGTAGGTATAGAGTTCTAATTCTTCTTAAAACGCGATATCGCATCTCATTTCTATGTTTCATGGTAAGATATAATATGATTTGCGAAGTATCATGTATTCCTCGTCTACACTTAAAATGAATGTAAATGCGACACTTCCTCGCTAGGAAATAGCGTTTGCAGATGTCTACGAATCGTAGCAATAGATTTCTAATGCTTCTTAAAACGCGATATCGCATCTCATTTCTATGTTTCATGGTAAGATATAATATGATTTGCGAAGTGTTATGTATTCCTCGTCTACACTTCAAATGAATGTAAATGCGACACTTCCTTGTAAGGAAATAGCGTTCGCAGATGTCTACCTATCGTAGCAATAGAGTTCTAATGCTTCTTAAAACGCGATATCGCATCTCATTTCTATGTTTCATGGTAAAATATAATATGATTTGTGAAGTGTTATGTATTCCTCGTCTACACTTCAAATGAATGTAAATGCGACACTTCCTTGCTAGGAAATAGCGTTTGCAGATGTCTACGTATCGTAGCAATAGAGTT
This sequence comes from Xylocopa sonorina, assembly GCF_050948175.1. Taxonomy (NCBI): domain Eukaryota; kingdom Metazoa; phylum Arthropoda; class Insecta; order Hymenoptera; family Apidae; genus Xylocopa; species Xylocopa sonorina. The sequence goes on from NW_027490203.1 coordinate 785,695, forward strand.
CTTATGATTCTTAAAACGCGATATCGCATCTCATTTCTATGTTTCATGGTAAGATATAATATGATTTGCGAAGTGTCATGTATTCCTCGTCTACATTTCAAATGAATGTAAATGCGACACTTCCTTGCGATGAAATAGCGTCTGCAGATGTCTAGGTATCGTAGCAATAGAGTTCTAATGCTTCATAAAACGCGATATCGCTTCTCATTTCTATGTTTCATGGTAAGATATAACATGATTTGCGAAGTGTTATGTATTCCTCGTCTACACATCAATTGAATGTAAATGCGACACTTCCTTGCAAGGAAATAGCGTTTCCAGATGTCTACGTATCGTAGCAATAGAGTTCTTATGATTCTTAAAACGCGATATCGCATCTCATTTCTATGTTTCATGGTAAGATATAATATGATTTGCGAAGTATCATGTATTCCTCGTCTACACTTAAAATGAATGTAAATGCGGCACTTCCTCGCTAGGAAATAGCGTTTGCAGATGTCTACGAATCGTAGCAATAGATTTCTAATGCTTCTTAAAACGCGATATCGCATCTCATTTCTATGTTTCATGGTAAGATATAATATGATTTGCGAAGTGTTATGTATTCCTCGTCTACACTTCAAATGAATGTAAATGCTACACTTCCTTGTAAGGAAATAGCGTTCGCAGATGTCTACCTATCGTAGCAATAGAGTTCTAATGCTTCTTAAAACGCGATATCGCATCTCATTTCTATGTTTCATGGTAAAATATAATATGATTTGTGAAGTGTTATGTATTCCTCGTCTACACTTCAAATGAATGTAAATGCGACACTTCCTTGCTAGGAAATAGCGTTTGCAGATGTCTACGTATCGTAGCAATAGAGTTCTTATGATTCTTAAAACGCGATATCGCATCTCATTTCTATGTTTCATGGTAAGATATAATATGTTTTGCGAAGTGTCATGTATTCCTCGTCTACATTTCAAATGAATGTAAATGCGACACTTCCTTGCGAGGAAATAGCGTCTGCAGATGTCTAGGTATCGTAGCAATAGAGTTCTAATGCTTCATAAAACGCGATATCGCTTCTCATTTCTATGTTTCATGGTAAGATATAACATGATTTGCGAAGTGTTATGTATTCCTCGTCTACACATCAATTGAATGTAAATGCGACACTTCCTTGCAAGGAAATAGCGTTTCCAGATGTCTACGTATCGTAGCAATAAAGTTCTTATGATTCTTAAAACGCGATATCGCATCTCATTTCTATGTTTCATGGTAAGATATAATACGATTTGCGAAGTGTCATGTATTCCTCGTCCACACTTCAAATGAATGTAAATGCAACACTTCCTCGCTAGGAAATAGCGTTTGCAGATGTCTACGTATCGTAGCAATAGATTTCTAATGCCTCTTAAAACAAGATATCGCAACTCATTTCTATGTTTCATGATAAGATGTAATATTCATTGCGAAGTGTTATGTACTCCTCGCCTACACTTCAAATGAATGTAAATGCGACACTTCCTTGCTAGGAAATAGCGTTTGCAGATGTCTACGTATTGAAGCAATAGACTTCAAATGCTTCTTAAAACGAGATATTGCATCTCATATCTATGTTTCATGATAAGATATAATATTCATTGCGAAGTGTTATACATTTCTCGTCTACGATTCAAATGAATGTAAATGCGACACTTCCTTGCAAGGAAATAGCGTTTGCAGATGTCTACGTATCACAGCAATAGAGTTCTTGTGATTCTTAGAACGCGATATCGCATCTAATTCCTATGTTTCATGGTAAGGTATAATATGATATGCGAAGTGTTATGTATTCCTCGTCTACACTTCAAATGAATGTGAATGCGACTCTTCCTCGCTAGGAAATGGCGTTTGCAGATGTCTACGTATCGTAGCAATAGATTTCTAATGCTTCTTAAAACGCGATATCGCATCTCATTTCTATGTTTCAGGGTAAGATATAATATGATTTGCGAAGAGTCATGTATTCCACGACTACACTTCAAATGAATGTAAATGCGACACTACCTTGCTAGGAAATAGCGTCTGCAGATGTATAGGTATCCTAGCAATAGAGTTCTAATGCTTCTTAAAACTCGATATCGCATCTCATTTCTATATTTCATGGTAAGATATAATATGATTTGCGAAGTGTTATGTATTCCTCGTCTACACTTCAAATGAATGTAAGTGCGACACTTCCTTGCAAGGAAGTAGCGTTTGCAAATGTCTACCTATCGTAGCAATAGTGTTCTCATGCTTCTTAAAACGCGATATCGCATCTCATTTCCATATTTCATGGTAAGATATAATATGATTTGCGAAGTGTAATGTATTCTTCGTCCACACTTCAAGTGAATGTAAATGCGACATTTCCTTGCAAGGAAATAGCGTTTGCAGATGTCTACGTATCGTAGCAATGGATTTCTGATGCTTCTTAAAACGCGATATCGCATCTCATTTCTATGTTTCATGGTAAGATATAATATGGTTTGCGAAGTGTCATCTATTCCTCGTCTACACTTCAAATGAATGTAAATGCAACACTTCCTCGCTAGGAAATAGCGTTTGCAGATGTCTACGAATCGTAGCAATAGATTTCTAATGCTTCTTAAAACGCGATATCGCATCTCATTTCTATGTTTCATGGTAAGATATAATATGATTTGCGAAGTGTTATGTATTCCTCGTCTACACTTCAAATGAATGTAAATGCGACACTTCCTTGTAAGGAAATAGCGTTCGCAGATGTCTACCTATCGTAGCAATAGAGTTCTAATGCTTCTTAAAACGCGATATCGCATCTCATTTCTATGTTTCATGGTAAGATATAATATGATTTGCGAAGTGTTATGTATTCCTCTTGTACACTTCAAATGAATGTAAATGCGACACTTCCTTGCAAGGAAATAGCGTTTGCAGATGTCTACGTATCGTAGGGATAGAGTTCTAATGCTTCTTAAAACGACATATCGCACCTCATTTCTATGTTTCATGATAAGATATAATATTCATTGCGAAGTGTTATGCATTCCTCGTCTACGATTCAAATGGATGAAAATGCGACACCTGCTTGCTAGGAAATAGCGTTTGCAGATGTCTACGTATCGAAGCAATAGTGTTCAAATACCTCTTAAAACAAGATATCGCAACTCATTTCTATGTTTCATGATAAGATGTAATATTCATTGCGAAGTGTTATGTATTCCTCCCCTACACTTCAAATGAATGTAAATGCGACACTTCCTTGCTAGGAAATAGCGTTTGCAGATGTCTACGTATTGAAGCAATAGAGTTCAAATGCTTCTTAAAACGAGATATTGCATCTCATATCTATGTTTCACGATAAGATATAATATTCATTGCGAAGTGTTATGCATTTCTCGTCTACGATTCAAATGAATGTAAATGCGAAACTTCCTCGCTAGGAAATGGCGTTTGCAGATGTCTACGTATCGTAGCAATAGATTTCTAATGCTTCTTAAAACGCGATATCGCATCTCATTTCTATGTTTCATGGTAAGATATAATATGATTTGCGAAGAGTCATGTATTCCACGACTACACTTCAAATGAATGTAAATGCGACACTACCTTGCTAGGAAATAGCGTCTGCAGATGTATAGGTATCCTAGCAATAGAGTTCTAATGCTTCTTAGAACGCGATATCGCATCTCATTTCTATGTTTCATGGTAAGGTATAATATGATATACGAAGTGTTATGTATTCCTCGTCTACACTTCAAATGAATGTGAATGCGACTCTTCCTCGCTAGGAAATGGCGTTTGCAGATGTCTACGTATCGTAGCAATAGATTTCTAATGCTTCTTAAAGCGCGATATCGCATCTCATTTCTATGTTTCATGGTAAGATATAATATGATTTGCGAAGTGTTATGTATTCCTCGTCTATACTTCAAATGAATGTAAGTGCGACACTTCCTCGCTAGGAAATGGCGTTTGCAGATGTCTACGTATCGTAGCAATAGTGTCCTCATGCTTCTTAAAACGCGATATCGCATCTCATTTCTATGTTTCGTGATAAGATGTAATATTCATTGCGAAGTGTTATGTATTCCTCGCCTACACTTCAAATGTATGTAAATGCGACACTTCCTTGCTAGGAAATAGCGTTTGCAGATGTCTACGTATTGAAGCAATAGAGTTCAAATGCTTCGTAAAACGAGATATTGCATCTCATATCTATGTTTCATGATAAGATATAATATTCATTGCGAAGTGTTATGCATTTCTCGTCTACGATTCAAATGAATGTAATTGCGACACTTCCTTGCAAGGAAATAGCGTTTGCAGATATCTACCTATCGTAGCAATAGTGTTCTCATGCTTCTTAAAACGCGATATCGCATCTCATTTCCATATTTCATGGTAAGATATAATATGATTTGCGAAGTGTAATGTATTCTTCGTCCACACTTCAAATGAATGTAAATGCGACACTTCCTTGCTAGGAAATAGCGTTTGCAGATGTCTACGTATCGAAGCAATAGTGTTCAAATGCTTCTTAAAACAAGATATCGCAATTCATTTCTACGTTTCATGATAAGATGTAATATTCATTGCGAAGTGTTATGTACTCCTCGCCTACACTTCAAATGAATGTAAATGCGACACTTCCTTGCTAGGAAATAGCGTTTGCAGATGTCTACGTATTGAAGCAATAGAGTTCAAATGCTTCTTAAAACGAGATATTGCATCTCATATCTATGTTTCATGATAAGATATAATATTCATTGCGAAGTGTTATACATTTCTCGTCCACGATTCAAATGAATGTAAATGCGACACTACCTTGCTAGGAAATAGCGTCTGCAGATGTATAGGTATCCTAGCAATAGAGTTCTAATGCTTCTTAAAACTCGATATCGCATCTCATTTCTATATATCATGGTAAGATATAATATGATTTGCGAAGTGTTATGTATTCCTCGTCTACACTTCAAATGAATGTAAGTGCGACACTTCCTTGCAAGGAAGTAGCGTTTGCAAATGTCTACCTATCGTAGCAATAGTGTTCTCATGCTTCTTAAAACGCGATATCGCATCTCATTTCCATATTTCATGGTAAGATATAATATGATTTGCGAAGTGTAATGTATTCTTCGTCCACACTTCAAATGAATGTAAATGCGACACTTCCTTGCTAGGAAATAGCGTTTGCAGATGTCTACGTATCGAAGCAATAGTGTTCAATTGCTTCTTAAAACAAGATATCGCAATTCATTTCTATGTTTCATGATAAGATGTAATATTCATTGCGAAGTGTTATGTATTCCTCGTCTACACTTCAAATGAATGTGAATGCGACACTTCCTCGCTAGGAAATAGCGTTCGCAGATGTCTACGTATCGTAGCAATGGATTTCTGATGCTTCTTAAAACGCGATATCGCATCTCATTTCTATGTTTCATGGTAAGATATAATATGATTTGCGAAGTGTCATCTATTCCTCGTCTACACTTCAAATGAATGTAAATGCGACACTTCCTTGCAAGGAAATAGCGTTTGCAGATGTCTATCTATCGTAGCAATAGAGTTCTAATGCTTCTTAAAACGCGATATCGCATCTCATTTCTATGTTTCATGGTAAGATATAATATGATTGCGAAGTGTCATGTATTCCTCGTCTACACTTCAAACGAATGTAAATGCGACACTTCCTTGCTAGGAAATAGCGTCTGCAGATGTCTAGGTATCGTAGCAATAGAGTTCTAATGCTTCTTAAAACGAGATATTGCATCTCATATCTATGTTTCATGATAAGATATAATATTCATTGTGAAGTGTTATGCATTCCCTCGTCTACACTTCAAATGAATGTAAATGCGACACTTCCTTGCAAGGAAATAGCGTTTGCAGATATCTACGTATCGTAGCAATAGAGTTCTTATGCTTCTTAAAACGAGATATTGCATCTCATATCTATGTTTCATGATAAGATATAATATTCATTGTGAAGTGTTATGCATTCCTCGTCTACACTTCAAATGAATGTAAATGCGATACTTCCTTGCAAGGAAATAGCGTTTGCAGATGTCTACGTATCGTAGCAATAGAGTTCTTATGATTCTTAGAACGCGATATCGCATCTCATTTCTATGTTTCATGGTAAGATATAATATGACTTGCGAAGTGTTATGTATTCCTCGTCTACACATCAAATGAATGTAAATGCGACACTTCCTTGCTAGGAAATAGCGTTTGCAGATGTCTACGTATCGTAGCAATAGAGTTCTAATGCTTCTTAAAACGCGATATCGCATCTCATTTCTATGTTTCATCGTAAGATATAATATGATTTGCGAAGTGTTATGTATTCCTCGTCTACACATCAAATGAATGTAAATGCGACACTTCCTTGCTAGGAAATAGCGTCTGCAGATGTCTACCTATCGTAGCAATAGAGTTCTAGTACTTCTTAGAACGCGATATCGCATCTCATTTCTATGTTTCATGGTAAGGTATAACATGATTTGCGAAGTGTCATGTATTCCTCGTCTACACTTCAAATGAATGTGAATGCGATACTTCCTCGCTAGGAAATAGTGTCTGCAGATGTCTAGGTATCGTAGCAATAGAGTTCTAATGCTTCTTAAAACGCGATATCGCAGCTCATTTCTATGCTTCATGGTAAGATATAATATGATTTGCCAAGTGTTATGTATTCCTCGTCTACACTTCAATTGAATGTAAATGCGACACGTCCTTGCAAGGAAATAGCGTTTGCAGATGTCTACGTATCGTAGCAATAGGGTTCTTATGATTCTTAAAACGCGATATCGCATCTCATTTCTATGTTTCATGGTAAGATATAAAATGATTTGCGAAGTGTTATGTATTCCTCGTCTACACTTCAAATGAATGTAAATGCGACACTTCCTTGCTAGGAAATAGCGTCTGCAGATGTCTAGGTATCGTAGTAATAGAGTTCTAATGCTTCTTAAAACGAGATATTGCATCTCATATCTATGTTTCATGATAAGATATAATATTCATTGTGAAGTGTTATGCATTCCTCGTCTACACTTCAAATGAATGTAAATGCGACACTTCCTTGCAAGGAAATAGCGTTTGCAGATGTCTACGTATCGTAGCAATAGAGTTCTTATGATTCTTAAAACGCGATATTGCATCTCATTTCTATGTTTCATGGTAAGATATAATATGATTTGCGAAGTGTTATGTATTCCTCGTCTACACATCAACTGAATGTAAATGCGACACTTCCTTGCAAGGAAATAGCGTTTGCAAATGTCTACCTATCGTAGCAATAGTGTTCTAATGCTTCTTGAAACGCGATATCGCATCTCATTTCTATGTTTCATGATAAGATATAATATGATTTGCGAAGTGTCATGTATTCCTCGTCTACACTTCAAATGAATGTAAATGCGACACTTCCTTGCAAGGAAATAGCGTTTGCAGATGTCTACGTATCGTAGCAATAGAGTTCTAATGCTTCTTAAAACGCGACATCGCATCTCATTTCTATGTTTCATCGTAAGATATAATATGATTTGCGAAGTGTTATGTATTCCTCGTCTACACATCAAATGAATGTAAATGCGACACTTCCTTGCTAGGAAATAGCGTCTGCAGATGTTTACCTATCGTAGCAATAGAGTTCCAGTACTTCTTAGAACGCGATATCGCATCTCATTTCTATGTTTCATGGTAAGTTATAATATGATTTGCCAAGTGTTATGTATTCCTCGTCTACACTTCAATTGAATGTAAATGCGACACTTCCTTGCAAGGAAATAGCGTTTGCAGATGTCTAGGTATCGTAGCAATAGAGTTCTAATGCTTCTTAAAACGAGATATTGCATCACATATCTATGTTTCATGATAAGATATAATATTCATTGTGAAGTGTTATGCATTCCTCGTCTACACTTCAAATGAATATAAATGCGACACTTCCTTGCAAGGAAATAGCGTTTGCAGATATCTACGTATCGTAGCAATAGAGTTCTTATGCTTCTTAAAACGAGATATTGCATCTCATATCTATGTTTCATGATAAGATATAATATTCATTGTGAAGTGTTATGCATTCCTCGTCTACACTTCAAATGAATGTAAATGCGATACTTCCTTGCAAGGAAATAGCGTTTGCAGATGTCTACGTATCGTAGCAATAGAGTTCTTATGATTCTTAAAACGCGATATCGCATCTCATTTCTATGTTTCATGGTAAGATATAATATGACTTGCGAAGTGTTATGTATTCCTCGTCTACACATCAAATGAATGTAAATGCGACACTTCCTTGCTAGGAAATAGCGTTTGCAGATGTCTACGTATCGTAGCAATAGAGTTCTAATGCTTCTTAAAACGCGATATCGCATCTCATTTCTATGTTTCATCGTAAGATATAATATGATTTGCGAAGTGTTATGTATTCCTCGTCTACACATCAAATGAATGTAAATGCGACACTTCCTTGCTAGGAAATAGCGTCTGCAGATGTCTACCTATCGTAGCAATAGAGTTCTAGTACTTCTTAGAACGCGATATCGCATCTCATTTCTATGTTTCATGGTAAGGTATAACATGATTTGCGAAGTGTCATGTATTCCTCGTCTACACTTCAAATGAATGTGAATGCGATACTTCCTCGCTAGGAAATAGTGTCTGCAGATGTCTAGGTATCGTAGCAATAGAGTTCTAATGCTTCTTAAAACGCGATATCGCAGCTCATTTCTATGCTTCATGGTAAGATATAATATGATTTGCCAAGTGTTATGTATTCCTCGTCTACACATCAAATGAATGTAAATGCGACACTTCCTTGCTAGGAAATAGCGTTTGCAGATGTCTACGTATCGTAGCAATAGAGTTCTAATGCTTCTTAAAACGCGATATCGCATCTCATTTCTATGTTTCATCGTAAGATATAATATGATTTGCGAAGTGTTATGTATTCCTCGTCTACACATCAAATGAATGTAAATGCGACACTTCCTTGCTAGGAAATAGCGTCTGCAGATGTCTACCTATCGTAGCAATAGAGTTCTAGTACTTCTTAGAACGCGATATCGCATCTCATTTCTATGTTTCATGGTAAGGTATAACATGATTTGCGAAGTGTCATGTATTCCTCGTCTACACTTCAAATGAATGTGAATGCGATACTTCCTCGCTAGGAAATAGTGTCTGCAGATGTCTAGGTATCGTAGCAATAGAGTTCTAATGCTTCTTAAAACGCGATATCGCAGCTCATTTCTATGCTTCATGGTAAGATATAATATGATTTGCCAAGTGTTATGTATTCCTCGTCTACACTTCAATTGAATGTAAATGCGACACTTCCTTGCAAGGAAATAGCGTTTGCAGATGTCTACGTATCGTAGCAATAGGGTTCTTATGATTCTTAAAACGCGATATCGCATCTCATTTCTATGTTTCATGGTAAGATATAAAATGATTTGCGAAGTGTTATGTATTCCTCGTCTACACTTCAAATGAATGTAAATGCGACACTTCCTTGCTAGGAAATAGCGTCTGCAGATGTCTAGGTATCGTAGTAATAGAGTTCTAATGCTTCTTAAAACGAGATATTGCATCTCATATCTATGTTTCATGATAAGATATAATATTCATTGTGAAGTGTTATGCATTCCTCGTCTACACTTCAAATGAATGTAAATGCGACACTTCCTTGCAAGGAAATAGCGTTTGCAGATGTCTACGTATCGTAGCAATAGAGTTCTTATGATTCTTAAAACGCGATATTGCATCTCATTTCTATGTTTCATGGTAAGATATAATATGATTTGCGAAGTGTTATGTATTCCTCGTCTACACATCAACTGAATGTAAATGCGACACTTCCTTGCAAGGAAATAGCGTTTGCAAATGTCTACCTATCGTAGCAATAGTGTTCTAATGCTTCTTGAAACGCGATATCGCATCTCATTTCTATGTTTCATGATAAGATATAATATGATTTGCGAAGTGTCATGTATTCCTCGTCTACACTTCAAATGAATGTAAATGCGACACTTCCTTGCAAGGAAATAGCGTTTGCAGATGTCTACGTATCGTAGCAATAGAGTTCTAATGCTTCTTAAAACGCGACATCGCATCTCATTTCTATGTTTCATCGTAAGATATAATATGATTTGCGAAGTGTTATGTATTCCTCGTCTACACATCAAATGAATGTAAATGCGACACTTCCTTGCTAGGAAATAGCGTCTGCAGATGTTTACCTATCGTAGCAATAGAGTTCCAGTACTTCTTAGAACGCGATATCGCATCTCATTTCTATGTTTCATGGTAAGTTATAATATGATTTGCCAAGTGTTATGTATTCCTCGTCTACACTTCAATTGAATGTAAATGCGACACTTCCTTGCAAGGAAATAGCGTTTGCAGATGTCTAGGTATCGTAGCAATAGAGTTCTAATGCTTCTTAAAACGAGATATTGCATCACATATCTATGTTTCATGATAAGATATAATATTCATTGTGAAGTGTTATGCATTCCTCGTCTACACTTCAAATGAATATAAATGCGACACTTCCTTGCAAGGAAATAGCGTTTGCAGATATCTACGTATCGTAGCAATAGAGTTCTTATGCTTCTTAAAACGAGATATTGCATCTCATATCTATGTTTCATGATAAGATATAATATTCATTGTGAAGTGTTATGCATTCCTCGTCTACACTTCAAATGAATGTAAATGCGATACTTCCTTGCAAGGAAATAGCGTTTGCAGATGTCTACGTATCGTAGCAATAGAGTTCTTATGATTCTTAAAACGCGATATCGCATCTCATTTCTATGTTTCATGGTAAGATATAATATGACTTGCGAAGTGTTATGTATTCCTCGTCTACACATCAAATGAATGTAAATGCGACACTTCCTTGCTAGGAAATAGCGTTTGCAGATGTCTACGTATCGTAGCAATAGAGTTCTAATGCTTCTTAAAACGCGATATCGCATCTCATTTCTATGTTTCATCGTAAGATATAATATGATTTGCGAAGTGTTATGTATTCCTCGTCTACACATCAAATGAATGTAAATGCGACACTTCCTTGCTAGGAAATAGCGTCTGCAGATGTCTACCTATCGTAGCAATAGAGTTCTAGTACTTCTTAGAACGCGATATCGCATCTCATTTCTATGTTTCATGGTAAGGTATAACATGATTTGCGAAGTGTCATGTATTCCTCGTCTACACTTCAAATGAATGTGAATGCGATACTTCCTCGCTAGGAAATAGTGTCTGCAGATGTCTAGGTATCGTAGCAATAGAGTTCTAATGCTTCTTAAAACGCGATATCGCAGCTCATTTCTATGCTTCATGGTAAGATATAATATGATTTGCCAAGTGTTATGTATTCCTCGTCTACACTTCAATTGAATGTAAATGCGACACTTCCTTGCAAGGAAATAGCGTTTGCAGATGTCTACGTATCGTAGCAATAGGGTTCTTATGATTCTTAAAACGCGATATCGCATCTCATTTCTATGTTTCATGGTAAGATATAAAATGATTTGCGAAGTGTTATGTATTCCTCGTCTACACTTCAAATGAATGTAAATGCGACACTTCCTTGCTAGGAAATAGCGTCTGCAGATGTCTAGGTATCGTAGTAATAGAGTTCTAATGCTTCTTAAAACGAGATATTGCATCTCATATCTATGTTTCATGATAAGATATAATATTCATTGTGAAGTGTTATGCATTCCTCGTCTACACTTCAAATGAATGTAAATGCGACACTTCCTTGCAAGGAAATAGCGTTTGCAGATGTCTACGTATCGTAGCAATAGAGTTCTTATGATTCTTAAAACGCGATATTGCATCTCATTTCTATGTTTCATGGTAAGATATAATATGATTTGCGAAGTGTTATGTATTCCTCGTCTACACATCAACTGAATGTAAATGCGACACTTCCTTGCAAGGAAATAGCGTTTGCAAATGTCTACCTATCGTAGCAATAGTGTTCTAATGCGTCTTGAAACGCGATATCGCATCTCATTTCTATGTTTCATGATAAGATATAATATGATTTGCGAAGTGTCATGTATTCCTCGTCTACACTTCAAATGAATGTAAATGCGACACTTCCTTGCAAGGAAATAGCGTTTGCAGATGTCTACGTATCGTAGCAATAGAGTTCTAATGCTTCTTAAAACGCGACATCGCATCTCATTTCTATGTTTCATCGTAAGATATAATATGATTTGCGAAGTGTTATGTATTCCTCGTCTACACATCAAATGAATGTAAATGCGACACTTCCTTGCTAGGAAATAGCGTCTGCAGATGTTTACCTATCGCAGCAATAGAGTTCCAGTACTTCTTAGAACGCGATATCGCATCTCATTTCTATGTTTCATGGTAAGTTATAATATGATTTGCCAAGTGTTATGTATTCCTCGTCTACACTTCAATTGAATGTAAATGCGACACTTCCTTGCAAGGAAATAGCGTTTGCAGATGTCTAGGTATCGTAGCAATAGAGTTCTAATGCTTCTTAAAACGAGATATTGCATCACATATCTATGTTTCATGATAAGATATAATATTCATTGCGAAGTGTTATGCATTTCTCGTCTACGATTCAAATGAATGTAATTGCGACACTTCCTTGCAAGGAAATAGCGTTTGCAGATATCTACCTATCGTAGCAATAGTGTTCTCATGCTTCTTAAAACGCGATATCGCATCTCATTTCCATATTTCATGGTAAGATATAATATGATTTGCGAAGTGTAATGTATTCTTCGTCCACACTTCAAATGAATGTAAATGCGACACTTCCTTGCTAGGAAATAGCGTTTGCAGATGTCTACGTATCGAAGCAATAGTGTTCAAATGCTTCTTAAAACAAGATATCGCAATTCATTTCTACGTTTCATGATAAGATGTAATATTCATTGCGAAGTGTTATGTACTCCTCGCCTACACTTCAAATGAATGTAAATGCGACACTTCCTTGCTAGGAAATAGCGTTTGCAGATGTCTACGTATTGAAGCAATAGAGTTCAAATGCTTCTTAAAACGAGATATTGCATCTCATATCTATGTTTCATGATAAGATATAATATTCATTGCGAAGTGTTATACATTTCTCGTCTACGATTCAAATGAATGTAAATGCGACACTACCTTGCTAGGAAATAGCGTCTGCAGATGTATAGGTATCCTAGCAATAGAGTTCTAATGCTTCTTAAAACTCGATATCGCATCTCATTTCTATATATCATGGTAAGATATAATATGATTTGCGAAGTGTTATGTATTCCTCGTCTACACTTCAAATGAATGTAAGTGCGACACTTCCTTGCAAGGAAGTAGCGTTTGCAAATGTCTACCTATCGTAGCAATAGTGTTCTCATGCTTCTTAAAACGCGATATCGCATCTCATTTCCATATTTCATGGTAAGATATAATATGATTTGCGAAGTGTAATGTATTCTTCGTCCACACTTCAAATGAATGTAAATGCGACACTTCCTTGCTAGGAAATAGCGTTTGCAGATGTCTACGTATCGAAGCAATAGTGTTCAAATGCTTCTTAAAACAAGATATCGCAATTCATTTCTATGTTTCATGATAAGATGTAATATTCATTGCGAAGTGTTATGTATTCCTCGTCTACACTTCAAATGAATGTGAATGCGACACTTCCTCGCTAGGAAATAGCGTTCGCAGATGTCTACGTATCGTAGCAATGGATTTCTGATGCTTCCTAAAACGCGATATCGCATCTCATTTCTATGTTTCATGGTAAGATATAATATGATTTGCGAAGTGTCATCTATTCCTCGTCTACACTTCAAATGAATGTAAATGCGACACTTCCTTGCAAGGAAATAGCGTTTGCAGATGTCTATCTATCGTAGCAATAGAGTTCTAATGCTTCTTAAAACGCGATATCGCATCTCATTTCTATGTTTCATGGTAAGATATAATATGATTTGCGAAGTGTCATGTATTCCTCGTCTACACTTCAAACGAATGTAAATGCGACACTTCCTTGCAAGGAAATAGCGTTTGCAAATGTCTACGTATCGTAGCAATAGAGTTCTAATGCTTCTTAAAACGCGATATCGCATCTCATTTCTATGTTTCATGGTAAGATATAATATGATTTGCGAAGTGTTATGTTTTCCTCGTCTACACTTCAAATGAATGTGAATGCGACACTTTCTCGCTAGGAAATAGCGTTTGCAGATGCCTACGTATCGTAGCAATAGATTTCTAATGCATCTTAAATCGCGAGATCGCATCCCATTTCTATGTTTCATGGTTAGATATAAAATGATTTGCGAAGTGTTATGTATTCCTCGTCTACACTTCAAATGAATGTAAATGCGACACTTCCTTGCTAGGAAATAGCGTCTGCAGATGTCTAGGTATCGTAGCAATAGAGTTCTAATGCTTCTTAAAACGAGATATTGCATCTCATATCTATGTTTCATGATAAGATATAATATTCATTGTGAAGTGTTATGCATTCCTCGTCTACACTTCAAATGAATGTAAATGCGACACTTCCTTGCAAGGAAATAGCGTTTGCAGATATCTACGTATCGTAGCAATAGAGTTCTTATGCTTCTTAAAACGAGATATTGCATCTCATATCTATGTTTCATGATAAGATATAGTATTCATTGTGAAGTGTTATGCATTCCTCGTCTACACTTCAAATGAATGTAAATGCGATACTTCCTTGCAAGGAAATAGCGTTTGCAGATGTCTACGTATCGTAGCAATAGAGTTCTTATGATTCTTAAAACGCGATATCGCATCTCATTTCTATGTTTCATGGTAAGATATAATATGACTTGCGAAGTGTTATGTATTCCTCGTCTACACATCAAATGAATGTAAATGCGACACTTCCTTGCTAGGAAATAGCGTTTGCAGATGTCTACGTATCGTAGCAATAGTGTTCTAATGCTTCTTGAAACGCGATATCGCATCTCATTTCTATGTTTCATGATAAGATATAATATGATTTGCGAAGTGTCATGTATTCCTCGTCTACACTTCAAATGAATGTAAATGCGACACTTCCTTGCAAGGAAATAGCGTTTGCAGATGTCTACGTATCGTAGCAATAGAGTTCTAATGCTTCTTAAAACGCGACATCGCATCTCATTTCTATGTTTCATCGTAAGATATAATATGATTTGCGAAGTGTTATGTATTCCTCGTCTACACATCAAATGAATGTAAATGCGACACTTCCTTGCTAGGAAATAGCGTCTGCAGATGTTTACCTATCGTAGCAATAGAGTTCTAGTACTTCTTAGAACGCGATATCGCATCTCATTTCTATGTTTCATGGTAAGATATAATATGATTTGCCAAGTGTTATGTATTCCTCGTCTACACTTCAATTGAATGTAAATGCGACACTTCCTTGCAAGGAAATAGCGTTTGCAGATGTCTAGGTATCGTAGCAATAGAGTTCTAATGCTTCTTAAAACGAGATATTGCATCTCATATCTATGTTTCATGATAAGATATAATATTCATTGCGAAGTGTTATGCATTCCTCGTCTACGATACAAATGAATGAAAATGCGACACTTCCTTGCAAGGAAATAGCGTTTGCAGATGTCTACGTATCGAAGCAATAGAGTTCAAATGCTTCTTAAAACGGGATATTGCATCTCATATCTACGTTTCATGATAAGATATAATATTCATTGCGAAGTGTTATGTATTCCTCGTCTACACATCAAATGAATGTAAATGCGACACTTCCTTGCAAGGAAATAGCGTTTGCAAATGTCTACCTATCGTAGCAATAGTGTTCTAATGCTTCTTGAAACGCGATATCGCATCTCATTTCTATGTTTCATGATAAGATATAATATGATTTGCGAAGTGTCATGTATTCCTCGTCTACGATACAAATGAATGAAAATGCGACACTTCCTTGCAACGAAATAGCGTTTGCAGATGTCTACGTATCGAAGCAATAGAGTTCAAATGCTTCTTAAAACGGGATATTGCATCTCATATCTACGTTTCATGATAAGATATAATATTCATTGCGAAGTGTTATGTATTCCTCGTCTACACATCAAATGAATGTAAATGCGACACTTCCTTGCAAGGAAATAGCGTTTGCAGATGTCTACGTATCGTAGCAATAGGGTTCTAATGCTTCTTAAAACGCGATATCGCATCTCATTCCTATGTTTCATGGTAAGATATAAAATGATTTGCGAAGTGTTATGTATTCCTCGTCTACACTTCAAATGAATGTAAATGCGACACTTCCTTGCTAGGAAATAGCGTCTGCAGATGTCTAGGTATCGTAGTAATAGAGTTCTAATGCTTCTTAAAACGAGATATTGCATCTCATATCTATGTTTCATGATAAGATATAATATTCATTGTGAAGTGTTATGCATTCCTCGTCTACACTTCAAATGAATGTAAATGCGACACTTCCTTGCAAGGAAATAGCGTTTGCAGATGTCTACGTCTCGTAGCAATAGAGTTCTTATGATTCTTAAAACGCGATATCGCATCTCATTTCTATGTTTCATGGTAAGATATAATATGATTTGCGAAGTGTTATGTATTCCTCGTCTACACATCAACTGAATGTAAATGCGACACTTCCTTGCAAGGAAATAGCCTTTGCAAATGTCTACCTATCGTAGCAATAGTGTTCTAATGCTTCTTAAAACGCGATATCGCATCTCATTTCTATGTTTCATGATAAGATATAATATGATTTGCGAAGTGTCATGTATTCCTCGTCTACACTTCAATTGAATGTAAATGCGACACTTCCTTGCAAGGAAATAGCGTTTGCAGATGTCTAGGTATCGTAGCAATAGAGTTCTAATGCTTCTTAAAACGAGATATTGCATCTCATATCTATGTTTCATGATAAGATATAATATTCATTGTGAAGTGTTATGCATTCCTCGTCTACACTTCAAATGAATGTAAATGCGACACTTCCTTGCAAGGAAATAGCGTTTGCAGATGTCTACGTATCGTAGCAATAGAGTTCTAATGCTTCTTAAAACGCGATATCGCATCTCATTTCTATGTTTCATCGTAAGATATAATATGATTTGCGAAGTGTTATGTATTCCTCGTCTACACATCAAATGAATGTAAATGCGACACTTCCTTGCTAGGAAATAGCGTCTGCAGATGTCTACCTATCGTAGCAATAGAGTTCTAGTACTTCTTAGAACGCGATATCGCATCTCATTTCTATGTTTCATGGTAAGATATAATATGATTTGCCAAGTGTTATGTATTCCTCGTCTACACTTCAATTGAATGTAAATGCGACACTTCCTTGCAAGGAAATAGCGTTTGCAGATGTCTAGGTATCGTAGCAATAGAGTTCTAATGCTTCTTAAAACGAGATATTGCAACTCATATCTATGTTTCATGGTAAGATATAATATTCATTGCGAAGTGTTATGCATTCCTCGTCTACGATACAAATGAATGAAAATGCGACACTTCCTTGCAAGGAAATAGCGTTTGCAGATGTCTACGTATCGAAGCAATAGAGTTCAAATGCTTCTTAAAACGGGATATTGCATCTCATATCTACGTTTCATGATAAGATATAATATTCATTGCGAAGTGTTATGTATTCCTCGTCTACACATCAAATGAATGTAAATGCGACACTTCCTTGCAAGGAAATAGCGTTTGCAAATGTCTACCTATCGTAGCAATAGTGTTCTAATGCTTCTTGAAACGCGATATCGCATCTCATTTCTATGTTTCATGATAAGATATAATATGATTTGCGAAGTGTCATGTATTCCTCGTCTACACTTCAAATGAATGTAAATGCGACACTTCCTTGCAAGGAAATAGCGTTTGCAGATGTCTACGTATCGTAGCAATAGAGTTCTAATGCTTCTTAAAACGCGACATCGCATCTCATTTCTATGTTTCATCGTAAGATATAATATGATTTGCGAAGTGTTATGTATTCCTCGTCTACACATCAAATGAATGTAAATGCGACACTTCCTTGCTAGGAAATAGCGTCTGCAGATGTTTACCTATCGTAGCAATAGAGTTCTAGTACTTCTTAGAACGCGATATCGCATCTCATTTCTATGTTTCATGGTAAGATATAATATGATTTGCCAAGTGTTATGTATTCCTCGTCTACACTTCAATTGAATGTAAATGCGACACTTCCTTGCAAGGAAATAGCGTTTGCAGATGTCTAGGTATCGTAGCAATAGAGTTCTAATGCTTCTTAAAACGAGATATTGCATCTCATATCTATGTTTCATGATAAGATATAATATTCATTGCGAAGTGTTATGCATTCCTCGTCTACGATACAAATGAATGAAAATGCGACACTTCCTTGCAAGGAAATAGCGTTTGCAGATGTCTACGTATCGAAGCAATAGAGTTCAAATGCTTCTTAAAACGGGATATTGCATCTCATATCTACGTTTCATGATAAGATATAATATTCATTGCGAAGTGTTATGTATTCCTCGTCTACACATCAAATGAATGTAAATGCGACACTTCCTTGCAAGGAAATAGCGTTTGCAGATGTCTACGTATCGTAGCAATAGGGTTCTAATGCTTCTTAAAACGCGATATCGCATCTCATTTCTATGTTTCATGGTAAGATATAAAATGATTTGCGAAGTGTTATGTATTCCTCGTCTACACTTCAAATGAATGTAAATGCGACACTTCCTTGCTAGGAAATAGCGTCTGCAGATGTCTAGGTATCGTAGTAATAGAGTTCTAATGCTTCTTAAAACGAGATATTGCATCTCATATCTATGTTTCATGATAAGATATAATATTCATTGTGAAGTGTTATGCATTCCTCGTCTACACTTCAAATGAATGTAAATGCGACACTTCCTTGCAAGGAAATAGCGTTTGCAGATGTCTAGGTATCGTAGCAATAGAGTTCTAATGCTTCTTAAAACGAGATATTGCATCTCATATCTATGTTTCATGATAAGATATAATATTCATTGTGAAGTGTTATGCATTCCTCGTCTACACTTCAAATGAATGTAAATGCGACACTTCCTTGCAAGGAAATAGCGTTTGCAGATGTCTACGTATCGTAGCAATAGAGTTCTAATGCTTCTTAAAACGCGATATCGCATCTCATTTCTATGTTTCATCGTAAGATATAATATGATTTGCGAAGTGTTATGTATTCCTCGTCTACACATCAAATGAATGTAAATGCGACACTTCCTTGCTAGGAAATAGCGTCTGCAGATGTCTACCTATCGTAGCAATAGAGTTCTAGTACTTCTTAGAACGCGATATCGCATCTCATTTCTATGTTTCATGGTAAGATATAATATGATTTGCCAAGTGTTATGTATTCCTCGTCTACACTTCAATTGAATGTAAATGCGACACTTCCTTGCAAGGAAATAGCGTTTGCAGATGTCTAGGTATCGTAGCAATAGAGTTCTAATGCTTCTTAAAACGAGATATTGCAACTCATATCTATGTTTCATGGTAAGATATAATATTCATTGCGAAGTGTTATGCATTCCTCGTCTACGATACAAATGAATGAAAATGCGACACTTCCTTGCAAGGAAATAGCGTTTGCAGATGTCTACGTATCGAAGCAATAGAGTTCAAATGCTTCTTAAAACGGGATATTGCATCTCATATCTACGTTTCATGATAAGATATAATATTCATTGCGAAGTGTTATGTATTCCTCGTCTACACATCAAATGAATGTAAATGCGACACTTCCTTGCAAGGAAATAGCGTTTGCAGATGTCTACGTATCGTAGCAATAGGGTTCTAATGCTTCTTAAAACGCGATATCGCATCTCATTTCTATGTTTCATGGTAAGATATAATATGACTTGCGAAGTGTTATGTATTCCTCGTCTACACTTCAAATGAATGTAAATGCGACACTTCCTTGCTAGGAAATAGCGTCTGCAGATGTCTAGGTATCGTAGCAATAGAGTTCTAATGCTTCTTAAAACGCGATATCGCATCTCATTTCTATGTTTCATGGTAAGATATAATATGATTTGCGAAGTGTTATGTATTCCTCGTCTACACTTCAAATGAATGTAAATGCGACATTTCCTTGCAAGGAAATAGCGTTTGCAAATGTCTACGTATCGTAGCAATAGAGTTCTAATGCTTCTTAAAACGCGATATCGCATCTCATTTCTATGTTTCATGGTAAGATATAATATGATTTGCGAAGTGTTATGTTTTCCTCGTCTACACTTCAAATGAATGTGAATGCGACACTTTCTCGCTAGGAAATAGCGTTTGCAGATGCCTACGTATCGTAGCAATAGATTTCTAATGCATCTTAAATCGCGAGATCGCATCCCATTTCTATGTTTCATGGTAAGATATAAAATGATTTGCGAAGTGTTATGTATTCCTCGTCTACACTTCAAATGAATGTAAATGCGACATTTCCTTGCTAGGAAATAGCGTCTGCAGATGTCTAGGTATCGTAGCAATAGAGTTCTAATGCTTCTTAAAACGAGATATTGCATCTCATATCTATGTTTCATGATAAGATATAATATTCATTGTGAAGTGTTATGCATTCCTCGTCTACACTTCAAATGAATGTAAATGCGACACTTCCTTGCAAGGAAATAGCGTTTGCAGATGTCTACGTATCGTAGCAATAGAGTTCTTATGATTCTTAAACGCGATATCGCATCTCATTTCTATGTTTCATGGTAAGATATAATATGACTTGCGAAGTGTTATGTATTCCTCGTCTACACTTCAAATGAATGTAAATGCGATACTTCCTTGCTAGGAAATAGCGTTTGCAGATGTCTACGTATCGTAGCAATAGAGTTCTAATGCTTCTTAAAACGCGATATCGCATCACATTTCTATGTTTCATCGTAAGATATAATATTCATTGTGTAGTGCTATGCATTCCTCGTCTACACTTCAAATGAATGTAAATGCGACACTTCCTTGCAAGGAAATAGCGTCTGCAGATGTCTACCTATCGTAGCAATAGAGTTCTAGTACTTCTTAGAACGCGATATCGCATCTCATTTCTATGTTTCATGGTAAGGTATAACATGATTTGCGAAGTGTCATGTATTCCTCGTCTACACTTCAAATGAATGTGAATGCGATACTTCCTCGCTAGGAAATAGCGTCTGCAGATGTCTAGGTATCGCAGCAATAGAGTTCTAATGCTTCTTAAAACGCGATATCGCATCTCATTTCTATGTTTCATGGTAAGATATAATATGATTTGCCAAGTGTTATGTATTCCTCGTCTACACTTCAATTGAATGTAAATGCGACACTTCCTTGCAAGGAAATAGCGTTTGCAGATGTCTAGGTATCGTAGCAATAGAGTTCTAATGCTTCTTAAAACGAGATATTGCATCTCATATCTATGTTTCATGATAAGATATAATATTCATTGCGAAGTGTTATGCATTCCTCGTCTACGATACAAATGAATGAAAATGCGACACTTCCTTGCAAGGAAATAGCGTTTGCAGATGTCTACGTATCGAAGCAATAGAGTTCAAATGCTTCTTAAAACGGGATATTGCATCTCATATCTAAGTTTCATGATAAGATATAATATTCATTGCGAAGTGTTATGTATTCCTCGTCTACACATCAAATGAATGTAAATGCGACACTTCCTTGCAAGGAAATAGCGTTTGCAAATGTCTACCTATCGTAGCAATAGTGTTCTAATGCTTCTTGAAACGCGATATCGCATCTCATTTCTATGTTTCATGATAAGATATAATATGATTTGCGAAGTGTCATGTATTCCTCGTCTACGATACAAATGAATGAAAATGCGACACTTCCTTGCAAGGAAATAGCGTTTGCAGATGTCTACGTATCGAAGCAATAGAGTTCAAATGCTTCTTAAAACGGGATATTGCATCTCATATCTACGTTTCATGATAAGATATAATATTCATTGCGAAGTGTTATGTATTCCTCGTCTACACATCAAATGAATGTAAATGCGACACTTCCTTGCAAGGAAATAGCGTTTGCAGATGTCTACGTATCGTAGCAATAGGGTTCTAATGCTTCTTAAAACGCGATATCGCATCTCATTTCTATGTTTCATGGTAAGATATAAAATGATTTGCGAAGTGTTATGTATTCCTCGTCTACACTTCAAATGAATGTAAATGCGACACTTCCTTGCTAGGAAATAGCGTCTGCAGATGTCTAGGTATCGTAGTAATAGAGTTCTAATGCTTCTTAAAACGAGATATTGCATCTCATATCTATGTTTCATGATAAGATATAATATTCATTGTGAAGTGTTATGCATTCCTCGTCTACACTTCAAATGAATGTAAATGCGACACTTCCTTGCAAGGAAATAGCGTTTGCAGATGTCTACGTCTCGTAGCAATAGAGTTCTTATGATTCTTAAAACGCGATATCGCATCTCATTTCTATGTTTCATGGTAAGATATAATATGATTTGCGAAGTGTTATGTATTCCTCGTCTACACATCAACTGAATGTAAATGCGACACTTCCTTGCAAGGAAATAGCGTTTGCAAATGTCTACCTATCGTAGCAATAGTGTTCTAATGCTTCTTAAAACGCGATATCGCATCTCATTTCTATGTTTCATGATAAGATATAATATGATTTGCGAAGTGTCATGTATTCCTCGTCTACACTTCAATTGAATGTAAATGCGACACTTCCTTGCAAGGAAATAGCGTTTGCAGATGTCTAGGTATCGTAGCAATAGAGTTCTAATGCTTCTTAAAACGAGATATTGCATCCCATATCTATGTTTCATGATAAGATATAATATTCATTGTGAAGTGTTATGCATTCCTCGTCTACACTTCAAATGAATGTAAATGCGACACTTCCTTGCAAGGAAATAGCGTTTGCAGATGTCTACGTATCGTAGCAATAGAGTTCTAATGCTTCTTAAAACGCGATATCGCATCTCATTTCTATGTTTCATCGTAAGATATAATATGATTTGCGAAGTGTTATGTATTCCTCGTCTACACATCAAATGAATGTAAATGCGACACTTCCTTGCTAGGAAATAGCGTCTGCAGATGTCTACCTATCGTAGCAATAGAGTTCTAGTACTTCTTAGAACGCGATATCGCATCTCATTTCTATGTTTCATGGTAAGATATAATATGATTTGCCAAGTGTTATGTATTCCTCGTCTACACTTCAATTGAATGTAAATGCGACACTTCCTTGCAAGGAAATAGCGTTTGCAGATGTCTAGGTATCGTAGCAATAGAGTTCTAATGCTTCTTAAAACGAGATATTGCAACTCATATCTATGTTTCATGGTAAGATATAATATTCATTGCGAAGTGTTATGCATTCCTCGTCTACGATACAAATGAATGAAAATGCGACACTTCCTTGCAAGGAAATAGCGTTTGCAGATGTCTACGTATCGAAGCAATAGAGTTCAAATGCTTCTTAAAACGGGATATTGCATCTCATATCTACGTTTCATGATAAGATATAATATTCATTGCGAAGTGTTATGTATTCCTCGTCTACACATCAAATGAATGTAAATGCGACACTTCCTTGCAAGGAAATAGCGTTTGCAAATGTCTACCTATCGTAGCAATAGTGTTCTAATGCTTCTTGAAACGCGATATCGCATCTCATTTCTATGTTTCATGATAAGATATAATATGATTTGCGAAGTGTCATGTATTCCTCGTCTACACTTCAAATGAATGTAAATGCGACACTTCCTTGCAAGGAAATAGCGTTTGCAGATGTCTACGTATCGTAGCAATAGAGTTCTAATGCTTCTTAAAACGCGACATCGCATCTCATTTCTATGTTTCATCGTAAGATATAATATGATTTGCGAAGTGTTATGTATTCCTCGTCTACACATCAAATGAATGTAAATGCGACACTTCCTTGCTAGGAAATAGCGTCTGCAGATGTTTACCTATCGTAGCAATAGAGTTCTAGTACTTCTTAGAACGCGATATCGCATCTCATTTCTATGTTTCATGGTAAGATATAATATGATTTGCCAAGTGTTATGTATTCCTCGTCTACACTTCAATTGAATGTAAATGCGACACTTCCTTGCAAGGAAATAGCGTTTGCAGATGTCTAGGTATCGTAGCAATAGAGTTCTAATGCTTCTTAAAACGAGATATTGCATCTCATATCTATGTTTCATGATAAGATATAATATTCATTGCGAAGTGTTATGCATTCCTCGTCTACGATACAAATGAATGAAAATGCGACACTTCCTTGCAAGGAAATAGCGTTTGCAGATGTCTACGTATCGAAGCAATAGAGTTCAAATGCTTCTTAAAACGGGATATTGCATCTCATATCTACGTTTCATGATAAGATATAATATTCATTGCGAAGTGTTATGTATTCCTCGTCTACACATCAAATGAATGTAAATGCGACACTTCCTTGCAAGGAAATAGCGTTTGCAGATGTCTACGTATCGTAGCAATGGGGTTCTAATGCTTCTTAAAACGCGATATCGCACCTCATTTCTATGTTTCATGGTAAGATATAAAATGATTTGCGAAGTGTTATGTATTCCTCGTCTACACTTCAAATGAATGTAAATGCGACACTTCCTTGCTAGGAAATAGCGTCTGCAGATGTCTAGGTATCGTAGTAATAGAGTTCTAATGCTTCTTAAAACGAGATATTGCATCTCATATCTATGTTTCATGATAAGATATAATATTCATTGTGAAGTGTTATGCATTCCTCGTCTACACTTCAAATGAATGTAAATGCGACACTTCCTTGCAAGGAAATAGCGTTTGCAGATGTCTAGGTATCGTAGCAATAGAGTTCTAATGCTTCTTAAAACGAGATATTGCATCTCATATCTATGTTTCATGATAAGATATAATATTCATTGTGAAGTGTTATGCATTCCTCGTCTACACTTCAAATGAATGTAAATGCGACACTTCCTTGCAAGGAAATAGCGTTTGCAGATGTCTACGTATCGTAGCAATAGAGTTCTAATGCTTCTTAAAACGCGATATCGCATCTCATTTCTATGTTTCATCGTAAGATATAATATGATTTGCGAAGTGTTATGTATTCCTCGTCTACACATCAAATGAATGTAAATGCGACACTTCCTTGCTAGGAAATAGCGTCTGCAGATGTCTACCTATCGTAGCAATAGAGTTCTAGTACTTCTTAGAACGCGATATCGCATCTCATTTCTATGTTTCATGGTAAGATATAATATGATTTGCCAAGTGTTATGTATTCCTCGTCTACACTTCAATTGAATGTAAATGCGACACTTCCTTGCAAGGAAATAGCGTTTGCAGATGTCTAGGTATCGTAGCAATAGAGTTCTAATGCTTCTTAAAACGAGATATTGCAACTCATATCTATGTTTCATGGTAAGATATAATATTCATTGCGAAGTGTTATGCATTCCTCGTCTACGATACAAATGAATGGAAATGCGACACTTCCTTGCAAGGAAATAGCGTTTGCAGATGTCTACGTATCGAAGCAATAGAGTTCAAATGCTTCTTAAAACGGGATATTGCATCTCATATCTACGTTTCATGATAAGATATAATATTCATTGCGAAGTGTTATGTATTCCTCGTCTACACATCAAATGAATGTAAATGCGACACTTCCTTGCAAGGAAATAGCGTTTGCAGATGTCTACGTATCGTAGCAATAGGGTTCTAATGCTTCTTAAAACGCGATATCGCATCTCATTTCTATGTTTCATGGTAAGATATAATATGACTTGCGAAGTGTTATGTATTCCTCGTCTACACTTCAAATGAATGTAAATGCGACACTTCCTTGCTAGGAAATAGCGTCTGCAGATGACTAGGTATCGTAGCAATAGAGTTCTAATGCTTCTTAAAACGCGATATCGCATCTCATTTCTATGTTTCATGGTAAGATATAATATGATTTGCGAAGTGTTATGTATTCCTCGTCTACACTTCAAATGAATGTAAATGCGACATTTCCTTGCAAGGAAATAGCGTTTGCAAATGTCTACGTATCGTAGCAATAGAGTTCTAATGCTTCTTAAAACGCGATATCGCATCTCATTTCTATGTTTCATGGTAAGATATAATATGATTTGCGAAGTGTTATGTTTTCCTCGTCTACACTTCAAATGAATGTGAATGCGACACTTTCTCGCTAGGAAATAGCGTTTGCAGATGCCTACGTATCGTAGCAATAGATTTCTAATGCATCTTAAATCGCGAGATCGCATCCCATTTCTATGTTTCATGGTAAGATATAAAATGATTTGCGAAGTGTTATGTATTCCTCGTCTACACTTCAAATGAATGTAAATGCGACATTTCCTTGCTAGGAAATAGCGTCTGCAGATGTCTAGGTATCGTAGCAATAGAGTTCTAATGCTTCTTAAAACGAGATATTGCATCTCATATCTATGTTTCATGATAAGATATAATATTCATTGTGAAGTGTTATGCATTCCTCGTCTACACTTCAAATGAATGTAAATGCGACACTTCCTTGCAAGGAAATAGCGTTTGCAGATGTCTACCTATCGTAGCAATAGAGTTCTAGTACTTCTTAGAACGCGATATCGCATCTCATTTCTATGTTTCATGGTAAGGTATAACATGATTTGCGAAGTGTCATGTATTCCTCGTCTACACTTCAAATGAATGTGAATGCGATACTTCCTCGCTAGGAAATAGCGTCTGCAGATGTCTAGGTATCGCAGCAATAGAGTTCTAATGCTTCTTAAAACGCGATATCGCATCTCATTTCTATGTTTCATGGTAAGATATAATATGATTTGCGAAGTGTTATGTATTCCTCGTCTACACATCAAATGAATGTAAATGCGACACTTCCTTGCAAGGAAATAGCGTTTGCAGATGTCTACGTATCGTAGCAATAGAGTTCTAATGCTTCTTAAAACGCGATATCGCATCTCATTTCTATGTTTCATGGTAAGATATAATATGACTTGCGAAGTGTTATGTATTCCTCGTCTACACTTCAAATGAATGTAAATGCGACACTTTCTCGCTAGGAAATAGCGTTTGCAGATGCCTACGTATCGTAGCAATAGATTTCTAATGCTTCTTAAAACGCGAGATCGCATCCCATTTCTATGATTCATGGTAAGATATAAAATGATTTGCGAAGTGTTATGTATTCCTCGTCTACACTTCAAATGAATGTAAATACGACACTTCCTTGCTAGGAAATAGCGTCTGCAGATGTCTAGGTATCGTAGCAATAGAGTTCTAATGCTTCTTAAAACGCGAGATCGCATCCCATTTCTATGTTTCATGGTAAGATATAAAATGATTTGCGAAGTGTTATGTATTCCTCGTCTACACTTCAAATGAATGTAAATGCGACACTTCCTTGCTAGGAAATAGCGGCTGCAGATGTCTAGGTATCGTAGCAATAGAGTTCTAATGCTTCTTAAAACGAGATATTGCATCTCATATCTATGTTTCATGATAAGATATAATATTCATTGTGAAGTATTATGCATTCCTCGTCTACACTTCAAATGAATGTAAATGCGACACTTCCTTGCAAGGAAATAGCGCTTGCAGATGTCTACGTATCGTAGCAATAGAGTTCTTATGATTCTTAAAACGCAATATCGCATCTCATTTCTATGTTTCATGGTAAGATATAAAATGATTTGCGAAGTGTTATGTATTCCTCGTCTACACTTCAAATGAATGTAAATGCGACACTTCCTTGCTAGGAAATAGCGTCTGCAGATGTCTAGGTATCGTAGCAATAGAGTTCTAATGCTTCTTAAAACGAGATATTGCATCTCATATCTATGTTTCATGATAAGATATAATATTCATTGTGAAGTGTTATGCATTCCTCGTCTACGATTCAAATGAATGTAAATGCGACACTTCCTTGCAAGGAAATAGCGTTTGCAAATGTCTACGTATCGTAGCAATAGACTTCTAATGCTTCTTAAAACGCGATATCGCATCTCATTTCTATGTTTCATGGTAAGATATAATATGATTTGCGAAGTGTTATGTTTTCCTCGTCTACACTTCAAATGAATGTGAATGCGACACTTTCTCGCTAGGAAATAGCGTTTGCAGATGCCTACGTATCGTAGCAATAGATTTCTAATGCTTCTTAAAACGCGAGATCGCATCCCATTTCTATGTTTCATGGTAAGATATAAAATGATTTGCGAAGTGTTATGTATTCCTCGTCTACACTTCAAATGAATGTAAATGCGACACTTCCTTGCTAGGAAATAGCGTCTGCAGATGTCTAGGTATCGTAGCAATAGGGTTCTAATGCTTCTTAAAACGAGATATTGCATCTCATATCTATGTTTCATGATAAGATATAATATTCATTGTGAAGTATTATGCATTCCTCGTCTACACTTCAAATGAATGTAAATGCGACACTTCCTTCAAAGGAAATAGCGCTTCCAGATGTCTACGTATCGTAGCAATAGAGTTCTTATGATTCTTAAAACGCAATATCGCATCTCATTTCTATGTTTCATGGTAAGATATAATATGATTTGCGAAGTGTTATGTATTCCTCGTCTACGATTCAAATGAATGTAAATGTGACACTTCCTTGCAAGGAAATAGCGTTTGCAGATGTCTACGTATCGTAGCAATAGAGTTCTTATGATTCTTAAAACGCGATATCGCATCTCATTTCTATGTTTCATGGTAAGATATAATATGATTTGCGAAGTGTCATGTATTCCTCGTCTACACTTCAAATGAATGTAAATGCGACACTTCCTTGCAAGGAAATAGCGTTTGCAGATGTCTACGTATCGTAGCAATGGATTTCTAATTTTTCTTAAAACGCGATATCGCATCTCATTTCTATGTTTCATGGTAAGATATAAAATGATTTGCGAAGTGTTATGTATTCCTCGTCTACACTTCAAATGAATGTAAATGCGACACTTCCTTGCTAGGAAATAGCGTCTGCAGATGTCTAGGTATCGTAGCAATAGAGTTCTAATGCTTCTTAAAACGAGATATTGCATCTCATATCTATGTTTCATGATAAGATATAATATTCATTGTGAAGTATTATGCATTCCTCGTCTACACTTCAAATGAATGTAAATGCGACACTTCCTTCAAAGGAAATAGCGCTTGCAGATGTCTACGTATCGTAGCAATAGAGTTCTTATGATTCTTAAAACGCAATATCGCATCTCATTTCTATGTTTCATGGTAAGATATAATATGATTTGCGAAGTGTTATGTATTCCTCGTCTACACTTCAAATGAATGTAAATGCGACACTTCTTTGCAAGGAAATTGCGTTTCCAGATGTCTACGTATCGTAGCAATAGAGATCTTATGATTCTTAAAACGCGATATCGCATCTCATTTCTATGTTTCATGGTAAGATATAATATTATTTGCGAAGTGTTATGTATTCCTCGTCTACACATCAAACGAATGTAAATGCGACACTTCTTTGCAAGGAAATAGCGTTTGCAGATGACTACGTATCGTAGCAATAGAGTTCTTATGATTCTTAAAACGCGATATCGCATCTCATTTCTATGCTTCATGGTAAGATATAATATGATTTGCGAAGTGTTATGCATTCCTCGTCTACACTTCAAATGAATGTAAATGCGACACTTCCTTGCAAGGAAATAGCGTTTACAGATGTCTACGTATCGTAGCAATAGAGTTCTTATGATTCTTAAAACGCGATATCGCATCTCATTTCTATGTTTCATGGTAAGATATAATATGATTTGCGAAGTGCTATGTATTCCTCGTGTACACATCAACTGAATGTAAATGCGACACTTCCTTGCAAGGAAATAGCGTTTGCAAATGTCTACCTATCGTAGCAATAGTGTTCTAATGCTTCTTAAAACGCGATATCGCATCTCATTTCTATGTTTCATGATAAGATATAATATGATTTGCGAAGTGTCATGTATTCCTCGTCTGCACTTCAAATGAATGTAAATGCGACACTTCCTTGCAAGGAAATAGCGTTTGCAGATGTCTACGTATCGTAGCAATAGAGTTCTAATGCTTCTTAAAACGCGATATCGCATCTAATTTCTATGTTTCATGGTAAGATATAATATGATTTGCAGAGTGTTATGTATTCCTCGTCTACACTTCAAATGAATGTAAATGCGACACTTCCTTGCAAGGAAATAGCGTTTGCAGATGTCTACGTATCGTAGCAATAGTGTTCTAATGCTTCTTAAAACGCGATATCGCATCTCATTTCTATGTTTCATGGTAAGATATAATATGATTTGCGAAGTGTTATGTATTCCTCGTCTACACATCAAATGAATGTAAATGCGACACTTCCTTGCAAGGAAATAGCGTTTGCAGATGTCTACGTATCGTAGCAATAGAGTTCTAATGCTTCTTAAAACGCGATATCGCATCTCATTTCTATGTTTCATGGTTAGATATAATATGACTTGCGAAGAGTTATGTATTCCTCGTCTACACTTCAAATGAATGTAAATGCGACACTTCATTGCTAGGAAATAGCGTCTGCAGATGTCTAGGTATCGTAGCAATAGAGTTCTAATGCTTCTTAAAACGCGATATCGCATCTCATTTCTATGTTTCATGGTAAGATATAATATGATTTGCGAAGTGTTATGTATTCCTCGTCTACACTTCAAATGAATGTAAATGCGACACTTCCTTGCAAGGAAATAGCGTTTGCAAATGTCTACGTATCGTAGCAATAGACTTCTAATGCTTCTTAAAACGCGATATCGCATCTCATTTCTATGTTTCATGGTAAGATATAATATGATTTGCGAAGTGTTATGTTTTCCTCGTCTACACTTCAAATGAATGTGAATGCGACACTTTCTCGCTAGGAAATAGCGTTTGCAGATGCCTACGTATCGTAGCAATAGATTTCTAATGCTTCTTAAAACGCGAGATCGCATCCCATTTCTATGTTTCATGGTAAGATATAAAATGATTTGCGAAGTGTTATGTATTCCTCGTCTACACTTCAAATGAATGTAAATGCGACACTTCCTTGCTAGGAAATAGCGTCTGCAGATGTCTAGGTATCGTAGCAATAGAGTTCTAATGCTTCTTAAAACGAGATATTGCATCTCATATCTATGTTTCATGATAAGATATAATATTCATTGTGAAGTATTATGCATTCCTCGTCTACACTTCAAATGAATGTAAATGCGACACTTCCTTCAAAGGAAATAGCGCTTCCAGATGTCTACGTATCGTAGCAATAGAGTTCTTATGATTCTTAAAACGCAATATCGCATCTCATTTCTATGTTTCATGGTAAGATATAATATGATTTGCGAAGTGTTATGTATTCCTCGTCTACGATTCAAATGAATGTAAATGTGACACTTCCTTGCAAGGAAATAGCGTTTGCAGATGTCTACGTATCGTAGCAATAGAGTTCTTATGATTCTTAAAACGCGATATCGCATCTCATTTCTATGTTTCATGGTAAGATATAATATGATTTGCGAAGTGTCATGTATTCCTCGTCTACACTTCAAATGAATGTAAATGCGACACTTCCTTGCAAGGAAATAGCGTTTGCAGATGTCTACGTATCGTAGCAATGGATTTCTAATTTTTCTTAAAACGCGATATCGCATCTCATTTCTATGTTTCATGGTAAGATATAAAATGATTTGCGAAGTGTTATGTATTCCTCGTCTACACTTCAAATGAATGTAAATGCGACACTTCCTTGCTAGGAAATAGCGTCTGCAGATGTCTAGGTATCGTAGCAATAGAGTTCTAATGCTTCTTAAAACGAGATATTGCATCTCATATCTATGTTTCATGATAAGATATAATATTCATTGTGAAGTATTATGCATTCCTCGTCTACACTTCAAATGAATGTAAATGCGACACTTCCTTCAAAGGAAATAGCGCTTGCAGATGTCTACGTATCGTAGCAATAGAGTTCTTATGATTCTTAAAACGCAATATCGCATCTCATTTCTATGTTTCATGGTAAGATATAATATGATTTGCGAAGTGTTATGTATTCCTCGTCTACACTTCAAATGAATGTAAATGCGACACTTCTTTGCAAGGAAATTGCGTTTCCAGATGTCTACGTATCGTAGCAATAGAGATCTTATGATTCTTAAAACGCGATATCGCATCTCATTTCTATGTTTCATGGTAAGATATAATATTATTTGCGAAGTGTTATGCATTCCTCGTCTACGATTCAAATGAATGTAAATGCGACACTTCCTTGCAAGGAAATAGCGTTTGCAGATGTCTACGTATCGTAGCAATAGAGTTCTTATGATTCTTAAAACGCGATATCGCATCTCATTTCTATGTTTCATGGTAAGATATAATATGATTTGCGAAGTGTCATGTATTCCTCGTCTACACTTCAAATGAATGTAAATGCGACACTTCCTTGCAAGGAAATAGCGTTTGCAGATGTCTACGTATCGTAGCAATGGATTTCTAATTTTTCTTAAAACGCGATATCGCATCTCATTTCTATGTTTCATGGTAAGATATAATATGATTTGCGAAGTGTTATGTATTCCTCGTCTACACTTCAAATGAATGTAAATGCGACACTTCCTTGCTAGGAAATAGCGTCTGCAGATATCTAGGTATCGTAGCAATAGAGTTCTAATGCTTCTTAAAACGAGATATTGCATCTCATATCTATGTTTCATGATAAGATATAATATTCATTGTGAAGTGTTATGCATTCCTCGTCTACACTTCAACTGAATGTAAATGCGACACTTCCTTGCAAGGAAATAGCGCTTGCAGATGTCTACGTATCGTAGCAATAGAGTTCTAATGATTCTTAAAACGCGATATCGCATCTCATTTCTATGTTTCATGGTAAGATATAATATGATTTGCGAAGTGTTATGTATTCCTCGTCTACACTTCAAATGAATGTAAATGCGACACTTCTTTGCAAGGAAATAGCGTTTGCAGATGTCTACGTATCGTAGCAATAGAGTTCTTATGATTCTTAAAACGCGATATCGCATCTCATTTCTATGTTTCATGGTAAGATATAATATGATTTGCGAAGTGTTATGTATTCCTCGTCTACACATCAAACGAATGTAAATGCGACACTTCTTTGCAAGGAAATAGCGTTTGCAGATGACTACGTATCGTAGCAATAGAGTTCTTATGATTCTTAAAACGCGATATCGCATCTCATTTCTATGCTTCATGGTAAGATATAATATGATTTGCGAAGTGTTATGCATTCCTCGTCTACACTTCAAATGAATGTAAATGCGACACTTCCTTGCAAGGAAATAGCGTTTACAGATGTCTACGTATCGTAGCAATAGAGTTCTTATGATTCTTAAAACGCGATATCGCATCTCATTTCTATGTTTCATGGTAAGATATAATATGATTTGCGAAGTGTTATGTATTCCTCGTGTACACATCAACTGAATGTAAATGCGACACTTCCTTGCAAGGAAATAGCGTTTGCAAATGTCTACCTATCGTAGCAATAGTGTTCTAATGCTTCTTAAAACGCGATATCGCATCTCATTTCTATGTTTCATGATAAGATATAATATGATTTGCGAAGTGTCATGTATTCCTCGTCTGCACTTCAAATGAGTGTAAATGCGACACTTCCTTGCAAGGAAATAGCGTTTGCAGATGTCTACGTATCGTAGCAATAGAGTTCTAATGCTTCTTAAAACGCGATATCGCATCTAATTTCTATGTTTCATGGTAAGATATAATATGATTTGCAGAGTGTTATGTATTCCTCGTCTACACTTCAAATGAATGTAAATGCGACACTTCCTTGCAAGGAAATAGCGTTTGCAGATGTCTACGTATCGTAGCAATAGTGTTCTAATGCTTCTTAAAACGCGATATCGCATCTCATTTCTATGTTTCATGGTAAGATATAATATGATTTGCGAAGTGTTATGTATTCCTCGTCTACACATCAAATGAATGTAAATGCGACACTTCCTTGCAAGGAAATAGCGTTTGCAGATGTCTACGTATCGTAGCAATAGAGTTCTAATGCTTCTTAAAACGCGATATCGCATCTCATTTCTATGTTTCATGGTTAGATATAATATGACTTGCGAAGAGTTATGTATTCCTCGTCTACACTTCAAATGAATGTAAATGCGACACTTCATTGCTAGGAAATAGCGTCTGCAGATGTCTAGGTATCGTAGCAATAGAGTTCTAATGCTTCTTAAAACGCGATATCGCATCTCATTTCTATGTTTCATGGTAAGATATAATATGATTTGCGAAGTGTTATGTATTCCTCGTCTACACTTCAAATGAATGTAAATGCGACACTTCCTTGCAAGGAAATAGCGTTTGCAAATGTCTACCTATCGTAGCAATAGTGTTCTAATGCTTCTTAAAACGCGATTTCGCATCTCATTTCAATGTTTCATGATAAGATATAATATGATTTGCGAAGTGTCATGTATTCCTCGTCTACACTTCAAATGAATGTAAATGCGACACTTCCTTGCAAGGAAATAGCGTTTGCAGATGTCTACGTATCGTAGCAATAGAGTTCTAATGCTTCTTAAAACGCGATATCGCATCTCATTTCTATGTTTCATGGAAAGATATAATATGATTTGCGAAGTGTTATGTATTCCTCGTCTACACTTCAAATGAATGTAAATGCGACACTTCCTTGCAAGGAAATAGCGTTTGCAAATGTCTACCTATCGTAGCAATAGTGTTCTAATGCTTCTTAAAACGCGATATCGCATCTCATTTCTATGTTTCATGATAAGATATAATATGATTTGCGAAGTGTCATGTATTCCTCGTCTACACTTCAAATGAATGTAAATGCGACACTTCCTTGCAAGGAAATAGCGTTTGCAGATATCTACGTATCGTAGCAATAGAGTTCTAATGCTTCTTAAAACGCGATATCGCATCTCATTCCTATGTTTCATGGTAAGATATAATATGATTTGCGAAGTGTTATGTATTCCTCGTCTACACTTCAAATGAATGTAAATGCGACACTTCATTGCTAGGAAATAGCGTCTGCAGATGTCTAGGTATCGTAGCAATAGAGTTCTAATGCTTCTTAAAACGCGATATCGCATCTCATTTCTATGTTTCATGGTAAGATATAATATGATTTGCGAAGTGTTATGTATTCCTCGTCTACACTTCAAATGAATGTAAATGCGACACTTCCTTGCAAGGAAATAGCGTTTGCAAATGTCTACCTATCGTAGCAATAGTGTTCTAATGCTTCCTAAAACGCGATATCGCATCTCATTTCTATGTTTCATGATAAGATATAATATGATTTGCGAAGTGTCATGTATTCCTCGTCTACACTTCAAATGAATGTAAATGCGACACTTCCTTGCAAGGAAATAGCGTTTGCAAATGTCTACCTATCGTAGCAATAGTGTTCTAATGCTTCTTAAAACGCGATATCGCATCTCATTTCTATGTTTCATGATAAGATATAATATGATTTGCGAAGTGTCATGTATTCCTCGTCTACACATCAAATGAATGTAAATGCGACACTTCCTTGCAAGGAAATAGCGTTTGCAGATGTCTACGTATCGTAGCAATAGAGTTCTAATGCTTCTTAAAACGCGATATCGCATCTCATTTCTATGTTTCATGGTTAGATATAATATGACTTGCGAAGAGTTATGTATTCCTCGTCTACACTTCAAATGAATGTAAATGCGACACTTCATTGCTAGGAAATAGCGTCTGCAGATGTCTAGGTATCGTAGCAATAGAGTTCTAATGCTACTTAAAACGCGATATCGCATCTCATTTCTATGTTTCATGGTAAGATATAATATGATTTGCGAAGTGTTATGTATTCCTCGTCTACACTTCAAATGAATGTAAATGCGACACTTCCTTGCAAGGAAATAGCGTTTGCAAATGTCTACCTATCGTAGCAATAGTGTTCTAATGCTTCTTAAAACGCGATTTCGCATCTCATTTCTATGTTTCATGATAAGATATAATATGATTTGCGAAGTGTCATGTATTCCTCGTCTACACTTCTAATGAATGTAAATGCGACACTTCCTTGCAAGGAAATAGCGTTTGCAGATGTCTACGTATCGTAGCAATAGAGTTCTAATGCTTCTTAAAACGCGATATCGCATCTCATTTCTATGTTTCATGGAAAGATATAATATGATTTGCGAAGTGTTATGTATTCCTCGTCTACACTTCAAATGAATGTAAATGCGACACTTCCTTGCAAGGAAATAGCGTTTGCAAATGTCTACCTATCGTAGCAATAGTGTTCTAATGCTTCTTAAAACGCGATATCGCATCTCATTTCTATGTTTCATGATAAGATATAATATGATTTGCGAAGTGTCATGTATTCCTCGTCTACACTTCAAATGAATGTAAATGCGACACTTCCTTGCAAGGAAATAGCGTTTGCAGATATCTACGTATCGTAGCAATAGAGTTCTAATGCTTCTTAAAACGCGATATCGCATCTCATTTCTATGTTTCATGGTAAGATATAATATGATTTGCGAAGTGTTATGTATTCCTCGTCTACACATCAACTGAATGTAAATGCGACACTTCCTTGCAAGGAAATAGCGCTTGCAAATGTCTACCTATCGTAGCAATAGTGTTCTAATGCTCCTTAAAACGCGATATCGCATCTCATTTCTATGTTTCATGGTAAGATATAATATGATTTGCGAAGTGTTATGTATTCCTCGTCTACACATCAACTGAATGTAAATGCGACACTTCCTTGCAAGGAAATAGCGTTTGCAAATGTCTACCTATCGTAGCAATAGTGTTCTAATGCTTCTTAAAACGCGATATCGCATCTCATTTCTATGTTTCATGATAAGATATAATATGATTTGCGAAGTGTCATGTATTTCTCGTCTACACTTCAAATGAATGTAAATGCGACACTTCCTTGCAAGGAAATAGCGTTTGCAGATGTCTACGTATCGTAGCAATAGAGTTCTAACGCTTCTTAAAACGCGATATCGCATCTCATTTCTATGTTTCATGGTAAGATATAATATGATTTGCGAAGTGTTATGTATTCCTGGTCTACACTTCAAATGAATGTAAATGCGACACTTCCTTGCAAGGAAATAGCGTTTGCAAATGTCTACGTATCGTAGCAATAGAGTTCTAATGCTTCTTAAAACGCGATATCGCATCTCATTTCTATGTTTCATGGTAAGATATAATATGATTTGCGAAGTGTCATGTATTCCTCGTCTACACTTCAAATGAATGTAAATGCGACACTTCCTTGCAAGGAAATAGCGTTTGCAGATGTCTACGTATCGTAGCAATAGAGTTCTAATGCTTCTTAAAACGCGATATCGCATCTCATTTCTATGTTTCATGGAAAGATATAATATGATTTGCGAAGTGTTATGTATTCCTCGTCTACACTTCAAATGAATGTAAATGCGACACTTCCTTGCAAGGAAATAGCGTTTGCAAATGTCTACCTATCGTAGCAATAGTGTTCTAATGCTTCTTAAAACGCGATATCGCATCTCATTTCTATGTTTCATGATAAGATATAATATGATTTGCGAAGTGTCATGTATTCCTCGTCTACACTTCAAATGAATGTAAATGCGACACTTCCTTGCAAGGAAATAGCGTTTGCAGATATCTACGTATCGTAGCAATAGAGTTCTAATGCTTCTTAAAACGCGATATCGCATCTCATTCCTATGTTTCATGGTAAGATATAATATGATTTGCGAAGTGTTATGTATTCCTCGTCTACACTTCAAATGAATGTAAATGCGACACTCCATTGCTAGGAAATAGCGTCTGCAGATGTCTAGGTATCGTAGCAATAGAGTTCTAATGCTTCTTAAAACGCGATATCGCATCTCATTTCTATGTTTCATGGTAAGATATAATATGATTTGCGAAGTGTTATGTATTCCTCGTCTACACTTCAAATGAATGTAAATGCGACACTTCCTTGCAAGGAAATAGCGTTTGCAAATGTCTACCTATCGTAGCAATAGTGTTCTAATGCTTCCTAAAACGCGATATCGCATCTCATTTCTATGTTTCATGATAAGATATAATATGATTTGCGAAGTGTCATGTATTCCTCGTCTACACTTCAAATGAATGTAAATGCGACACTTCCTTGCAAGGAAATAGCGATTGCAAATGTCTACCTATCGTAGCAATAGTGTTCTAATGCTTCTTAAAACGCGATATCGCATCTCATTTCTATGTTTCATGATAAGATATAATATGATTTGCGAAGTGTCATGTATTCCTCGTCTACACATCAAATGAATGTAAATGCGACACTTCCTTGCAAGGAAATAGCGTTTGCAGATGTCTACGTATCGTAGCAATAGAGTTCTAATGCTTCTTAAAACGCGATATCGCATCTCATTTCTATGTTTCATGGTTAGATATAATATGACTTGCGAAGAGTTATGTATTCCTCGTCTACACTTCAAATGAATGTAAATGCGACACTTCATTGCTAGGAAATAGCGTCTGCAGATGTCTAGGTATCGTAGCAATAGAGTTCTAATGCTACTTAAAACGCGATATCGCATCTCATTTCTATGTTTCATGGTAAGATATAATATGATTTGCGAAGTGTTATGTATTCCTCGTCTACACTTCAAATGAATGTAAATGCGACACTTCCTTGCAAGGAAATAGCGTTTGCAAATGTCTACCTATCGTAGCAATAGTGTTCTAATGCTTCTTAAAACGCGATTTCGCATCTCATTTCTATGTTTCATGATAAGATATAATATGATTTGCGAAGTGTCATGTATTCCTCGTCTACACTTCTAATGAATGTAAATGCGACACTTCCTTGCAAGGAAATAGCGTTTGCAGATGTCTACGTATCGTAGCAATAGAGTTCTAATGCTTCTTAAAACGCGATATCGCATCTCATTTCTATGTTTCATGGAAAGATATAATATGATTTGCGAAGTGTTATGTATTCCTCGTCTACACTTCAAATGAATGTAAATGCGACACTTCCTTGCAAGGAAATAGCGTTTGCAAATGTCTACCTATCGTAGCAATAGTGTTCTAATGCTTCTTAAAACGCGATATCGCATCTCATTTCTATGTTTCATGATAAGATATAATATGATTTGCGAAGTGTCATGTATTCCTCGTCTACACTTCAAATGAATGTAAATGCGACACTTCCTTGCAAGGAAATAGCGTTTGCAGATATCTACGTATCGTAGCAATAGAGTTCTAATGCTTCTTAAAACGCGATATCGCATCTCATTTCTATGTTTCATGGTAAGATATAATATGATTTGCGAAGTGTTATGTATTCCTCGTCTACACATCAACTGAATGTAAATGCGACACTTCCTTGCAAGGAAATAGCGCTTGCAAATGTCTACCTATCGTAGCAATAGTGTTCTAATGCTCCTTAAAACGCGATATCGCATCTCATTTCTATGTTTCATGGTAAGATATAATATGATTTGCGAAGTGTTATGTATTCCTCGTCTACACATCAACTGAATGTAAATGCGACACTTCCTTGCAAGGAAATAGCGTTTGCAAATGTCTACCTATCGTAGCAATAGTGTTCTAATGCTTCTTAAAACGCGATATCGCATCTCATTTCTATGTTTCATGATAAGATATAATATGATTTGCGAAGTGTCATGTATTTCTCGTCTACACTTCAAATGAATGTAAATGCGACACTTCCTTGCAAGGAAATAGCGTTTGCAGATGTCTACGTATCGTAGCAATAGAGTTCTAACGCTTCTTAAAACGCGATATCGCATCTCATTTCTATGTTTCATGGTAAGATATAATATGATTTGCGAAGTGTTATGTATTCCTGGTCTACACTTCAAATGAATGTAAATGCGACACTTCCTTGCAAGGAAATAGCGTTTGCAAATGTCTACGTATCGTAGCAATAGAGTTCTAATGCTTCTTAAAACGCGATATCGCATCTCATTTCTATGTTTCATGGTAAGATATAATATGATTTGCGAAGTGTTATGTTTTCCTCGTCTACACTTCAAATGAATGTGAATGCGACACTTTCTCGCTAGGAAATAGCATTTGCAGATGCCTACGTATCGTAGCAATAGATTTCTAATGCTTCTTAAAACGCGAGATCGCATCCCATTTCTATGTTTCATGGTAAGATATAAAATGATTTGCGAAGTGTTATGTATTCCTCGTCTACACTTCAAATGAATGTAAATGCGACACTTCCTTGCTAGGAAATAGCGTCTGCAGATGTCTAGGTATCGTAGCAATAGAGTTCTAATGCTCCTTAAAACGAGATATTGCATTTCATATCTATGTTTCATGATAAGATATAATATTCATTGTGAAGTGTTATGCATTCCTCGTCTACACTTCAAATGAATGTAAATGCGACACTTCCTTGCAAGGAAATAGCGTTTGCAAATGTCTACCTATCGTAGCAATAGTGTTCTAATGCTTCTTAAAACGCGATATCGCATGTCATTTCTATGTTTCATGATAAGATATAATATGATTTGCGAAGTGTCATGTATTCCTCGTCTACACTTCAAATGAATGTAAATGCGACACTTCCTTGCAAGGAAATAGCGTTTGCAGATGTCTACGTATCGTAGCAATAGAGTTCTAATGCTTCTTAAAACGCGATATTGCATCTCATTTCTATGTTTCATGGTAAGATATAATATGATTTGCGAAGTGTTATGTATTCCTCGTCTACACATCAACTGAATGTAAATGCGACCCTTCCTTGCAAGGAAATAGCGCTTGCAAATGTCTACCTATCGTAGCAATAGTGTTCTAATGCTCCTTAAAACGCGATATCGCATCTCATTTCTATGTTTCATGGTAAGATATAATATGATTTGCGAAGTGTTATGTATTCCTCGTCTACACTTCAAATGAATGTAAATGCGACACTTCATTGCTAGGAAATAGCGTCTGCAGATGTCTAGGTATCGTAGCAATAGAGTTCTAATGCTTCTTAAAACGCGATATCGCATCTCATTTCTATGTTTCATGGTAAGATATAATATGATTTGCGAAGTGTTATGTATTCCTCGTCTACACTTCAAATGAATGTAAATGCGACACTTCCTTGCAAGGAAATAGCGTTTGCAAATGTCTACCTATCGTAGCAATAGTGTTCTAATGCTTCCTAAAACGCGATATCGCATCTCATTTCTATGTTTCATGATAAGATATAATATGATTTGCGAAGTGTCATGTATTCCTCGTCTACACTTCAAATGAATGTAAATGCGACACTTCCTTGCAAAGAAATAGCGTTTGCAAATGTCTACCTATCGTAGCAATAGTGTTCTAATGCTTCTTAAAACGCGATATCGCATCTCATTTCTATGTTTCATGATAAGATATAATATGATTTGCGAAGTGTCATGTATTCCTCGTCTACACATCAAATGAATGTAAATGCGACACTTCCTTGCAAGGAAATAGCGTTTGCAGATGTCTACGTATCGTAGCAATAGAGTTCTAATGCTTCTTAAAACGCGATATCGCATCTCATTTCTATGTTTCATGGTAAGATATAATATGATTTGCGAAGTGTTATGTATTCCTCGTCTACACATCAACTGAATGTAAAAGCGACACTTCCTTGCAAGGAAATAGCGTTTGCAAATGTCTACCTATCGTAGCAATAGTGTTCTAATGCTTCTTAAAACGC
Organism: Xylocopa sonorina; assembly: GCF_050948175.1. NCBI lineage: Eukaryota > Metazoa > Arthropoda > Insecta > Hymenoptera > Apidae > Xylocopa > Xylocopa sonorina. Next base: position 827,473 of record NW_027490203.1, read on the forward strand.
GATATCGCATCTCATTTCTATGTTTCATGATAAGATATAATATGATTTGCGAAGTGTCATGTATTCCTCGTCTACACTTCAAATGAATGTAAATGCGACACTTCCTTGCAAGGAAATAGCGTTTGCAGATATCTACGTATCGTAGCAATAGAGTTCTAATGCTTCTTAAAACGCGATATCGCATCTCATTTCTATCTTTCATGGTAAGATATAATATGATTTGCGAAGTGTTATGTATTCCTCGTCTACACATCAACTGAATGTAAATGCGACACTTCCTTGCAACGAAATATCGCTTGCAAATGTCTACCTATCGTAGCAATAGTGTTCTAATGCTTCTTAAAACGCGATATCGCATCTCATTTCTATGTTTCATGGTAAGATATAATATGATTTGCGAAGTGTTATGTATTCCTCGTCTACACATCAACTGAATGCAAATGCGACACTTCCTTGCAAGGAAATAGCGTTTGCAAATGTCTACCTATCGTAGCAATAGTGTTCTAATGCTTCTTAAAACGCGATATCGCATCTCATTTCTATGTTTCATGATAAGATATAATATGATTTGCGAAGTGTCACGTATTCCTCGTCTACACTTCAAATGAATGTAAATGCGACACTTCCTTGCAAGGAAATAGCGTTTGCAGATGTCTACGTATCGTAGCAATAGAGTTCTAATGCTTCTTAAAACGCGATATCGCATCTCATTTCTATGTTTCATGGTATGATATAATATGATTTGCGAAGTGTTATGTATTCCTCGTCTACACATCAACTGAATGTAAATGCGACACTTCCTTGCAAGGAAATAGCGTTTGCAAATGTCTACCTATCGTAGCAATAGTGTTCTAATGCTTCTTAAAACGCGATATCGCATCTCATTTCTATGTTTCATGATAAGATATAATATGATTTGCGAAGTGTCATGTATTCCTCGTCTACACTTCAAATGAATGTAAATGCGACACTTCCTTGCAAGGAAATAGCGTTTGCAGATGTCTACGTATCGTAGCAATGGAGTTCTAATGCTTCTTAAAACGCGATATCGCATCTCATTTCTATCTTTCATGGTAAGATATAATATGATTTGCGAAGTGTTATGTATTCCTCGTCTACACATCAACTGAATGTAAATGCGACACTTCCTTGCAAGGAAATAGCGCTTGCAGATGTCTACGTATCGTAGCAATAGAGTTCTTATGATTCTTAAAACGCGATATCGCATCTCATTTCTATGTTTCATGATAAGATATAATATGATTTGCGAAGTGTCACGTATTCCTCGTCTACACTTCAAATGAATGTAAATGCGACACTTCCTTGCAAGGAAATAGCGTTTGCAGATGTCTACGTATCGTAGCAATAGAGTTCTGATGCTTCTTAAAACGCGATATCGCATCTCATTTCTATGTTTCATGATAAGATATAATATGATTTGCGAAGTGTCATGTATTCCTCGTCTACACATCAAATGAATGTAAATGCGACACTTCCTTGCAAGGAAATAGCGTTTGCAGATGTCTACGTATCGTAGCAATAGAGTTCTAATGCTTCTTAAAACGCGATATCGCATCTCATTTCTATGTTTCATGGTAAGATATAATATGATTTGCGAAGTGTTATGTATTCCTCGTCTACACATCAACTGAATGTAAATGCGACACTTCCTTGCAAGGAAATAGCGTTTGCAAATGTCTACCTATCGTAGCAATAGTGTTCTAATGCTTCTTAAAACGCGATATCGCATCTCATTTCTATGTTTCATGATAAGATATAATATGATTTGCGAAGTGTCACGTATTCCTCGTCTACACTTCAAATGAATGTAAATGCGACACTTCCTTGCAAGGAAATAGCGTTTGCAGATGTCTACGTATCGTAGCAATAGAGTTCTAATGCTTCTTAAAACGCGATATCGCATCTCATTTCTATGTTTCATGGTATGATATAATATGATTTGCGAAGTGTTATGTATTCCTCGTCTACACATCAACTGAATGTAAATGCGACACTTACTTGCAAGGAAATAGCGTTTGCAAATGTCTACCTATCGTAGCAATAGTGTTCTAATGCTTCTTAAAACGCGATATCGCATCTCATTTCTATGTTTCATGATAAGATATAATATGATTTGCGAAGTGTCATGTATTCCTCGTCTACACTTCAAATGAATGTAAATGCGACACTTCCTTGCAAGGAAATAGCGTTTGCAGATGTCTACGTATCGTAGCAATGGAGTTCTAATGCTTCTTAAAACGCGATATCGCATCTCATTTCTATCTTTCATGGTAAGATATAATATGATTTGCGAAGTGTTATGTATTCCTCGTCTACACATCAACTGAATGTAAATGCGACACTTCCTTGCAAGGAAATAGCGCTTGCAGATGTCTACGTATCGTAGCAATAGAGTTCTTATGATTCTTAAAACGCGATATCGCATCTCATTTCTATGTTTCATGGTAAGATATAATATGATTTGCGAAGTGTTATGTATTCCTCGTCTACACTTCAAATGAATGTAAATGCGACACTTCTTTGCAAGGAAATAGCGTTTGCAGATGTCTACGTATCGTAGCAATAGAGTTCTTATGATTCTTAGAACGCGATATCGCATCTCATTTCTATGTTTCATGGTAAGATATAATATTATTTGCGAAGTGTTATGTATTCCTCGTCTACACATCAAATGAATGTAAATGCGACACTTCCTTGCAAGGAAATAGCGTTTGCAGATGTTTACGTATCGAAGCAATAGGGTTCAAATGCTTCTTAAAACGAGATATTGCATCTCATATCTATGTTTCATAATAAGATATAATATTCATTGTGAAGTGTTATGCATTCCTCGTCTACGATTCAAATGAATGTAAATGCGACACTTCTTTGCAAGGAAATAGCGTTTGCAGATGTCTACGTATCGTAGCAATAGAGTTCTTATGATTCTTAAAACGCGATATCGCATCTCATTTCTATGTTTCATGGTAAGATATAATATGATTTGCGAAGTGTTATGTATTCCTCGTCTACACATCAAATGAATGTAAATGCGACACTTCTTTGCAAGGAAATAGCGTTTGCAGATGTCTACGTATCGTAGCAATAGTGTTCTTATGATTCTTAAAACGCGATATCGCATCTCATTTCTATGTTTCATGGTAAGATATAATATGATTTGCGAAGTGTTATGTATTCCTCGTCTACACATCAAATGAATGTAAATGCGACACTTCTTTGCAAGGAAATAGCGTTTGCAGATGTCTACGTATCGTAGCAATAGAGTTCTTATGATTCTTAAAACGCGATATCGCATCTCATTTCTATGTTTCATGGTAAGATATAATATGATTTGCGAAGTGTTATGTATTCCTCGTTTACACATCAAATGAATGTAAATGCGACACTTCCTTGCAAGGAAATAGCGTTTGCAGATGTCTACGTATCGTAGCAATAGAGTTCTAATGCTTCTTAAAACGCGATATCGCATCTCATTCCTATGTTTCATGGTAAGATATAATATGATTTGCGAAGTGTCATGTATTCCTCGTCTACACTTCAAATGAATGTAAATGCGACACTTCCTTGCAAGGAAATAGCGTTTGCAGATGTCTACGTATCGTAGCAATAGAGTTCTAATGCTTCTTAAAACGCGATATCGCATCTCATTTCTATGTTTCATGGTAAGATATAATATGATTTGCGAAGTGTCATGTATTCCTCGTCTACACTTCAAATGAATGTAAATGCGACACTTCCTTGCAAGGAAATAGCGTTTGCAGATGTCTACGTATCGTAGCAATAGAGTTCTAATGCTTCTTAAAACGCGATATCGCATCTCATTTCTATGTTTCATGGTAAGATATAATATGATTTGCGAAGTGTTATGTTTTCCTCGTCTACACTTCAAATGAATATGAATGCGACACTTTCTCGCTAGGAAATAGCGTTTGCAGATGCCTACGTATCGTAGCAATAGATTTCTAATGCTTCTTAAAACGCGAGATCGCATCCCATTTCTATGTTTCATGGTAAGATATAATATGATTTGCGAAGTGTTATGTTTTCCTCGTCTACACTTCAAATGAATGTGAATGCGACACTTCCTTGCAAGGAAATAGCGTTTGCAGATGTCTACGTATCGTAGCAATAGAGTTCTAATGCTTCTTAAAACGCGATATTGCATTTCATATCTATGTTTCATGATAAGATATAATATTCATTGTGAAGTGTTATGCATTCCTCGTCTACACTTCAAATGAATGTAAATGCGACACTTCCTTGCAAGGAAATAGCGTTTGCAAATTTCTACCTATCGTAGCAATAGTGTTCCAATGCTTCTTAAAACGCGATATCGCATGTCATTTCTATGTTTCATGATAAGATATAATATGATTTGCGAAGTGTCATGTATTCCTCGTCTACACTTCAAATGAATGTAAATGCGACACTTCCTTGCAAGGAAATAGCGTTTGCAGATGTCTACGTATCGTAGCAATAGAGTTCTAATGCTTCTTAAAACGCGATATCGCATCTCATTTCTGTGTTTCATGGTAAGATATAATATGATTTGCGAAGTGTTATGTATTCCTCGTCTACACATCAAATGAATGTAAATGCGACACTTCCTTGCAAGGAAATAGCGTTTGCAGATGTCTACGTATCGTAGCAATAGAGTTCTAATGCTTCTTAAAACGCGATATCGCATCTCATTTCTATGTTTCATGGTTAGATATAATATGACTTGGGAAGTGTTATGTATTCCTCGTCTACACTTCAAATGAATGTAAATGCGACACTTCATTGCTAGGAAATAGCGTCTGCAGATGTCTAGGTATCGTAGCAATAGAGTTCTAATGCTTCTTAAAACGCGATATCGCATCTCATTTCTATGTTTCATGGTAAGATATAATATGATTTGCGAAGTGTTATGTATTCCTCGTCTACACTTCAAATGAATGTAAATGCGACACTTCCTTGCAAGGAAATAGCGTTTGCAAATGTCTACCTATCGTAGCAATAGTGTTCTAATGCTTCCTAAAACGCGATATCGCATCTCATTTCTATGTTTCATGATAAGATATAATATGATTTGCGAAGTGTCATGTATTCCTCGTCTACACTTCAAATGAATGTAAATGCGACACTTCCTTGCAAGGAAATAGCGTTTGCAGATGTCTACGTATCGTAGCAATAGAGTTCTAATGCTTCTTAAAACGCGATATCGCATCTCATTTCTATGTTTCATGGAAAGATATAATATGATTTGCGAAGTGTCATGTATTCCTCGTCTACACATCAAATGAATGTAAATGCGACACTTCCTTGCAAGGAAATAGCGTTTGCAGATGTCTACGTATCGTAGCAATAGAGTTCTAATGCTTCTTAAAACGCGATATCGCATCTCATTTCTATGTTTCATGGTAAGATATAATATGATTTGCGAAGTGTTATGTATTCCTCGTCTACACATCAACTGAATGTAAATGCGACACTTCCTTGCAAGGAAATAGCGTTTGCAAATGTCTACCTATCGTAGCAATAGTGTTCTAATGCTTCTTAAAACGCGATATCGCATCTCATTTCTATGTTTCATGATAAGATATAATATGATTTGCGAAGTGTCATGTATTCCTCGTCTACACATCGAATGAATGTAAATGCGACACTTCCTTGCAAGGAAATAGCGTTTGCAGATGTCTACGTATCGTAGCAATAGAGTTCTAATGCTTCTTAAAACGCGATATCGCATCTCATTTCTATGTTTCATAGTAAGATATAATATGACTTGCGAAGTGTTATGTATTCCTCGTCTACACATCAAATGAATGTAAATGCGACACTTCTTTGCAAGGAAATAGTGTTTGCAGATGTCTACGTATCGTAGCAATAGTGTTCTTATGATTCTTAAAACGCGATATCGCATCTCATTTCTATGTTTCATGGTAAGATATAATATGATTTGCGAAGTGTTATGTATTCCTCGTCTACACATCAAATGAATGTAAATGCGACACTTCTTTGCAAGGAAATAGCGTTTGCAGATGTCTACGTATCGTAGCAATAGAGTTCTTATGATTCTTAAAACGCGATATCGCATCTCATTTCTATGTTTCATGGTAAGATATAATATTATTTGCGAAGTGTTATGTATTCCTCGTCTACACATCAAATGAATGTAAATGCGACACTTCTTTGCAAGGAAATAGCGTTTGCAGATGTCTACGTATCTTAGCAATAGAGTTCTTATGATTCTTAAAACGCGAAATCGCATCTCATTTCTATGTTTCATGGTAAGATATAATATTATTTGCGAAGTGTTATGTATTCCTCGTCTACACATCAAATGAATGTAAATGCGACACTTCCTTGCAAGGAAATAGCGTTTGCAGATGTCTACGTATCGAAGGAATAGAGTTCAAATGCTTCTTAAAACGAGATATTGCATCTCATATCTATGTTTCATGATAAGATATAATATTCATTGTGAAGTGTTATGCATTCCTCGTCTACGATTCAAAAGAATGTAAATGCGACACTTCTTTGCAAGGAAATAGCGTTTGCAGATGTCTACGTATCGTAGCAATAGAGTTCTTATGATTCTTAAAACGCGATATCGCATCTCATTTCTATGTTTCATGGAAAGATATAATATGATTTGCGAAGTGTTATGTATTCCTCGTCTACACATCAAATGAATGTAAATGCGACACTTCTTTGCAAGGAAATAGCGTTTGCAGATGTCTACGTATCGTAGCAATAGAGTTCTTATGATTCTTAAAACGCGATATCGCATCTCATTTCTATGTTTCATGGTAAGATATAATATGACTTGCGAAGTGTTATGTATTCCTCGTCTACACTTCAAATGAATGTAAATGCGACACTTCCTTGCTAGGAAATATCGTCTGCAGATGTCTAGGTATCGTAGCAATAGAGTTCTAATGCTTCTTAAAACGCGATATCGCATCTCATTTCTATATTTCATGGTAAGATATAATATGATTTGCGAAGTGTTATGTATTCCTCGTCCACACTTCAAATGAATGTAAATGCGACACTTCCTTGCAAGGAAATAGCGTTTGCAAATGTCTACCTATCGTAGCAATAGTGTTCTAATGCATCTTAAAACGCGATATCGCATCTCATTTCTATGTTTCATGATAAGATATAATATGATTTGCGAAGTGTCATGTATTCCTCGTCTACACTTCCAATGAATGTAAATGCGACACTTCCTTGCAAGGAAATAGCGTTTGCAGATGTCTACGTATCGTAGCAATAGGGTTCTAATGCTTCTTAAAACGCGATATCGCATCTCATTTCTATGTTTCATGGTAAGATATAATATGATTTGCGAAGTGTTATGTATTCCTCTTCTACACTTCAAATGACTGTAAATGCGACACTTCCTTGCAAGGAAATAGCGTTTGCAAATGTCTACCTATCGTAGCAATAGTGTTCTAATGCTTCTTAAAACGCGATATCGCATCTCATTTCTATGTTTCATGATAAGATATAATATGATTTGCGAAGTGTCATGTATTCCTCGTCTACACTTCAAATGAATGTAAATGCGACACTTCCTTGCAAGGAACTAGCGTTTGCAGATGTCTACGTATCGTAGCAATAGAGTTCTAATGCTTCTTAAAGCGCGATATCGCATCTCATTTCTATGTTTCATGGTAAGATATAATATGATTTGCGAAGTGTTATGTATTCCTCGTCTACACATCAACTGAATGTAAATGCGACACTTCCTTGCAAGGAAATAGCGTTTGCAAATGTCTACCTATCGTAGCAATAGTGTTCTAATGCTTCTTAAAACGCGATATCGCATCTCATTTCTATGTTTCATGATAAGATATAATATGATTTGCGAAGTGTCATGTATTCCTCGTCTACACTTCAAATGAATGTAAATGCGACACTTGCATGCAAGGAAATAGCGTTTGCAGATGTCTACGTGTCGTAGCAATAGAGTTCTAATGCTTCTTAAAACGCGATATCGCATCTCATTTCTATGTTTCATGGAAAGATATAATATGATTTGCGAAGTGTCATGTATTCCTCGTCTACACATCAAATGAATGTAAATGCGACACTTCCTTGCAAGGAAATAGCGTTTGCAGATGTCTACGTATCGTAGCAATAGAGTTCTAATGCTTCTTAAAACGCGATATCGCATCTCATTTCTATGTTTCATGGTAAGATATAATATGATTTGCGAAGTGTTATGTATTCCTCGTCTACACATCAACTGAATGTAAATGCGACACTTCCTTGCAAGGAAATAGCGTTTGCAAATGTCTACCTATCGTAGCAATAGTGTTCTAATGCTTCTTAAAACGCGATATCGCATCTCATTTCTATGTTTCATGATAAGATATAATATGATTTGCGAAGTGTCATGTATTCCTCGTCTACACTTCAAATGAATGTAAATGCGACACTTGCTTGCAAGGAAATAGCGTTTGCAGATGTCTACGTGTCGTAGCAATAGAGTTCTAATGCTTCTTAAAACGCGATATCGCATCTCATTTCTATGTTTCATGGTAAGATATAATATGATTTGCGAAGTGTTATGTATTCCTCGTCTACACATCAACTGAATGTAAATGCGACACTTCCTTGCAAGGAAATAGCGCTTGCAGATGTCTACGTATCGTAGCAATAGAGTTCTTATGATTCTTAAAACGCGATATAGCATCTCATTTCTATGTTTCATGGTAAGATATAATATGATTTGCGAAGTGTTATGTATTCCTAGTCTACACTTCAAATGAATGTAAATGCGACACTTCTTTGCAAGGAAATAGCGTTTGCAGATGTCTACGTATCGTAGCAATAGAGTTCTTATGATTCTTAAAACGCGATATCGCATCTCATTTCTATGTTTCATGGTAAGATATAATATGATTTGCGAAGTGTTATGTTTTCCTCTTCTACACTTCAAATGAATGTGAATGCGACACTTTCTAGCTAGGAAATAGCGTTTGCAAATGTCTACGTATCGTAGCAATAGAGTTCTAATGCTTCTTAAAACGCGATATCGCATCTCATTTCTATGTTTCATGGTAAGATATAATATGATTTGCGAAGTGTTATGTATTCCTCGTCTACACATGAACTGAATGTAAATGCGACACTTCCTTGCAAGGAAATAGCGTTTGCAAATGTCTACCTATCGTAGCAATAGTGTCCTAATGCTTCTTAAAACGCGATATCGCATCTAATTTCTATGTTTCATGATAAGATATAATATGATTTGCGAAGTGTCATGTATTCCTCGTCTACACTTCAAATGAATGTAAATGCGACACTTCCTTGCAAGGAAATAGCGTTTGCAGATGTCTACGTATCGTAGCAATAGAGTTCTAATGCTTCTTAAAACGCGATATCGCATCTCATTTCTATGTTTCATGGTAAGATATAATATGATTTGCGAAGTGTTATGTATTCCTCGTCTACACATCAAATGAATGTAAATGCGACACTTCCTTGCAAGGAAATAGCGTTTGCAGATGTCTACGTATCGTAGCAATAGAGTTCTAATGCTTCTTAAAACGCGATATCGCATCTCATTTCTATGTTTCATGGTAAGATATAATATGACTTGCGATGTGTTATGTATTCCTCGTCTACACTTCAAATGAATGTAAATACGACACTTCCTTGCTAGGAAATAGCGTCTGCAGATGTCTAGGTATCGTAGCAATAGAGTTCTAATGCTTCTTAAAACGCGATATCGCATCTCATTTCTATGTTTCATGGTAAGATATAATATGATTTGCGAAGTGTTATGTATTCCTCGTCTACACATCAAATGAATGTAAATGCGACACTTCTTTGCAAGGAAATAGTGTTTGCAGATGTCTACGTATCGTAGCAATAGTGTTCTTATGATTCTTAAAACGCGATATCGCATCTCATTTCTATGTTTCATGGTAAGATATAATATGATTTGCGAAGTGTTATGTATTCCTCGTCTACACATCAAATGAATGTAAATGCGACACTTCTTTGCAAGGAAATAGCGTTTGCAGATGTCTACGTATCGTAGCAATAGAGTTCTTATGATTCTTAAAACGCGATATCGCATCTCATTTCTATGTTTCATGCTAAGATATAATATGATTTGCGAAGTGTTATGTATTCCTCGTCTACACATCAAATGAATGTAAATGCGACACTTCCTTGCAAGGAAATAGCGTTTGCAGATGTCTACGTATCGTAGCAATAGAGTTCTAATGCTTCTTAAAACGCGATATCGCATCTCATTCCTATGTTTCATGGTAAGATATAATATGATTTGCGAAGTGTCATGTATTCCTCGTCTACACTTCAAATGAATGTAAATGCGACACTTCCTTGCAAGGAAATAGCGTTTGCAGATGTCTCCGTATCGTAGCAATAGAGTTCTAATGCTTCTTAAAACGCGATATCGCATCTCATTTCTATGTTTCATGGTAAGATATAATATGATTTGCGAAGTGTTATGTATTCCTCTTCTACACTTCAAATGAGTGTAAATGCGACACTTCCTTGCAAGGAAATAGCGTTTGCAAATGTCTACCTATCGTAGCAATAGTGTTCTAATGCTTCTTAAAACGCGATATCGCATCTCATTTCTATGTTTCATGATAAGATATAATATGATTTGCGAAGTGTCATGTATTCCTCGTCTACACTTCAAGTGAATGTAAATGCGACACTTCCTTGCAAGGAAATAGCGTTTGCAAATGTCTACCTATCGTAGCAATAGTATTCTAATGCTTCTTAAAACGCGATATCGCATCTCATTTCTATGTTTCATGATAAGATATAATATGATTTGCGAAGTGTCATGTATTCCTCGTCTACACTTCAAATGAATGTAAATGCGACACTTCCTTGCAAGGAAATTGCGTTTGCAGATGTCTACGTATCGTAGCAATAGAGTTCTAATGCTTCTTAAAACGCGATATCGCATCTCATTTCTATGTTTCATGGTAAGATATAATATGATTTGCGAAGTGTTATGTATTCCTCGTCTACACATCAACTGAATGTAAATGCGACACTTCCTTGCAAGGAAATAGCGCTTGCAGATGTCTACGTATCGTAGCAATAGAGTTCTTATGATTCTTAAAACGCGATATCGCATCTCATTTCTATGTTTCATGGTAAGATATAATATGATTTGCGAAGTGTTATGTATTCCTCGTCTACACTTCAAATGAATGTAAATGCGACACTTCTTTGCAAGGAAATAGCGTTTGCAGATGTCTACGTATCTTAGCAATAGAGTTCTTATGATTCTTAAAACGCGAAATCGCATCTCATTTCTATGTTTCATGGTAAGATATAATATTATTTGCGAAGTGTTATGTATTCCTCGTCTACACATCAAATGAATGTAGATGCGACACTTCCTTGCAAGGAAATAGCGTTTGCAGATGTCTACGAATCGAAGCAATAGAGTTCAAATGCTTCTTAAAACGAGATATTGCATCTCATATCTATGTTTCATGATAAGATATAATATTCATTGTGAAGTGTTATGCATTCCTCGTCTACGATTCAAAAGAATGTAAATGCGACACTTCTTTGCAAGGAAATAGCGTTTGCAGATGTCTACGTATCGTAGCAATAGAGTTCTTATGATTCTTAAAACGCGATATCGCATCTCATTTCTATGTTTCATGGAAAGATATAATATGATTTGCGAAGTGTTATGTATTCCTCGTCTACACATCAAATGAATGTAAATGCGACACTTCTTTGCAAGGAAATAGCGTTTGCAGATGTCTACGTATCGTAGCAATAGAGTTCTTATGATTCTTAAAACGCGATATCGCATCTCATTTCTATGTTTCATGGTAAGATATAATATGACTTGCGAAGTGTTATGTTTTCCTCTTCTACACTTCAAATGAATGTGAATGCGACACTTTCTAGCTAGGAAATAGCGTTTGCAAATGTCTACGTATCGTAGCAATAGAGTTCTAATGCTTCTTAAAACGCGATATCGCATCTCATTTCTATGTTTCATGGTAAGATATAATATGATTTGCGAAGTGTTATGTATTCCTCGTCTACACATGAACTGAATGTAAATGCGACACTTCCTTGCAAGGAAATAGCGTTTGCAAATGTCTACCTATCGTAGCAATAGTGTCCTAATGCTTCTTAAAACGCGATATCGCATCTAATTTCTATGTTTCATGATAAGATATAATATGATTTGCGAAGTGTCATGTATTCCTCGTCTACACTTCAAATGAATGTAAATGCGACACTTCCTTGCAAGGAAATAGCGTTTGCAGATGTCTACGTATCGTAGCAATAGAGTTCTAATGCTTCTTAAAACGCGATATCGCATCTCATTTCTATGTTTCATGGTAAGATATAATATGATTTGCGAAGTGTTATGTATTCCTCGTCTACACATCAAATGAATGTAAATGCGACACTTCCTTGCAAGGAAATAGCGTTTGCAGATGTCTACGTATCGTAGCAATAGAGTTCTAATGCTTCTTAAAACGCGATATCGCATCTCATTTCTATGTTTCATGGTAAGATATAATATGACTTGCGATGTGTTATGTATTCCTCGTCTACACTTCAAATGAATGTAAATACGACACTTCCTTGCTAGGAAATAGCGTCTGCAGATGTCTAGGTATCGTAGCAATAGAGTTCTAATGCTTCTTAAAACGCGATATCGCATCTCATTTCTATGTTTCATGGTAAGATATAATATGATTTGCGAAGTGTTATGTATTCCTCGTCTACACATCAAATGAATGTAAATGCGACACTTCTTTGCAAGGAAATAGTGTTTGCAGATGTCTACGTATCGTAGCAATAGTGTTCTTATGATTCTTAAAACGCGATATCGCATCTCATTTCTATGTTTCATGGTAAGATATAATATGATTTGCGAAGTGTTATGTATTCCTCGTCTACACATCAAATGAATGTAAATGCGACACTTCTTTGCAAGGAAATAGCGTTTGCAGATGTCTACGTATCGTAGCAATAGAGTTCTTATGATTCTTAAAACGCGATATCGCATCTCATTTCTATGTTTCATGCTAAGATATAATATGATTTGCGAAGTGTTATGTATTCCTCGTCTACACATCAAATGAATGTAAATGCGACACTTCCTTGCAAGGAAATAGCGTTTGCAAATGTCTACCTATCGTAGCAATAGTGTCCTAATGCTTCTTAAAACGCGATATCGCATCTAATTTCTATGTTTCATGATAAGATATAATATGATTTGCGAAGTGTCATGTATTCCTCGTCTACACTTCAAATGAATGTAAATGCGACACTTCCTTGCAAGGAAATAGCGTTTGCAGATGTCTACGTATCGTAGCAATAGAGTTCTAATGCTTCTTAAAACGCGATATCGCATCTCATTTCTATGTTTCATGGTAAGATACAATATGATTTGCGAAGTGTTATGTATTCCTCGTCTACACATCAAATGAATGTAAATGCGACACTTCCTTGCAAGGAAATAGCGTTTGCAGATGTCTACGTATCGTAGCAATAGAGTTCTAATGCTTCTTAAAACGCGATATCGCATCTCATTTCTATGTTTCATGGTAAGATATAATATGACTTGCGATGTGTTATGTATTCCTCGTCTACACTTCAAATGAATGTAAATACGACACTTCCTTGCTAGGAAATAGCGTCTGCAGATGTCTAGGTATCGTAGCAATAGAGTTCTAATGCTTCTTAAAACGCGATATCGCATCTCATTTCTATGTTTCATGGTAAGATATAATATGATTTGCGAAGTGTTATGTATTCCTCGTCTACACATCAAATGAATGTAAATGCGACACTTCTTTGCAAGGAAATAGTGTTTGCAGATGTCTACGTATCGTAGCAATAGTGTTCTTATGATTCTTAAAACGCGATATCGCATCTCATTTCTATGTTTCATGGTAAGATATAATATGATTTGCGAAGTGTTATGTATTCCTCGTCTACACATCAAATGAATGTAAATGCGACACTTCTTTGCAAGGAAATAGCGTTTGCAGATGTCTACGTATCGTAGCAATAGAGTTCTTATGATTCTTAAAACGCGATATCGCATCTCATTTCTATGTTTCATGCTAAGATATAATATGATTTGCGAAGTGTTATGTATTCCTCGTCTACACATCAAATGAATGTAAATGCGACACTTCCTTGCAAGGAAATAGCGTTTGCAAATGTCTACCTATCGTAGCAATAGTGTCCTAATGCTTCTTAAAACGCGATATCGCATCTAATTTCTATGTTTCATGATAAGATATAATATGATTTGCGAAGTGTCATGTATTCCTCGTCTACACTTCAAATGAATGTAAATGCGACACTTCCTTGCAAGGAAATAGCGTTTGCAGATGTCTACGTATCGTAGCAATAGAGTTCTAATGCTTCTTAAAACGCGATATCGCATCTCATTTCTATGTTTCATGGTAAGATACAATATGATTTGCGAAGTGTTATGTATTCCTCGTCTACACATCAAATGAATGTAAATGCGACACTTCCTTGCAAGGAAATAGCGTTTGCAGATGTCTACGTATCGTAGCAATAGAGTTCTAATGCTTCTTAAAACGCGATATCGCATCTCATTTCTATGTTTCATGGTAAGATATAATATGACTTGCGATGTGTTATGTATTCCTCGTCTACACTTCAAATGAATGTAAATACGACACTTCCTTGCTAGGAAATAGCGTCTGCAGATGTCTAGGTATCGTAGCAATAGAGTTCTAATGCTTCTTAAAACGCGATATCGCATCTCATTTCTATGTTTCATGGTAAGATATAATATGATTTGCGAAGTGTTATGTATTCCTCGTCTACACATCAAATGAATGTAAATGCGACACTTCTTTGCAAGGAAATAGTGTTTGCAGATGTCTACGTATCGTAGCAATAGTGTTCTTATGATTCTTAAAACGCGATATCGCATCTCATTTCTATGTTTCATGGTAAGATATAATATGATTTGCGAAGTGTTATGTATTCCTCGTCTACACATCAAATGAATGTAAATGCGACACTTCTTTGCAAGGAAATAGCGTTTGCAGATGTCTACGTATCGTAGCAATAGAGTTCTTATGATTCTTAAAACGCGATATCGCATCTCATTTCTATGTTTCATGCTAAGATATAATATGATTTGCGAAGTGTTATGTATTCCTCGTCTACACATCAAATGAATGTAAATGCGACACTTTCTAGCTAGGAAATAGCGTTTGCAAATGTCTACGTATCGTAGCAATAGAGTTCTAATGCTTCTTAAAACGCGATATCGCTTCTCATTTCTATGTTTCATGGTAAGATATAATATGATTTGCGAAGTGTTATGTATTCCTCGTCTACACATGAACTGAATGTAAATGCGACACTTCCTTGCAAGGAAATAGCGTTTGCAAATGTCTACCTATCGTAGCAATAGTGTCCTAATGCTTCTTAAAACGCGATATCGCATCTAATTTCTATGTTTCATGATAAGATATAATATGATTTGCGAAGTGTCATGTATTCCTCGTCTACACTTCAAATGAATGTAAATGCGACACTTCCTTGCAAGGAAATAGCGTTTGCAGATGTCTACGTATCGTAGCAATAGAGTTCTAATGCTTCTTAAAACGCGATATCGCATCTCATTTCTATGTTTCATGGTAAGATATAATATGATTTGCGAAGTGTTATGTATTCCTCGTCTACACATCAAATGAATGTAAATGCGACACTTCCTTGCAAGGAAATAGCGTTTGCAGATGTCTACGTATCGTAGCAATAGAGTTCTAATGCTTCTTAAAACGCGATATCGCATCTCATTTCTATGTTTCATGGTAAGATATAATATGACTTGCGAAGTGTTATGTGTTCCTCGTCTACACTTCAAATGAATGTAAATGCGACACTTCCTTGCTAGGAAATAGCGTCTGCAGATGTCTAGGTATCGTAGCAATAGAGTTCTAATGCTTCTTAAAACGCGATATCGCATCTCATTTCTATGTTTCATGGTAAGATATAATATGATTTGCGAAGTGTTATGTATTCCTCGTCTACACATCAAATGAATGTAAATGCGACACTTCTTTGCAAGGAAATAGTGTTTGCAGATGTCTACGTATCGTAGCAATAGTGTTCTTATGATTCTTAAAACGCGATATCGCATCTCATTTCTATGTTTCATGGTAAGATATAATATGATTTGCGAAGTGTTATGTATTCCTCGTCTACACATCAAATGAATGTAAATGCGACACTTCTTTGCATGGAAATAGCGTTTGCAGATGTCTACGTATCGTAGCAATAGAGTTCTTATGATTCTTAAAACGCGATATCGCATCTCATTTCTATGTTTCATGCTAAGATATAATATGATTTGCGAAGTGTTATGTATTCCTCGTCTACACATCAAATGAATGTAAATGCGACACTTCCTTGCAAGGAAATAGCGTTTGCAGATGTCTACGTATCGTAGCAATAGAGTTCTAATGCTTCTTAAAACGCGATATCGCATCTCATTCCTATGTTTCATGGTAAGATATAATATGATTTGCGAAGTGTCATGTATTCCTCGTCTACACTTCAAATGAATGTAAATGCGACACTTCCTTGCAAGGAAATAGCGTTTGCAGATGTCTACGTATCGTAGCAATAGAGTTCTAATGCTTCTTAAAACGCGATATCGCATCTCATTTCTATGTTTCATGGTAAGATATAATATGATTTGCGAAGTGTTATGTATTCCTCTTCTACACTTCAAATGAGTGTAAATGCGACACTTCCTTGCAAGGAAATAGCGTTTGCAAATGTCTACGTATCGTAGCAATAGAGTTCTAATGCTTCTTAAAACGCGATATCGCATCTCATTTCTATGTTTCATGGTAAGATATAATATGATTTGCGAAGTGTTATGTATTCCTCGTCTACACATCAAATGAATGTAAATGCGACACTTCCTTGCAAGGAAATAGCGTTTGCAGATGTCTACGTATCGTAGCAATAGAGTTCTAATGCTTCTTAAAACGCGATATCGCATCTCATTTCTATGTTTCATGGTAAGATATAATATGACTTGCGAAGTGTTATGTGTTCC
Source organism: Xylocopa sonorina (assembly GCF_050948175.1). Classification (NCBI taxonomy): domain Eukaryota; kingdom Metazoa; phylum Arthropoda; class Insecta; order Hymenoptera; family Apidae; genus Xylocopa; species Xylocopa sonorina. The sequence goes on from NW_027490203.1 coordinate 844,592, forward strand.
TCGTCTACACTTCAAATGAATGTAAATGCGACACTTCCTTGCTAGGAAATAGCGTTTGCAGATGTCTACGTATCGTAGCAATAGAGTTCTAATGCTTCTTAAAACGCGATATCGCATCTCATTTCTATGTTTCATGGTAAGATATAATATGATTTGCGAAGTGTTATGTATTCCTCGTCTACACATCAACTGAATGTAAATGCGACACTTCCTTGCAAGGAAATAGCGCTTGCAGATGTCTACGTATCGTAGCAATAGAGTTCTTATGATTCTTAAAACGCGATATCGCATCTCATTTCTATGTTTCATGGTAAGATATAATATGATTTGCGAAGTGTTATGTATTCCTCGTCTACACTTCAAATGAATGTAAATGCGACACTTCTTTGCAAGGAAATAGCGTTTGCAGATGTCTACGTATCTTAGCAATAGAGTTCTTATGATTCTTAAAACGCGAAATCGCATCTCATTTCTATGTTTCATGGTAAGATATAATATTATTTGCGAAGTGTTATGTATTCCTCGTCTACACATCAAATGAATGTAAATGCGACACTTCCTTGCAAGGAAATAGCGTTTGCAGATGTCTACGTATCGAAGCAATAGAGTTCAAATGCTTCTTAAAACGAGATATTGCATCTCATATCTATGTTTCATGATAAGATATAATATTCATTGTGAAGTGTTATGCATTCCTCGTCTACGATTCAAAAGAATGTAAATGCGACACTTCTTTGCAAGGAAATAGCGTTTGCAGATGTCTACGTATCGTAGCAATAGAGTTCTTATGATTCTTAAAACGCAATATCGCATCTCATTTCTATGTTTCATGGAAAGATATAATATGATTTGCGAAGTGTTATGTATTCCTCGTCTACACATCAAATGAATGTAAATGCGACACTTCTTTGCAAGGAAATAGCGTTCGCAGATGTCTACGTATCGTAGCAATAGAGTTCTTATGATTCTTAAAACGCGATATCGCATCTCATTTCTATGTTTCATGGTAAGATATAATATGACTTGCGAAGTGTTATGTTTTCCTCGTCTACACTTCAAATGAACGTGAATGCGACACTTTATCGCTAGGAAATAGCGTTTGCAGATGCCTACGTAGCGTAGCAATAGATTTCTAATGCTTCTGAAAACGCGATATCGCATCTCATTTCTATGTTTCATGGTAAGATATAATATGATTTGCGAAGTGTTATGTATTCCTCGTCTACACTTCAAATGAATGTAAATGCGACACTTCCTTGCAAGGAAATAGCGTTTGCAAATGTCTACGTATCGTAGCAATAGAGTTCTAATGCTTCTTAAAACGCGATATCGCATCTCATTTCTATGTTTCATGGTAAGATATAATATGATTTGTGAAGTGTTATGTTTTCCTCGTCTACACTTCAAATGAACGTGAATGCGACACTTTCTCGCTAGGAAATAGCGTTTGCAGATGCCTACGTAGCGTAGCAATAGATTTCTAATGCTTCTGAAAACGCGAGATCGCATCCCATTTCTATGTTTCATGGTAAGATATAAAATGATTTGCGAAGTGTTATGTATTCCTCGTCTACACTTCAAATGAATGTAAATGCGACACTTCCTTGCTAGGAAATAGCGTCTGCAGATGTCTAGGTATCGTAGCAATAGAGTTCTAATGCTTCTTAAAACGAGATATTGCATTTCATATCTATGTTTCATGATAAGATATAATATTCATTGTGAAGTGTTATGCATTCCTCGTCTACACTTCAAATGAATGTAAATGCGACACTTCCTTGCAAGGAAATAGCGTTTGCAGATGTCTACGTATCGTAGCAATAGAGTTCTTATGATTCTTAAAACGCGATATCGCATCTCATTTCTATGTTTCATGGTAAGATATAATATGATTTGCGAAGTGTTATGTATTCCTCGTCTACACATGAACTGAATGTAAATGCGACACTTCCTTGCAAGGAAATAGCGTTTGCAAATGTCTACCTATCGTAGCAATAGTGTTCTAATGCTTCTTAAAACGCGATATCGCATCTCATTTCTATGTTTCATGATAAGATATAATATGATTTGCGAAGTGTCATGTATTCCTCGTCTACACTTCAAATGAATGTAAATGCGACACTTCCTTGCAAGGAAATAGCGTTTGCAGATGTCTACGTATCGTAGCAATAGAGTTCTAATGCTTCTTAAAACGCGATATCGCATCTCATTTCTATGTTTCATGGTAAGATATAATATGATTTGCGGAGTGTTATGTATTCCTCGCCTACACATCAAATGAATGTAAATGCGACACTTCCTTGCAAGGAAATAGCGTTTGCAGATGTCTACGTATCGTAGCAATAGAGTTCTAATGCTTCTTAAAACGCGATATCGCATCTCATTTCTATGTTTCATGGTAAGATATAATATGACTTGCGAAGTGTTATGTATTCCTCGTCTACACTTCAAATGAATGTAAATGCGACACTTCCTTGCTAGGAAATAGCGTCTGCAGATGTCTAGGTATCGTAGCAATAGAGTTCTAATGCTTCTTAAAACGCGATATCGCATCTCATTTCTATATTTCATGGTAAGATATAATATGATTTGCGAAGTGTTATGTTTTCCTCTTCTACACTTCAAATGAATGTGAATGCGACACTTTCTAGCTAGGAAATAGCGTTTGCAAATGTCTACGTATCGTAGCAATAGAGTTCTAATGCTTCTTAAAACGCGATATCGCATCTCATTTCTATGTTTCATGGTAAGATATAATATGATTTGCGAAGTGTTATGTATTCCTCGTCTACACATGAACTGAATGTAAATGCGACACTTCCTTGCAAGGAAATAGCGTTTGCAAATGTCTACCTATCGTAGCAATAGTGTCCTAATGCTTCTTAAAACGCGATATCGCATCTAATTTCTATGTTTCATGATAAGATATAATATGATTTGCGAAGTGTCATGTATTCCTCGTCTACACTTCAAATGAATGTAAATGCGACACTTCCTTGCAAGGAAATAGCGTTTGCAGATGTCTACGTATCGTAGCAATAGAGTTCTAATGCTTCTTAAAACGCGATATCGCATCTCATTTCTATGTTTCATGGTAAGATATAATATGATTTGCGAAGTGTTATGTATTCCTCGTCTACACATCAAATGAATGTAAATGCGACACTTCCTTGCAAGGAAATAGCGTTTGCAGATGTCTACGTATCGTAGCAATAGAGTTCTAATGCTTCTTAAAACGCGATATCGCATCTCATTTCTATGTTTCATGGTAAGATATAATATGACTTGCGAAGTGTTATGTGTTCCTCGTCTACACTTCAAATGAATGTAAATGCGACACTTCCTTGCTAGGAAATAGCGTCTGCAGATGTCTAGGTATCGTAGCAATAGAGTTCTAATGCTTCTTAAAACGCGATATCGCATCTCATTTCTATGTTTCATGGTAAGATATAATATGATTTGCGAAGTGTTATGTATTCCTCGTCTACACATCAAATGAATGTAAATGCGACACTTCTTTGCATGGAAATAGCGTTTGCAGATGTCTACGTATCGTAGCAATAGAGTTCTTATGATTCTTAAAACGCGATATCGCATCTCATTTCTATGTTTCATGCTAAGATATAATATGATTTGCGAAGTGTTATGTATTCCTCGTCTACACATCAAATGAATGTAAATGCGACACTTCCTTGCAAGGAAATAGCGTTTGCAGATGTCTACGTATCGTAGCAATAGAGTTCTAATGCTTCTTAAAACGCGATATCGCATCTCATTCCTATGTTTCATGGTAAGATATAATATGATTTGCGAAGTGTCATGTATTCCTCGTCTACACTTCAAATGAATGTAAATGCGACACTTCCTTGCAAGGAAATAGCGTTTGCAGATGTCTACGTATCGTAGCAATAGAGTTCTAATGCTTCTTAAAACGCGATATCGCATCTCATTTCTATGTTTCATGGTAAGATATAATATGATTTGCGAAGTGTTATGTATTCCTCTTCTACACTTCAAATGAGTGTAAATGCGACACTTCCTTGCAAGGAAATAGCGTTTGCAAATGTCTACGTATCGTAGCAATAGAGTTCTAATGCTTCTTAAAACGCGATATCGCATCTCATTTCTATGTTTCATGGTAAGATATAATATGATTTGCGAAGTGTTATGTATTCCTCGTCTACACATCAAATGAATGTAAATGCGACACTTCCTTGCAAGGAAATAGCGTTTGCAGATGTCTACGTATCGTAGCAATAGAGTTCTAATGCTTCTTAAAACGCGATATCGCATCTCATTTCTATGTTTCATGGTAAGATATAATATGACTTGCGAAGTGTTATGTGTTCCTCGTCTACACTTCAAATGAATGTAAATGCGACACTTCCTTGCTAGGAAATAGCGTTTGCAGATGTCTACGTATCGTAGCAATAGAGTTCTAATGCTTCTTAAAACGCGATATCGCATCTCATTTCTATGTTTCATGGTAAGATATAATATGATTTGCGAAGTGTTATGTATTCCTCGTCTACACATCAACTGAATGTAAATGCGACACTTCCTTGCAAGGAAATAGCGCTTGCAGATGTCTACGTATCGTAGCAATAGAGTTCTTATGATTCTTAAAACGCGATATCGCATCTCATTTCTATGTTTCATGGTAAGATATAATATGATTTGCGAAGTGTTATGTATTCCTCGTCTACACTTCAAATGAATGTAAATGCGACACTTCTTTGCAAGGAAATAGCGTTTGCAGATGTCTACGTATCTTAGCAATAGAGTTCTTATGATTCTTAAAACGCGAAATCGCATCTCATTTCTATGTTTCATGGTAAGATATAATATTATTTGCGAAGTGTTATGTATTCCTCGTCTACACATCAAATGAATGTAAATGCGACACTTCCTTGCAAGGAAATAGCGTTTGCAGATGTCTACGTATCGAAGCAATAGAGTTCAAATGCTTCTTAAAACGAGATATTGCATCTCATATCTATGTTTCATGATAAGATATAATATTCATTGTGAAGTGTTATGCATTCCTCGTCTACGATTCAAAAGAATGTAAATGCGACACTTCTTTGCAAGGAAATAGCGTTTGCAGATGTCTACGTATCGTAGCAATAGAGTTCTTATGATTCTTAAAACGCAATATCGCATCTCATTTCTATGTTTCATGGAAAGATATAATATGATTTGCGAAGTGTTATGTATTCCTCGTCTACACATCAAATGAATGTAAATGCGACACTTCTTTGCAAGGAAATAGCGTTCGCAGATGTCTACGTATCGTAGCAATAGAGTTCTTATGATTCTTAAAACGCGATATCGCATCTCATTTCTATGTTTCATGGTAAGATATAATATGACTTGCGAAGTGTTATGTTTTCCTCGTCTACACTTCAAATGAACGTGAATGCGACACTTTATCGCTAGGAAATAGCGTTTGCAGATGCCTACGTAGCGTAGCAATAGATTTCTAATGCTTCTGAAAACGCGATATCGCATCTCATTTCTATGTTTCATGGTAAGATATAATATGATTTACGAAGTGTTATGTATTCCTCGTCTACACTTCAAATGAATGTAAATGCGACACTTCCTTGCAAGGAAATAGCGTTTGCAAATGTCTACGTATCGTAGCAATAGAGTTCTAATGCTTCTTAAAACGCGATATCGCATCTCATTTCTATGTTTCATGGTAAGATATAATATGATTTGTGAAGTGTTATGTTTTCCTCGTCTACACTTCAAATGAACGTGAATGCGACACTTTCTCGCTAGGAAATAGCGTTTGCAGATGCCTACGTAGCGTAGCAATAGATTTCTAATGCTTCTGAAAACGCGAGATCGCATCCCATTTCTATGTTTCATGGTAAGATATAAAATGATTTGCGAAGTGTTATGTATTCCTCGTCTACACTTCAAATGAATGTAAATGCGACACTTCCTTGCTAGGAAATAGCGTCTGCAGATGTCTAGGTATCGTAGCAATAGAGTTCTAATGCTTCTTAAAACGAGATATTGCATTTCATATCTATGTTTCATGATAAGATATAATATTCATTGTGAAGTGTTATGCATTCCTCGTCTACACTTCAAATGAATGTAAATGCGACACTTCCTTGCAAGGAAATAGCGTTTGCAGATGTCTACGTATCGTAGCAATAGAGTTCTTATGATTCTTAAAACGCGATATCGCATCTCATTTCTATGTTTCATGGTAAGATATAATATGATTTGCGAAGTGTTATGTATTCCTCGTCTACACATGAACTGAATGTAAATGCGACACTTCCTTGCAAGGAAATAGCGTTTGCAAATGTCTACCTATCGTAGCAATAGTGTTCTAATGCTTCTTAAAACGCGATATCGCATCTCATTTCTATGTTTCATGATAAGATATAATATGATTTGCGAAGTGTCATGTATTCCTCGTCTACACTTCAAATGAATGTAAATGCGACACTTCCTTGCAAGGAAATAGCGTTTGCAGATGTCTACGTATCGTAGCAATAGAGTTCTAATGCTTCTTAAAACGCGATATCGCATCTCATTTCTATGTTTCATGGTAAGATATAATATGATTTGCGGAGTGTTATGTATTCCTCGCCTACACATCAAATGAATGTAAATGCGACACTTCCTTGCAAGGAAATAGCGTTTGCAGATGTCTACGTATCGTAGCAATAGAGTTCTAATGCTTCTTAAAACGCGATATCGCATCTCATTTCTATGTTTCATGGTAAGATATAATATGACTTGCGAAGTGTTATGTATTCCTCGTCTACACTTCAAATGAATGTAAATGCGACACTTCCTTGCTAGGAAATAGCGTCTGCAGATGTCTAGGTATCGTAGCAATAGAGTTCTAATGCTTCTTAAAACGCGATATCGCATCTCATTTCTATATTTCATGGTAAGATATAATATGATTTGCGAAGTGTTATGTATTCCTCGTCCACACTTCAAATGAATGTAAATGCGACACTTCCTTGCAAGGAAATAGCGTTTGCAAATGTCTACCTATCGTAGCAATAGTGTTCTAATGCATCTTAAAACGCGATATCGCATCTCATTTCTATGTTTCATGATAAGATATAATATGATTTGCGAAGTGTCATGTATTCCTCGTCTACACTTCAAATGAATGTAAATGCGACACTTCCTTGCAAGGAAATAGCGTTTGCAGATGTCTACGTATCGTAGCAATAGGGTTCTAATGCTTCTTAAAACGCGATATCGCATCTCATTTCTATGTTTCATGGTAAGATATAATATGATTTGCGAAGTGTTATGTATTCCTCTTCTACACTTCAAATGAATGTAAATGCGACACTTCCTTGCAAGGAAATAGCGTTTGCAAATGTCTACCTATCGTAGCAATAGTGTTCTAATGCTTCTTAAAACGCGATATCGCATCTCATTTCTATGTTTCATGATAAGATATAATATGATTTGCGAAGTGTCATGTATTCCTCGTCTACACTTCAAATGAATGTAAATGCGACACTTCCTTGCAAGGAAATAGCGTTTGCAAATGTCTACGTATCGTAGCAATAGAGTTCTAATGCTTCTTAAAGCGCGATATCGCATCTCATTTCTATGTTTCATGGTAAGATATAATATGATTTGCGAAGTGTTATGTATTCCTCGTCTACACATCAACTGAATGTAAATGCGACACTTCCTTGCAAGGAAATAGCGTTTGCAAATGTCTACCTATCGTAGCAATAGTGTTCTAATGCTTCTTAAAACGCGATATCGCATCTCATTTCTATGTTTCATGATAAGATATAATATGATTTGCGAAGTGTCATGTATTCCTCGTCTACACTTCAAATGAATGTAAATGCGACACTTGCTTGCAAGGAAATAGCGTTTGCAGATGTCTACGTGTCGTAGCAATAGAGTTCTAATGCTTCTTAAAACGCGATATCGCATCTCATTTCTATGTTTCATGGTAAGATATAATATGATTTGCGAAGTGTTATGTATTCCTCGTCTACACATCAACTGAATGTAAATGCGACACTTCCTTGCAAGGAAATAGCGCTTGCAGATGTCTACGTATCGTAGCAATAGAGTTCTTATGATTCTTAAAACGCGATATAGCATCTCATTTCTATGTTTCATGGTAAGATATAATATGATTTGCGAAGTGTCATGTATTCCTCGTCTACACTTCAAATGAATGTAAATGCGACACTTTCTTGCAAGGAAGTAGCGTTTGCAGATGTCTACGTATCGTAGCATTGGATTTCTGATGCTTCTTAAAACGCGATATCGCATCTCATTTCTATGTTTCATGGTAAGATATAATATGATTTGCGAAGTGTCATGTATTCCTCGTCTACACTTCAAATGAATGTAAATGCGACACTTCCTTGCAAGGAAATAGCGTTTGCAGATGTCTACGTATCGTAGCAATAGAGTTCTAATGCTTCTTAAAACGCGATATCGCATCTCATTTCTATGTTTCATGGTAAGATATAATATGATTTGCGAAGTGTTATGTATTCCTCGTCTACACATCAAATGAATGTAAATGCGACACTTCCTTGCAAGGAAATAGCGTTTGCAGATGTCTACGTATCGTAGCAATAGAGTTCTAATGCTTCTTAAAACGCGATATCGCATCTCATTTCTATGTTTCATGGTAAGATATAATATGACTTGCGAAGTGTTATGTATTCCTCGTCTACACTTCAAATGAATGTAAATGCGACACTTCCTTGCTAGGAAATAGCGTCTGCAGATGTCTAGGTATCGTAGCAATAGAGTTCTAATGCTTCTTAAAACGCGATATCGCATCTCATTTCTATGTTTCATGGTAAGATATAATATGATTTGCGAAGTGTTATGTATTCCTCTTCTACACTTCAAATGAGTGCAAATGCGACACTTCCTTGCAAGGAAATAGCGTTTGCAAATGTCTACCTATCGTAGCAATAGTGTTCTAATGCTTCTTAAAACGCGATATCGCATCTCATTTCTATGTTTCATGATAAGATATAATATGATTTGCGAAGTGTTATGTATTCCTCGTCTACACTTCAAATGAATGTAAATGCGACACTTCCTTGCTAGGAAATAGCGTCTGCAGATGTCTAGGTATCGTAGCAATAGAGTTCTAATGCTTCTTAAAACGCGATATCGCATCTCATTTCTATGTTTCATGGTAAGATATAATATGATTTGCGAAGTGTTATGTATTCCTCTTCTACACTTCAAATGAGTGTAAATGCGACACTTCCTTGCAAGGAAATAGCGTTTGCAGATGTCTACGTATCTTAGCAATAGAGTTCTTATGATTCTTAAAACGCGAAATCGCATCTCATTTCTATGTTTCATGGTAAGATATAATATTATTTGCGAAGTGTTATGTATTCCTCGTCTACACATCAAATGAATGTAAATGCGACACTTCCTTGCAAGGAAATAGCGTTTGCAGATGTCTACGTATCGAAGCAATAGAGTTCAAATGCTTCTTAAAACGAGATATTGCATCTCATATCTATGTTTCATGATAAGATATAATATTCATTGTGAAGTGTTATGCATTCCTCGTCTACGATTCAAAAGAATGTAAATGCGACACTTCTTTGCAAGGAAATAGCGTTTGCAGATGTCTACGTATCGTAGCAATAGAGTTCTTATGATTCTTAAAACGCGATATCGCATCTCATTTCTATGTTTCATGGAAAGATATAATATGATTTGCGAAGTGTTATGTATTCCTCGTCTACACATCAAATGAATGTAAATCCGACACTTCTTTGCAAGGAAATAGCGTTTGCAGATGTCTACGTATCGTAGCAATAGAGTTCTAATGCTTCTTAAAACGCGATATCGCATCTCATTTCTATGTTTCATGGTAAGATATAATATGATTTGCGAAGTGTTATGTATTCCTCGTCTACACTTCAAATGAATGTAAATGCGACACTTCCTTGCAAGGAAATAGCGTTTGCAAATGTCTACGTATCGTAGCAATAGAGTTCTAATGCTTCTTAAAACGCGATATCGCATCTCATTTCTATGTTTCATGGTAAGATATAATATGATTTGCGAAGTGTTATGTTTTCCTCGTCTACACTTCAAATGAACGTGAATGCGACACTTTCTCGCTAGGAAATAGCGTTTGCAGATGCCTACGTAGCGTAGCAATAGATTTCTAATGCTTCTGAAAACGCGAGATCGCATCCCATTTCTATGTTTCATGGTAAGATATAAAATGATTTGCGAAGTGTTATGTATTCCTCGTCTACACTTCAAATGAATGTAAATGCGACACTTCCTTGCTAGGAAATAGCGTCTGCAGATGTCTAGGTATCGTAGCAATAGAGTTCTAATGCTTCTTAAAACGAGATATTGCATTTCATATCTATGTTTCATGATAAGATATAATATTCATTGTGAAGTGTTATGCATTCCTCGTCTACACTTCAAATGAATGTAAATGCGACACTTCCTTGCAAGGAAATAGCGTTTGCAGATGTCTACGTATCGTAGCAATAGAGTTCTTATGATTCTTAAAACGCGATATCGCATCTCATTTCTATGTTTCATGGTAAGATATAATATGATTTGCGAAGTGTTATGTATTCCTCGTCTACACTTCAAATGAATGTAAATGCGACACTTCCTTGCAAGGAAATAGCGTTTGCAAATGTCTACGTATCGTAGCAATAGAGTTCTAATGCTTCTTAAAACGCGATATCGCATCTCATTTCTATGTTTCATGGTAAGATATAATATGATTAGCGAAGTGTTATGTTTTCCTCGTCTACACTTCAAATGAACGTGAATGCGACACTTTCTCGCTAGGAAATAGCGTTTGCAGATGCCTACGTAGCGTAGCAATAGATTTCTAATGCTTCTGAAAACGCGAGATCGCATCCCATTTCTATGTTTCATGGTAAGATATAAAATGATTTGCGAAGTGTTATGTATTCCTCGTCTACACTTCAAATGAATGTAAATGCGACACTTCCTTGCTAGGAAATAGCGTCTGCAGATGTCTAGGTATCGTAGCAATAGAGTTCTAATGCTTCTTAAAACGAGATATTGCATTTCATATCTATGTTTCATGATAAGATATAATATTCATTGTGAAGTGTTATGCATTCCTCGTCTACACTTCAAATGAATGTAAATGCGACACTTCCTTGCAAGGAAATAGCGTTTGCAGATGTCTACGTATCGTAGCAATAGAGTTCTTATGATTCTTAAAACGCGATATCGCATCTCATTTCTATGTTTCATGGTAAGATATAATATGATTTGCGAAGTGTTATGTATTCCTCGTCTACACATGAACTGAATGTAAATGCGACACTTCCTTGCAAGGAAATAGCGTTTGCAAATGTCTACCTATCGTAGCAATAGTGTTCTAATGCTTCTTAAAACGCGATATCGCATCTCATTTCTATGTTTCATGATAAGATATAATATGATTTGCGAAGTGTCATGTATTCCTCGTCTACACTTCAAATGAATGTAAATGCGACACTTCCTTGCAAGGAAATAGCGTTTGCAGATGTCTACGTATCGTAGCAATAGAGTTCTAATGCTTCTTAAAACGCGATATCGCATCTCATTTCTATGTTTCATGGTAAGATATAATATGATTTGCGGAGTGTTATGTATTCCTCGCCTACACATCAAATGAATGTAAATGCGACACTTCCTTGCAAGGAAATAGCGTTTGCAGATGTCTACGTATCGTAGCAATAGAGTTCTAATGCTTCTTAAAACGCGATATCGCATCTCATTTCTATGTTTCATGGTAAGATATAATATGACTTGCGAAGTGTTATGTATTCCTCGTCTACACTTCAAATGAATGTAAATGCGACACTTGCTTGCTAGGAAATATCGTCTGCAGATGTCTAGGTATCGTAGCAATAGAGTTCTAATGCTTCTTAAAATGCGATATCGCATCTCATTTCTATATTTTATGGTAAGATATAATATGATTTGCGAAGTGTTATGTATTCCTCGTCCACACTTCAAATGAATGTAAATGCGACACTTCCTTGCAAGGAAATAGCGTTTGCAAATGTCCACCTATCGTAGCAATAGTGTTCTAATGCATCTTAAAACGCGATATCGCATCTCATTTCTATGTTTCATGATAAGATATAATATGATTTGCGAAGTGTCATGTATTCCTCGTCTACACTTCAAATGAATGTAAATGCGACACTTCCTTGCAAGGAAATAGCGTTTGCAGATGTCTACGTATCGTAGCAATAGGGTTCTAATGCTTCTTAAAACGCGATATCGCATCTCATTTCTATGTTTCATGGTAAGATATAATATGATTTGCGAAGTGTTATGTATTCCTCTTCTACACTTCAAATGAATGTAAATGCGACACTTCCTTGCAAGGAAATAGCGTTTGCAAATGTCTACCTATCGTAGCAATAGTGTTCTAATGCTTCTTAAAACGCGATATCGCATCTCATTTCTATGTTTCATGATAAGATATAATATGATTTGCGAAGTGTCATGTATTCCTCGTCTACACTTCAAATGAATGTAAATGCGACACTTCCTTGCAAGGAAATAGCGTTTGCAGATGTCTACGTATCGTAGCAATAGAGTTCTAATGCTTCTTAAAACGCGATATCGCATCTCATTTCTATGTTTCATGGTAAGATATAATATGATTTGCGAAGTGTTATGTATTCCTCGTCTACACATCAACTGAATGTAAATGCGACACTTCCTTGCAAGGAAATAGCGTTTGCAAATGTCTACCTATCGTAGCAATAGTGTTCTAATGCTTCTTAAAACGCGAGATCGCATCCCATTTCTATGTTTCATTGTAAGATATAAAATGATTTGCGAAGTGTTATGTATTCCTCGTCCACACTTCAAATGAATGTAAATGCGACACTTCCTTGCAAGGAAATAGCGTTTGCAAATGTCTACCTATCGTAGCAATAGTGTTCTAATGCATCTTAAAACGCGATATCGCATCTCATTTCTATGTTTCATGGTAAGATATAATATGATTTGCGAAGTGTTATGTTTTCCTCTTCTACACTTCAAATGAATGTGAATGCGACACTTTCTCGCTAGGAAATAGCGATTGCAGATGCCTACGTATCGTAGCAATAGATTTCTAATGCTTCTTAAAACGCGAGATCGCATCCCATTTCTATGTTTCATGGTAAGGTATAAAATGATTTGCGAAGTGTTATGTATTCCTCGTCTACACTTCAAATGAATGTAAATGCAACACTTCCTTGCTTGGAAATAGCGTCTGCAGATGTCTAGGTATCGTAGCAATAGAGTTCTAATGCTTCTTAAAACGCGATATCGCATCTCATTTCTATGTTTCATGGTAAGATATAATATGATTTGCGAAGTGTTATGTATTCCTAGTCTACACTTCAAATGAATGTAAATGCGACACTTCCTTGCAAGGAAATAGCGTTTGCAAATGTCTACGTATCGTAGCAATAGAGTTCTAATGCTTCTTAAAACGCGATATCGCATCTCATTTCTATGTTTCATGGTAAGATATAATATGATTTCCGAAGTGTTATGTTTTCCTCGTCTACACTTCAAATGAACGTGAATGCGACACTTTCCCGCTAGGAAATAGCGTTTGCAGATGCCTACGTAGCGTAGCAATAGATTTCTAATGCTTCTGAAAACGCGAGATCGCATCCCATTTCTATGTTTCATGGTAAGATATAAAATGATTTGCGAAGTGTTATGTATTCCTCGTCTACACTTCAAATGAATGTAAATGCGACACTTCCTTGCTAGGAAATAGCGTCTGCAGATGTCTAGGTATCGTAGCAATAGAGTTCTAATGCTTCTTAAAACGAGATATTGCATTTCATGTCTATGTTTCATGATAAGATATAATATTCATTGTGAAGTGTTATGCATTCCTCGTCTACACTTCAAATGAATGTAAATGCGACACTTCCTTGCAAGGAAATAGCGTTTGCAGATGTCTACGTATCGTAGCAATAGAGTTCTTATGATTCTTAAAACGCTATATCGCATCTCATTTCTATGTTTCATGGTAAGATATAATATGATTTGCGAAGTGTTATGTATTCCTCGTCTACACATGAACTGAATGTAAATGCGACACTTCCTTGCAAGGAAATAGCGTTTGCAAATGTCTACCTATCGTAGCAATAGTGTTCTAATGCTTCTTAAAACGCGATATCGCATCTCATTTCTATGTTTCATGATAAGATATAATATGATTTGCGAAGTGTCATGTATTCCTCGTCTACACTTCAAATGAATGTAAATGCGACACTTCCTTGCAAGGAAATAGCGTTTGCAGATGTCTACGTATCGTAGCAATAGAGTTCTAATGCTTCTTAAAACGCGATATCGCATCTCATTTCTATGTTTCATGGTAAGATATAATATGATTTGCGGAGTGTTATGTATTCCTCGCCTACACATCAAATGAATGTAAATGCGACACTTCCTTGCAAGGAAATAGCGTTTGCAGATGTCTACGTATCGTAGCAATAGAGTTCTAATGCTTCCTAAAACGCGATATCGCATCTCATTTCTATGTTTCATGGTAAGATATAATATGATTTGCGAAGTGTTATGTATTCCTCGTCTACACATCAACTGAATGTAAATGCGACACTTCCTTGCAAGGAAATAGCGTTTGCAAATGTCTACCTATCGTAGCAATAGTGTTCTAATGCTTCTTAAAACGCGATATCGCATCTCATTTCTATGTTTCATGATAAGATATAATATGATTTGCGAAGTGTCATGTATTCCTCGTCTACACTTCAAATGAATGTAAATGCGACACTTCCTTGCAAGGAAATAGCGTTTGCAGATGTCTACGTATCGTAGCAATAGAGTTCTAATGCTTCTTAAAACGCGATATCGCATCTCATTTCTATGTTTCATGGTAAGATATAATATGATTTGCGGAGTGTTATGTATTCCTCGCCTACACATCAAATGAATGTAAATGCGACACTTCCTTGCAAGGAAATAGCGTTTGCAGATGTCTACGTATCGTAGCAATAGAGTTCTAATGCTTCTTAAAACGCGATATCGCATCTCATTTCTATGTTTCATGGTAAGATATAATATGACTTGCGAAGTGTTATGTATTCCTCGTCTACACTTCAAATGAATGTAAATGCGACACTTCCTTGCTAGGAAATGGCGTCTGCAGATGTCTAGGTATCGTAGCAATAGAGTTCTAATGCTTCTTAAAACGCGATATCGCATCTCATTTCTATATTTCATGGTAAGATATAATATGATTTGCGAAGTGTTATGTATTCCTCGTCCACACCTCAAATGAATGTAAATGCGACACTTCCTTGCAAGGAAATAGCGTTTGCAAATGTCTACCTATCGTAGCAATAGTGTTCTAATGCTTCTTAAAACGCGATATCGCATCTCATTTCTATGTTTCATGATAAGATGTAATATGATTTGCGAAGTGTCATGTATTCCTCGTCTACACTTCAAATGAATGTAAATGCGACACTTCCTTGCAAGGAAATAGCGTTTGCAGATGTCTACGTATCGTAGCAATAGAGTTGTAATGCTTCTTAAAACGCGATATCGCATCTCATTTCTATGTTTCATGGTAAGATATAATATGATTTACGAAGTGTTATGTATTCCTCTTCTACACTTCAAATGAATGTAAATGCGACACTTTCTCGCTAGGAAATAGCGTTTGCAGATGCCTACGTATCGTAGCAATAGATTTCTAATGCTTCTTAAAACGCGAGATCGCATCCCATTTCTATGTTTCATGGTAAGGTATAAAATGATTTGCGAAGTGTTATGTATTCCTCGTATACACTTCAAATGAATGTAAATGCAACACTTCCTTGCTAGGAAATAGCGTCTGCAGATGTCTAGGTATCGTAGCAATAGTGTTCTAATGCTTCTTAAAACGCGATATCGCATCTCATTTCTATGTTTCATGGTAAGATATAATATGATTTGCGAAGTGTTATGTATTCCTCGTCTACACTTCAAATGAATGTAAATGCGACACTTCCTTGCAAGGAAATAGCGTTTGCAAATGTCTACGTATCGTAGCAATAGAGTTCTAATGCTTCTTAAAATGCGATATCGCATCTCATTTCTATGTTTCATGGTAAGATATAATATGATTTGCGAAGTGTTATGTTTTCCTCGTCTACACTTCAAATGAACGTGAATGCGACACTTTCTCGCTAGGAAATAGCGTTTGCAGATGCCTACGTAGCGTAGCAATAGATTTCTAATGCTTCTGAAAACGCGAGATCGCATCCCATTTCTATGTTTCATGGTAAGATATAAAATGATTTGCGAAGTGTTATGTATTCCTCGTCTACACTTCAAATGAATGTAAATGCGACACTTCCTTGCTAGGAAATAGCGTCTGCAGATGTCTAGGTATCGTAGCAATAGAGTTCTAATGCTTCTTAAAACGAGATATTGCATTTCATATCTATGTTTCATGATAAGATATAATATTAATTGTGAAGTGTTATGCATTCCTCGTCTACACTTCAAATGAATGTAAATGCGACACTTCCTTGCAAGGAAATAGCGTTTGCAGATGTCTACGTATCGTAGCAATAGAGTTCTAATGCTTCTTAAAACGCGATATCGCATCTCATTTCTATGTTTCATGGTAAGATATAATATGATTTGCGAAGTGTTATGTATTCCTCGTCTACACATGAACTGAATGTAAATGCGACACTTCCTTGCAAGGAAATAGCGTTTGCAAATGTCTACCTATCCTAGCAATAGTGTTCTAATGCTTCTTAAAACGCGATGTCGCATCTCATTTCTATGTTTCATGATAAGATATAATATGATTTGCGAAGTGTCATGTATTCCTCGTCTACACTTCAAATGAATGTAAATGCGACACTTCTTTGCAAGGAAATAGCGTTTGCAGATGTCTACGTATCGTAGCAATAGAGTTCTTATGATTCTTAAAACGCGATATCGCATCTCATTTCTATGTTTCATGGAAAGATATAATATGATTTGCGAAGTGTTATGTATTCCTCGTCTACACATCAAATGAATGTAAATGCGACACTTCCTTGCAAGGAAATAGCGTTTGCAGATGTCTACGTATCGTAGCAATAGAGTTCTAATGCTTCTTAAAACGCGATATCGCATCTCATTTCTATGTTTCATGGTAAGATATAATATGATTTGCGAAGTGTCATGTATTCCTCGTCTACACTTCAAATGAATGTAAATGCGACACTTCCTTGCAAGGAAATAGCGTTTGCAGATGTCTACGTATCGTAGCAATAGAGTTCTAATGCTTCTTAAAACGCGATATCGCATCTCATTTCTATGTTTCATGGTAAGATATAATATGATTTGCGGAGTGTTATGTATTCCTCGCCTACACATCAAATGAATGTAAATGCGACACTTCCTTGCAAGGAAATAGCGTTTGCAGATGTCTACGTATCGTAGCAATAGAGTTCTAATGCTTCTTAAAACGCGATATCGCATCTCATTTCTATGTTTCATGGTAAGATATAATATGATTTGCGAAGTGTTATGTATTCCTCGTCTACACATCAACTGAATGTAAATGCGACACTTCCTGGCAAGGAAATAGCGTTTGCAAATGTCCACCTATCGTAGCAATAGTGTTCTAATGCTTCTTAAAACGCGATATCGCATCTCATTTCTATGTTTCATGATAAGATATAATATGATTTGCGAAGTGTCATGTATTCCTCGTCTACACTTCAAATGAATGTAAATGCGACACTTCCTTGCAAGGAAATAGCGTTTGCAGATGTCTACGTATCGTAGCAATAGAGTTCTAATGCTTCTTAAAACGCGATATCGCATCTCATTTCTATATTTCATGGTAAGATATAATATGATTTGCGAAGTGTTATGTATTCCTCGTCCACACTTCAAATGAATGTAAATGCGACACTTCCTTGCAAGGAAATAGCGTTTGCAAATGTCTACCTATCGTAGCAATAGTGTTCTAATGCTTCTTTAAACGCGATATCGCATCTCATTTCTATGTTTCATGATAAGATGTAATATGATTTGCGAAGTGTCATGTATTCCTCGTCTACACTTCAAATGAATGTAAATGCGACACTTCCTTGCAAGGAAATAGCGTTTGCAGATGTCTACGTATCGTAGCAATAGAGTTGTAATGCTTCTTAAAACGCGATATCGCATCTCATTTCTATGTTTCATGGTAAGATATAATATGATTTACGAAGTGTTATGTATTCCTCTTCTACACTTCAAATGAATGTAAATGCGACACTTTCTCGCTAGGAAATAGCGTTTGCAGATGCCTACGTATCGTAGCAATAGATTTCTAATGCTTCTTAAAACGCGAGATCGCATCCCATTTCTATGTTTCATGGTAAGGTATAAAATGATTTGCGAAGTGTTATGTATTCCTCGTCTACACTTCAAATGAATGTAAATGCAACACTTCCTTGCTAGGAAATAGCGTCTGCAGATGTCTAGGTATCGTAGCAATAGAGTTCTAATGCTTCTTAAAACGCGATATCGCATCTCATTTCTATGTTTCATGGTAAGATATAATATGATTTGCGAAGTGTTATGTATTCCTCGTCTACACTTCAAATGAATGTAAATGCGACACTTCCTTGCAAGGAAATAGCGTTTGCAAATGTCTACGTATCGTAGCAATAGAGTTCTAATGCTTCTTAAAACGCGATATCGCATCTCATTTCTATGTTTCATGGTAAGATATAATATGATTTGCGAAGTGTTATGTTTTCCTCGCCTACACTTCAAATGAACGTGAATGCGACACTTTCTCGCTAGGAAATAGCGTTTGCAGATGCCTACGTAGCGTAGCAATAGATTTCTAATGCTTCTGAAAACGCGAGATCGCATCCCATTTCTATGTTTCATGGTAAGATATAAAATGATTTGCGAAGTGTTATGTATTCCTCGTCTACACTTCAAATGAATGTAAATGCGACACTTCCTTGCTAGGAAATAGCGTCTGCAGATGTCTAGGTATCGTAGCAATAGAGTTCTAATGCTTCTTAAAACGAGATATTGCATTTCATATCTATGTTTCATGATAAGATATAATATTAATTGTGAAGTGTTATGCATTCCTCGTCTACACTTCAAATGAATGTAAATGCGACACTTCCTTGCAAGGAAATAGCGTTTGCAGATGTCTACGTATCGTAGCAATAGAGTTCTTATGATTCTTAAAACGCGATATCTCTTCTCATTTCTATGTTTCATGATAAGATATAATATGATTTGCGAAGTGTCATGTATTCCTCGTCTACACTTCAAATGAATGTAAATGCGACACTTCCTTGCAAGGAAATAGCGTTTGCAGATGTCTACGTATCGTAGCAATAGAGTTCTAATGCTTCTTAAAACGCGATATCGCATTTCATTTCTATGTTTCATGGTAAGATATAATATGATTTGCGAAGTGTTATGTATTCCTCGTCTACACATGAACTGAATGTAAATGCGACACTTCCTTGCAAGGAAATAGCGTTTGCAAATGTCTACCTATCCTAGCAATAGTGTTCTAATGCTTCTTAAAACGCGATGTCGCATCTCATTTCTATGTTTCATGATAAGATATAATATGATTTGCGAAGTGTCATGTATTCCTCGTCTACACTTCAAATGAATGTAAATGCGACACTTCTTTGCAAGGAAATAACGTTTGCAGATGTCTACGTATCGTAGCAATAGAGTTCTTATGATTCTTAAAACGCGATATCGCATCTCATTTCTATGTTTCATGGAAAGATATAATATGATTTGCGAAGTGTTATGTATTCATCGTCTACACATCAAATGAATGTAAATGCGACACTTCTTTACAAGGAAATAGCGTTTGCAGATGTCTACGTATCGTAGCAATAGAGTTCTTATGATTCTTAAAACGCGATATCGCATCTCATTTCTATGTTTCATGGTAAGATATAATATGATTTGCGAAGTGTTATGTATTCCTCGTCTACACTTCAAATGAATGTAAATGCGACACTTCCTTGCAAGGAAATAGCGTTTGCAAATTTCTACGTATCGTAGCAATAGAGTTCTAATGCTTCTTAAAACGCGATATCGCATCTCATTTCTATGTTTCATGGTAAGATATAATATGATTTGCGAAGTGTTATGTTTTCCTCTTCTACACTTCAAATGAATGTGAATGCGACACTTCCTTGCAAGGAAATAGCGTTTGCAGATGTCTACGTATCGTAGCAATAGAGTTCTTATGATTCTTAAAACGCGATATCGCATCTCATTTCTATGTTTCATGGTAAGATATAATATGATTTGCGAAGTGCTATGTATTCCTCGTCTACACATGAACTGAATGTAAATGCGACACTTCCTTGCAAGGAAATAGCGTTTGCAAATGTCTACCTATCGTAGCAATAGTGTTCTAATGCTTCTTAAAACGCGATATCGCATCTCATTTCTATGTTTCATGATAAGATATAATATGATTTGCGAAGTGTCATGTATTCCTCGTCTACACTTCAAATGAATGTAAATGCGACACTTCCTTGCAAGGAAATAGCGTTTGCAGATGTCTACGTATCGTAGCAATAGAGTTCTAATGCTTCTTAAAACGCGATATCGCATCTCATTTCTATGTTTCATGGTAAGATATAATATGATTTGCGGAGTGTTATGTATTCCTCGCCTACACATCAAATGAATGTAAATGCGACACTTCCTTGCAAGGAAATAGCGTTTGCAGATGTCTACGTATCGTAGCAATAGAGTTCTAATGCTTCTTAAAACGCGATATCGCATCTCATTTCTATGTTTCATGGTAAGATATAATATGACTTGCGAAGTGTTATGTATTCCTCGTCTACACTTCAAATGAATGTAAATGCGACACTTCCTTGCTAGGAAATAGCGTCTGCAGATGTCTAGGTATCGTAGCAATAGAGTTCTAATGCTTCTTAAAACGCGATATCGCATCTCATTTCTATATTTCATGGTAAGATATAATATGATTTGCGAAGTGTTATGTATTCCTCGTCTACACTTCAAATGAATGTAACTGCGACACTTCCTTGCAAGGAAATAGCGTTTGCAAATGTCTACCTATCGTAGCAATAGTGTTCTAATGCTTCTTGAAACGCGATATCGCATCTCATTTCTATGTTTCATGATAAGATATAATATGATTTGCGAAGTGTCATGTATTCCTCGTCTACACTTCAAATGAATGTAAATGCGACACTTCCTTGCAAGGAAATAGCGTTTGCAGATGTCTACGTATCGTAGCAATAGAGTTCTAATGCTTCTTAAAACGCGATATCGCATCTCATTTCTATGTTTCATGGTAAGATATAATATGATTTGCGAAGTGTTATGTATTCCTCTTCTACACTTCAAATGAATGTAAATGCGACACTTCCTTGCAAGGAAATAGCGTTTGCAAATGTCTACCTATCGTAGCAATAGTGTTCTAATGCTTCTTAAAACGCGATATCGCATCTCATTTTTATGTTTCATGATAAGATATAATATGATTTGCGAAGTGTCATGTATTCCTCGTCTACACCTCAAATGAATGTAAATGCGACACTTCCTTGCAAGGAAATAGCGTTTGCAGATGTCTACGTATCGTAGCAATAGAGTTGCAATGCTTCTTAAAACGCGATATCGCATCTCATTTCTATGTTTAATGGTAAGATATAATATGATTTGCGAAGTGTTATGTATTCCTCGTCTACACATCAACTGAATGTAAATGCGACACTTCCTTGCAAGGAAATAGCGTTTGCAAATGTCTACCTATCGTAGCAATAGTGTTCTAATGCTTCTTAAAACGCGATATCGCATCTCATTTCTATGTTTCATGATAAGATATAATATGATTTGCGAAGTGTTATGTATTCCTCGTCTACACATCAAATGAATGTAAATGCGACACTTCTTTGCAAGGAAATAGCGTTTGCAGATTTCTACGTATCGTAGCAATAGAGTTCTTATGATTCTTAAAACGCGATATCGCATCTCATTTCTATGTTTCATGGTAAGATATAATATTATTTGCGAAGTGTTATGTATTCCTCGTCTACACATCAAATGAATGTAAATGCGACACTTCCTTGCAAGGAAATAGCGTTTGCAGATGTCTACGTATCGAAGCAATAGAGTTCAAATGCTTCTTAAAACGAGATATTGCATCTCATATCTATGTTTCATGATAAGATATAATATTCATTGTGAAGTGTTATGCATTCCTCGTCTACGATTCAAATGAATGTAAATGCGACACTTCTTTGCAAGGAAATAGCGTTTGCAGATGTCTACGTATCGTAGCAATAGAGTTCTTATGATTCTTAAAACGCGATATCGCATCTCATTTCTATGTTTCATGGTAAGATATAATATGATTTGCGAAGTGTTATGTATTCCTCGTCTACACATCAACTGAATGTAAATGCGACACTTCCTTGCAAGGAAATAGCGTTTGCAAATGTCTACCTATCGTAGCAATAGCGTTCTAATGCTTCTTAAAACGCGATATCGCATCTCATTTCTATGTTTCATGATAAGATATAATATGATTTGCGAAGTGTCATGTATTCCTCGTCTACACTTCAAATAAATGTAAATGCGACACTTCCTTGCAAGGAAATAGCGTTTGCAGATGTCTACGTATCGTAGCAATAGAGTTCTAATGCTTCTTAAAACGCGATATCGCATCTCATTTCTATGTTTCATGGTAAGATATAATATGATTTGCGAAGTGTTATGTATTCCTCGTCTACACTTCAAATGAATGTAAATGCGACACTTCTTTGCAAGGGAATAGCGTTTGCAAATGTCTACGTATCGTAGCAATAGAGTTCTAATGCTTCTTAAAACGCGATATCGCATCTCATTTCTATGTTTCATGGTAAGATATAATATGATTTGCGAAGTGTTGTGTATTCCTCGTCTACACATCAACTGAATGTAAATGCGACACTTCCTTGCAAGGAAATATCGCTAGCAGATGTCTACGTATCGTAGCAATAGAGTTCTTATGATTCTTAAAACGCGATATCGCATCTCATTTCTATGTTTCATGGTAAGATATAATATGATTTGCGAAGTGTTATGTATTCCTCGTCTACACTTCAAATGAATGTAAATGCGACACTTCTTTGCAAGGAAATAGCGTTTGCAGGTGTCTACGTATCGTAGCAATAGAGTTCTTATGATTCTTAAAACGCGATATCGCATCTCATTTCAATGTTTCATGGTAAGATATAATATTATTTGCGAAGTGTTATGTATTCCTCGTCTACACATCAAATGAATGTAAATGCGACACTTCCTTGCAAGGAAATAGCGTTTGCAGATGTCTACGTATCGAAGCAATAGAGTTCAAATGCTTCTTAAAACGAGATATTGCATCTCATATCTATGTTTCATGATAAGATATAATATTCATTGCGAAGTGTTATGCATTCCTCGTCTACGATTCAAGTGAATGTAAATGCGACACTTCCTTGCAAGGAAATAGCGTTTGCAGATGTCTACGTATCGTAGCAATAGAGTTCTTATGATTCTTAAAACGCAATATCGCATCTCATTTCTACGTTTCATGGTAAGATATAATATGATTTGCGAAGTGTTATGTATTCCTCGTCTACACATCAAATGAATGTAAATGCGACACTTCTTTGCAAGGAAATAGCGTTTGCAGATGTCTACGTATCGTAGCAATAGAGTTCTTATGATTCTTAAAACGCGATATCGCATCTCATTTCTATGTTTCATGGTAAGATATAATATTATTTGCGAAGTGTTATGTGTTCCTCGTCTACACATCAAATGAATGTAAATGCGACACTTCCTTGCAAGGAAATAGCGTTTGCAGATGTCTACGTATCGAAGCAATAGAGTTCAAATGCTTCTTAAAACGAGATATTGCATCTCATATCTATGTTTCATGATAAGATATAATATTCATTGTGAAGTGTTATGCATTCCTCGTCTACGATTCAAATGAATGTAAATGCGACACTTCTTTGCAAGGAAATAGCGTTTGCAGATGTCTACGTATCGTAGGAATAGAGTTCTTATGATTCTTAAAACGCGATATCGCATCTCATTTCTATGTTTCATGGAAAGATATAATATGATTTGCGAAGTGTTATGTATTCCTCGTCTACACATCAAATGAATGTAAATGCGACACTTCTTTGCAAGGAAATAGCGTTTGCAGATGTCTACGTATCGTAGCAATAGAGTTCTAATGCTCCTTAAAACGCGATATCGCATCTCATTTCTATGTTTCATGGTAAGATATAATATGATTTGCGAAGTGTTATATATTCCTCGTCTACACTTCAAATGAATGTAAATGCGACACTTCCTTGCAAGGAAATAGCGTTTGCAAATTTCTACGTATCGTAGCAATAGAGTTCTAATGCTTCTTAAAACGCGATATCGCATCTCATTTCTATGTTTCATGGTAAGATATAATATGATTTGCGAAGTGTTATGTTTTCCTCTTCTACACTTCAAATGAATGTGAATGCGACACTTTCTCGCTAGGAAATAGCGTTTGCAGATGTCTACGTATCGTAGCAATAGAGTTCTTATGATGCTTAAAACGCGATGTCGCATCTCATTTCTATGTTTCATGGTAAGATATAATATGATTTGCGAAGTGTTATGTATTCCTCGTCTACACATCAAATGAATGTAAATGCGACACTTCCTTGCAAGGAAATAGCGTTTGCAGATGTCAACGTATCGTAGCAATGGATTTCTAATGCTTCTTAAAAGGCGATATCGCATCTCATTTCTATGTTTCATGGTAAGGTATAATATGATTTGCGAAGTGCTATGTATTCCTCGTCTACACTTCAAATGAATGTAAATGCGACACTTCTTTGCAAGGAAATAGCGTTTGCAGATGTCTACGTATCGTTGCAATAGAGTTCTTATGATTCTTAAAACGCGATATCGCATCTCATTTCTATGTTTCATGGTAAGATATAATATCATTTGCGGAGAGTTATGTACTCCTCGTCTACACTTCAAATGAATGTAAATGCGACACTTCCTTGCAAGGAAATAGCGTTTGCAAATGTCTACCTATCGTAGCAGTAGTGTTCTAATACTTCTTAGAACGCGATGTCGCATCTCATTTCTATGTTTCATGGTAAGGTATAATATGATTTGCGAAGTGTTATGTATCCGTCGTCTACACTTCTAATGAATGTAAATGCGACACTTTCTTGCAAGGAAATAGCGTTTGCAGATGTCTACGTATCGTAGCAATGGATTTCTGATGCTTCCTAAAACGCGATATCGCTTGTCATTTCTATGTTTCATGGTAAGATATAATATGATTTGCGGAGTGTTATGTATTCCTCGTTTACACTTCAAATGAATGTAAATGCGACACTTCCTAGCAAGGAAATAGCGTTTGCAGATGTCTACGTATCGAAGCAATAGAGTTCAAATTCTTCTTAAAACGAGATATTGCATCTCATATCTATGTTTCATGATAAGATATAATATTCATTGCGAAGTGTTATGCATTCCTCGTCTACGATTCAAATGAATGAAAATGCGACACTTCCTTGCAAGGAAATAGCGTTTGCAGATGTCTACGTATCGTAGCAATAGAGTTCTAATGCTTCTTAAAACGCGATATCGCATCTCATTTCTATGTTTCATGGTAAGATATAATATGATTTGCGAAGTGTTATGTATTCCTCGTCTACACATCAAATGAATGTAAATGCGACACTTTCTTGCAAGGAAATAGCGTTTGCAGATGTCTACGTATCGAAGCAATAGAGATCAAATGCTTCTTAAAACGAGATATTGCATCTCATACCTATGTTTCATGGTAAGATATAATATGATTTGCGAAGTGTCATGTATTCCTCGTCTACACTTCAAATGAATGTAAATGCGACACTTCCTTGCAAGGAAATAGCTTTTGCAGATGTCTACGTATCGTAGCAATGGATTTCTGATGCTTCTTAAAAGGCGATATCGCATTTCATTTCTATGTTTCATGGTAAGGTATAATATGATTTGCGAAGTGTTATGTATTCCTCGTCTACACTTCAAATGAATGTAAATGCGACACTTCCTTGCAAGGAAATAGCGTTTGCAGATGTCTACGTATCGTAGCAATAGAGTTCTTATGATTCTTAAAATGCGATATCGCATCCCATTTCTATGTTTCATTGTAAGATATAATATGATTTGCGAAGTGTTATGTATTCATCGTCTACACTTCAAATGAATGTAAATGCGACACTTCCTTGCAAGGAAATAGCGTTTGCAGATGTCTACGTAACGTAGCAATAGAGTTCCAATGCTTCTTAAAACGCGATATCGCATCGCATTTCTATGTTTCATGGTAAGATATAATATGATTTGCGAAGTGTTATGTATTCCTCGTCTACACTTCAAACGAATGTGAATGTGACACTTCCTCGCTAGGAAATAGCGTTTGCAGTTGTCTGCGTATCGTAGCAGTAGAGTTCTAATGCTTCTTAAAACGCGATATCGCATCTCATTTCTATGTTTCATGGTAAGGTATAATATGATTTGCGAAGTGTTATGTATTCCTCGTCTACACTTCAAATGAATGTAAATGCGATACTTTCTTGCAAGGAAATAGCGTTTGCAGATGTCTACGTATCGTAGCAATGGATTTCTGATGCTTCTTAAAAGGCGATATCGCATTTCATTTCTATGTTTCATGGTAAGGTATAATATGATTTGCGAAGTGTTATGTATTCCTCGTCTACACTTCAAATGAATGTAAATGCGACACTTCCTTGCAAGGAAATAGCGTTTGCAGATGTCTACGTATCGTAGCAATAGAGTTCTTATGATTCTTAAAATGCGATATCGCATCCCATTTCTATGTTTCATTGTAAGATATAATATGATTTGCGAAGTGTTATGTATTCATCGTCTACACTTCAAATGAATGTAAATGCGACACTTCCTTGCAAGGAAATAGCGTTTGCAGATGTCTACGTAACGTAGCAATAGAGTTCCAATGCTTCTTAAAACGCGATATCGCATCGCATTTCTATGTTTCATGGTAAGATATAATATGATTTGCGAAGTGTTATGTATTCCTCGTCTACACTTCAAACGAATGTGAATGTGACACTTCCTCGCTAGGAAATAGCGTTTGCAGTTGTCTGCGTATCGTAGCAGTAGAGTTCTAATGCTTCTTAAAACGCGATATCGCATCTCATTTCTATGTTTCATGGTAAGGTATAATATGATTTGCGAAGTGTTATGTATTCCTCGTCTACACTTCAAATGAATGTAAATGCGATACTTTCTTGCAAGGAAATAGCGTTTGCAGATGTCTACGTATCGTAGCAATGGATTTCTGATGCTTCTTAAAGCGCGATATCGCATCTCATTTCTATGTTTCATGGTAAGATATAATATGATTTGCGAAGTGTCATGTATTCCTCGTCCACACTTCAAATGAATGTAAATGCGACACTTCCTTGCAAGGAAATAGCGTTTGCAGATGTCTACGTATCGTAGCGATAGATTTCTAATGATTCTTAAAAGGCGATATCGCATCTCATTTCTATGTTTCATGGTAAGATAAAATATGATTTGCGAAGTGTTATGTATTCCTCGTCTACACTTCAAATGAATGTGAATGCGACACTTCCTCGCTAGGAAATAGCGTTTGCAGATGTCTACGTATCGAAGCAATAGAGTTCAAATACTTCTTAAAACGAGATATTGCATCTCATATCTATGTTTCATGATAAGATATAATATTCATTGCGAACTGTTATGCGTTCCTCGTCTACGATTCAAATGAATGTAAATGCGACACTTCCTTGCAAGAAAATAGCGTTTGCAGATGTCTACGTATCGTAGCAATAGAGTTATAATGCTTCTTAAAACGCGATATCGCATCTCATTTCTACGTTTCATGGTAAGATATAATATGATTTGCGAAGTGTCATGTATTCCTCGTCTGCACTTCAAATGAATGTGAATGTGACACTTCCTCGCTAGGAAATAGCGTTTGCAGATGTCTGCGTATCGTAGCAGTAGAGTTCTAATGCTTCTTAAAACGCGATATCGCATCTCATTTCTATGTTTCATGGTAAGATATAATATGATTTGCGAAGTGTCATGTATTCCTCGTCTGCACTTCAAATGAATGTGAATGTGACACTTCCTCGCTAGGAAATAGCGTTTGCAGATGTCTGCGTATCGTAGCAGTAGAGTTCTAATGCTTCTTAAAACGCGATATCGCATCTCATTTCTATGTTTCATGGTAAGATATAATATGATTTGCGAAGTGTTATGTATTCCTCGTCTACACATCAAATGAATGTAAATGCGAGACTTCCTTGCAAAGAAATAGCGTTTGCAGATGTCTACGTATCGTAGCAATAGAGTTCTTATGATTCTTAAAACGCGATATCGCATCTTATTTCTATGTTTCATGGTAAGGTATAATATGATTTGCGAAGTGTTATGTATCCGTCGTCTACACTTCAAATGAATGTAAATGCCACACTTTCTTGCAAGGAAATAGCGTTTGCAGATGTCTACGTATCGTAGCAATGGATATCTGATGCTTCTTAAAACGCGATATCGCATCTCATTTCTATGTTTCATGGTAAGATGTAATACGATTTGGGAAGTGTTATGTATTCCTCGTCTAGACTTTACTCGTCTACGTGTCGTAGCAATAGAGTTCTTATGATTCTTAGAACGCTATATTGCATCTCATTCTTACGTTTCATGGTAAGATATAATATGATTTGCGAAGTGTTATGCACTCCTCGTCTACGATTCAAATGAATGTAAATGCGACACTTCCTTGCAAGGAAATAGCGTTTGCAGATGTCTACGTATCGTAGCAATAGAGTTCTTATGATTCCTAGAACGCTATATTGCATCTCATTATTACGTTTCATGGTAAGATATAATATGATTTGCGAAGTGTCATGTATTCCTAGTCTACACTTCAAATGAATGTGAATGCGACACTTCCTCGCTAGGAAATAGCGTTTGCAGATGTCTACGTATCGTTGCAATAGAGTTCTTATGATTCTTAAAGCGCGATATCGCATCTCATTTCTATGTTTCATGGTAAGATGTAATACGATTTGCGAAGTGTTATGTATTCCTCGTCTACACTTTACTCGTCTACGTGTCGTAGCAATATAGTTCTTATGATTCTTAAAACGCGATATCGCATCTCATTTCTATGTTTCATGGTAAGGTATAATATGATTTGCGAAGTGTTATGTATCCGTCGTCTACACTTCTAATGAATGTAAATGCGACACTTTCTTGCAAGGAAATAGCGTTTGCAGATGTCTACGTATCGTAGCAATGGATTTCTGATGCTTCTTAAAACGCGATATCGCTTGTCATTTCTATGTTTCATGGTAAGATATAATATGATTTGCGGAGTGTTATGTATTCCTCGTTTACACTTCAAATGAATGTAAATGCGACACTTCCTAGCAAGGAAATAGCGTTTGCAGATGTCTACGTATCGTAGCAATAGAGTTCTTATGATTCCTAGAACGCTATATTGCATCTCATTATTACGTTTCACGGTAAGATATAATATGATTTGCGAAGTGTTATGTATTCCTCGTCTACACTTCAAATCAATGTAAATGCGACACTTCTTTGCAAGGATATAGCGTTTGCAAATGTCTACGTATCGAAGCAATAGAGTTCAAATGCTTCTTAAAACGAGATATTGCATCTCATATCTATGTTTCATGATAAGATATAATATTCATTGCGAAGTGTTATGCATTCCTCGTCTACGATTCAAATGAATGTAAATGCGACACTTCTTTGCAAGGAAATAGCGTTTGCAGATGTCTACGTATCGTTGCAATAGAGTTCTTATGATTCTTAAAACGCGATATCGCATCTCATTTCTATGTTTCATGGTAAGATATAATATGATTTGCGAAGTGTTATGTATTCCTCGTCTACACTTCAAATGAATGTAAATGCGACACTTCCTTGCAAGGAAATAGCGTTTGCAGATGTCTACTTATCGAAGCAATAGGGTTCAAATGCTTCTTAAAACGAGATATTGCATCTCATATTTATGTTTCATGATAAGATATAATATTCATTGCGAAGTGTTATGCATTCCTCGTCTACGATTCAAATGAATGTAAGTGCGACGCTTCCTTGCAAGGAAATAGCGTTTGCAGATGTCTACGGATCGTAGCAATAGAGTTCTAATGCTTCTTAAAACGCGATATCGCATCTCATTTCTATGTTTCATGGTAAGATGTAATAAGATTTGCGAAGTGTTATGTATTCCTCGTCTACACTTTACTCGTCTACGTGTCGTAGCAATAGAGTTCTTATGATTCCTAAAACGCGATATCGCATCTCATTTCTATGTTTCATGGTAAGGTATAATATGATTTGCGAAGTGTTATGTATCCGTCGTCTACACTTCAAATGAATGTAAATGCGACAATTTCTTGCAAGGAAATAGCGTTTGCAGATGTCTACGTATCGTACTAATGGATTTCTGATGCTTCTTAAAACGCGATATCGCTTGTCATTTCTATGTTTCATGGTAAGATATAATATGATTTGCGGAGTGTTATGTATTCCTCGTTTACACTTCAAATGAATGTAAATGCGACACTTCCTAGCAAGGAAATAGCGTTTGCAGATGTCTACGTATCGAAGCAATAGAGTTCAAATGCTTCTTAAAACGAGATATTGCATCTCGTATCTATGTTTTATGATAAAATATAATATTCATTGCGAAGTGTTATGCATTCCTCGTCTACGATTCAAATGAATGTAAATGCGACACTTCTTTGCAAGGAAATAGCGTTTGCAGATGTCTACGTATCGTTGCAATAGAGTTCTTATGATTCTTAAAACGCGATATCGCATCTCATTTCTATGTTTCATGGTAAGATATAATATGATTTGCGAAGTGTTATGTATTCCTCGTCTGCACTTCAAATGAATGTGAATGCGACACTTCCTCGCTAGGAAATAGCGTTTGCAGATGTCTACGTATCGAAGCAATAGAGTTCAAATGCTTCTTAAAACGAGATATTGCATCTCATATCTATGTTTCATGATAAGATGTAATATTCATTGCGAAGTGTTATGTATTCCTCGTCTACACTTCAAATGAATGTGGATGCGACACTTCCTCGCCAGGAAATAGCGTTTGCAGATGTCTACGTATCGTAGCAGTTGAGTTCTAATGCTTCTTAAAACGCGATATCGCATCTCATTTCTATGTTTCATGGTAAGTTATAATATGATTTGCGAAGTGTTATGTATTCCTCGTCTACACATCAAATGAATGTAAATGCGACACTTCCTTGCAAGGAAATAGCGTTTGCAGATGTCTACGTATCGTAGCAATAGAGTTCTTAAGATCCTTAAAACGCGATATCGAATCTCATGTCTATGGTTCATGGTAAGATATAATATGATTTGCGAAGTGTCATGTATTCCTCGTCTACACTTCAAATGAATGTAAATGCGACACTTCCTTGCAAGGAAATAGCGTTTGCAGATGTCTACGTATCGTTGCAATAGAGTTCTTATGATTCTTAAAACGCGGTATGGCATTTCATTTCTATGTTTCATGGTAAGATATAGTATGATTTGCGGAGTGTTATGTATTCCTCGTCTACACTTCAAATGAATGTAAATGCGACACTTCCTTGCAAGGAAATAGCGTTTGCAGATGTCTACGTAACGTAGCAATAGAGTTCTTATGATTCTTAAAACGCGATATCGCATCTCATTTCTATGTTTCATGGTAAGGTATAATACGATTTGGGAAGTGTTATGTATTCCTCGTCTAGACTTTACTCGTCTACGTGTCGTAGCAAAAGAGTTCTTATGATTCTTAGAACGCTATATTGCATCTCATTCTTACGTTTCATGGTAAGATATAATATGATTTGCGAAGTGTTATGCACTCCTCGTCTACGATTCAAATGAATGTAAATGCGACACTTCCTTGCAAGGAAATAGCGTTTGCAGATGTCTACGTATCGTAGCAATAGAGTTCTTATGATTCCTAGAACGCTATATTGCATCTCATTCTTACGTTTCATGATAAGATATAATATTCATTGCTAAGTGTTATGCATTCCTCGTCTACGATTCAAATGAATGTAAATGCGACACTTCCTTGCAAGGAAATAGCGTTTGCAGATGTCTACGTATCGTAGCAGTAGAGTTCTTATGATTCTTAGAACGCTATATTGCATCTCATTTTTACGTTTCATGGTAAGATATAATATGATTTGCGAAGTGTCATGTATTCCTCGTCTACGATTCAAATGAATGTAATTGCGACACTTCCTTGCAAGGAAATAGCGATTGCAGATGTCTACGTATCATAGCAATAGGGTTCAAATGCTTCTTAAAACGCGATATCGCATCTCATTTTTATGTTTCATGGTAAGATATAATATGATTTGCGAAGTATCATGTATTCCTAGTCTACACTTCAAATGAATGTGAATGCGACACTTCCTCGCTAGGAAATAGCGTTTGCAGATGTCTACGTATCGTTGCAATAGAGTTCTTATGATTCTTAAAACGCGATATCGCATCTCATTTCTATGTTTCATGGTAAGATATAATATGATTTGCGGAGTGTTATGTATTCCTCGTCTACACTTCTAATGAATGTAAATGCGACACTTTCTTGCAAGGAAATAGCGTTTGCAGATGTCTACGTATCGTAGCAATGGATTTCTGATGCTTCCTAAAACGCGATATCGCTTGTCATTTCTATGTTTCATGGTAAGATATAATATGATTTGCGGAGTGTTATGTATTCCTCGTTTACACTTCAAATGAATGTAAATGCGACACTTCCTAGCAAGGAAATAGCGTTTGCAGATGTCTACGTATCGAAGCAATAGAGTTCAAATTCTTCTTAAAACGAGATATTGCATCTCATATCTATGTTTCATGATAAGATATAATATTCATTGCGAAGTGTTATGCATTCCTCGTCTACGATTCAAATGAATGTAAATGCGACGCTTCCTTGCAAGGAAATAGCGTTTGCAGATGTCTACGGATCGTAGCAATAGAGTTCTAATGCTTCTTAAAACGCGATATCGCATCTCATTTCTATGTTTCATGGTAAGATGTAATAAGATTTGCGAAGTGTTATGTATTCCTCGTCTACACTTTACTCGTCTACGTGTCGTAGCAATAGAGTTCTTATGATTCCTAAAACGCGATATCGCATCTCATTTCTATGTTTCATGGTAAGGTATAATATGATTTGCGAAGTGTTATGTATCCGTCGTCTACACTTCAAATGAATGTAAATGCGACAATTTCTTGCAAGGAAATAGCGTTTGCAGATGTCTACGTATCGTACTAATGGATTTCTGATGCTTCTTAAAACGCGATATCGCTTGTCATTTCTATGTTTCATGGTAAGATATAATATGATTTGCGGAGTGTTATGTATTCCTCGTTTACACTTCAAATGAATGTAAATGCGACACTTCCTAGCAAGGAAATAGCGTTTGCAGATGTCTACGTATCGAAGCAATAGAGTTCAAATGCTTCTTAAAACGAGATATTGCATCTCGTATCTATGTTTCATGATACAATATAATATTCATTGCGAAGTGTTATGCATTCCTCGTCTACGATTCAAATGAATGTAAATGCGACACTTCTTTGCAAGGAAATAGCGTTTGCAGATGTCTACGTATCGTTGCACTAGAGTTCTTATGATTCTTAAAACGCGATATCGCATCTCATTTCTATGTTTCATGGTAAGATATAATATGATTTGCGAAGTGTTATGTATTCCTCGTCTGCACTTCAAATGAATGTGAATGCGACACTTCCTCGCTAGGAAATAGCGTTTGCAGATGTCTACGTATCGAAGCAATAGAGTTCAAATGCTTCTTAAAACGAGATATTGCATCTCATATCTATGTTTCATGATAAGATGTAATATTCATTGCGAAGTGTTATGTATTCCTCGTCTACACTTCAAATGAATGTGGATGCGACACTTCCTCGCCAGGAAATATCGTTTGCAGATGTCTACGTATCGTAGCAGTTGAGTTCTAATGCTTCTTAAAACGCGATATAGCATCTCATTTCTATGTTTCATGGTAAGATATAATATGATTTGCGAAGTGTTATGTATTCCTCGTCTACACTTCAAATGAATGTAAATGCGACACTTCCTTGCAAGGAAATAGCGTTTGCAGATGTCTACGTATCGTAGCAATAGAGTTCTTAAGATCCTTAAAACGCGATATCGCATCTCATGTCTATGGTTCATGGTAAGATATAATATGATTTGCGAAGTGTCATGTATTCCTCGTCTACACTTCAAATGAATGTAAATGCGACACTTCCTTGCAAGGAAATAGCGTTTGCAGATGTCTACGTATCGAAGCAATAGTGTTCAAATGCTTCTTAAAACGCGATATCGCATCTCATCTCTATGTTTCATGGTAAGATATTATATTATTTGCGAAGTATCATGTATTCCTCGTCTACACTTCAAATGATTGTAAATGCGACACTTCCTTGCAAGGAAATAGCGTTTGCAGACATCTACGTATCGTAGCAATAGAGTTCTTATGATTCCTAGAACGCTATATTGCATCTCATTCTTACGTTTCATGATAAGATATAATATTCATTGCTAAGTGTTATGCATTCCTCGTCTACGATTCAAATGAATGTAAATGCGACACTTCCTTGCAAGGAAATAGCGTTTGCAGATGTCTACGTATCGTAGCAATAGAGTTCTTATGATTCTTAGAACGCTATATTGCATCTCATTTTTACGTTTCATGGTAAGATATAATATGATTTGCGAAGTGTCATGTATTCCTCGTCTACGATTCAAATGAATGTAATTGCGACACTTCCTTGCAAGGAAATAGCGATTGCAGATGTCTACGTATCATAGCAATAGGGTTCAAATGCTTCTTAAAACGCGATATCGCATCTCATTTTTATGTTTCATGGTAAGATATAATATGATTTGCGAAGTATCATGTATTCCTAGTCTACACTTCAAATGATTGTAAATGCGACACTTCCTTGCAAGGAAATAGCGTTTGCAGACATCTACGTATCGTAGCAATAGAGTTCTTATGATTCTTAAAACGCGATATCGCATCTCATTTCTATGTTTCATGGTAAGATATAATATGATTTGAGAAGTGTTATGTTTTCCTCTTCTACACTTCAAATGAATGTGAATGCGACACTTTCTCGCTAGGAAATAGCGTTTGCAGATGTCTACGGATCGTAGCAATAGAGTTCTAATGCTTCTTAAAACGCGATATCGCACCTCATTTCTATGTTTCATGGTAAGATATAATACGATTTGCGAAGTGTTATGTATTCCTCGTCTGCACTTCAAATGAATGTGAATGCGACACTTCCTCGCTAGGAAATAGCGTTTGCAGATGTCTACGTATCGAAGCAATAGAGTTCAAATGCTTCTTAAAACGAGATATTGCATCTCATATCTATGTTTCATGATAAGATGTAATATTCATTGCGAAGTGTTATGTATTCCTCGTTTACACTTCAAATGAATGTAAATGCGACACTTCCTAGCAAGGAAATAGCGTTTGCAGATGGCTACGTATCGAAGCAATAGAGTTCAAATGCTTCTTAAAACGAGATATTGCATCTCATATCTATGTTTCATGATAAGATATAATATTCATTGCGAAGTGTTATGCATTCCTCGTCTACGATTCAAACGAATGTAAATGCGACGCCTCCTTGCAAGGAAATAGCGTTTGCAGATGTCTACGGATCGTAGCAATAGAGTTCTAATGCTTCTTAAAACGCGATATCGCATCTCATTTCTATGTTTCATTGTAAGATGTAATAAGATTTGCGAAGTGTTATGTATTCCTCGTCTACACTTTACTCGTCTACGTGTCGTAGCAATAGAGTTCTTATGATTCTTAAAACGCGATATCGCATCTCATTTCTATGTTTCATGGTAAGGTATAATATGATTTGCGAAGTGTTATGTATCCGTCGTCTACACTTCAAATGAATGTAAATGCGACACTTTCTTGCAAGGAAATAGCGTTTGCAGATGTCTACGTATCGTACTAATGGATTTCTGATGCTTCTTAAAACGCAATATCGCTTGTCATTTCTATGTTTCATGGTAAGATATAATATGATTTGCGGAGTGTTATGTATTCCTCGTTTACACTTCAAATGAATGTAAATGCGACACTTCCTAGAAAGGAAATAGCGTTTGCAGATGTCTACGTATCGAAGCAATAGAGTTCAAATGCTTCTTAAAACGAGATATTGCATCTCGTATCTATGTTCCATGATAAAATATAATATTCATTGCGAAGTGTTATGCATTCCTCGTCTACGATTCAAATGAATGTAAATGCGACACTTCTTTGCAAGGAAATAGCGCTTGCAGATGTCTACGTATCGTTGCAATAGAGTTCTTATGATTCTTAAAACGCGATATCGCGTCTCATTTCTATGTTTCATGGTAAGATATAATATGATTTGCGAAGTGTTATGTATTCCTCGTCTGCACTTCAAATGAATGTGAATGCGACACTTCCTCGCTAGGAAATAGCGTTTGCAGATGTCTACGTATCGAAGCAATAGAGTTCAAATGCTTCTTAAAACGAGATATTGCATCTGATATCTATGTTTCATGATGGGATGTAATATTCATTGCGAAGTGTTATGTATTCCTCGTCTACACTTCAAATGAATGTGGATGCGACACTTCCTCGCCAGGAAATAGCGTTTGCAGATGTCTACGTATCGTAGCAGTTGAGTTCTAATGCTTCTTAAAACGCGATATCGCATCTCATTTCTATGTTTCATGGTAAGATATAATATGATTTGCGAAGTGTTATGTATTCCTCGTCTACACATCAAATGAATGTAAATGCGACACTTCCTTGCAAGGAAATAGCGTTTGCAGATGTCTACGTATCTTAGCAATAGAGTTCTTAAGATCCTTAAAACGCGATATCGCATCTCATGCCAATGTTTCATGGTAAGATATAATATGATTTGCGAAGTGTCATGTATTCCTCGTCTACACTTCAAATGAATGTAAATGCGACACTTCCTTGCAAGGAAATAGCGTTTGCAGATGTCTACGTATCGAAGCAATAGAGTTCAAATGCTTCTTAAAACGCGATATCGCATCTCATCTCTATGTTTCATGGTAAGATATAATATTATTTGCGAAGTATCATGTATTCCTCGTCTACACTTCAAATGAATGTAAATGCGACACTTCCTTGCAAGGAAATAGCGTTTGCAGACGTCTACGTATCGTAGCAATAGAGTTCTTATGATTCTTAAAACGCTATATTGCATCTCATTTCTATGTTTCATGGTAAGATATAATATGATTTGCGAAGTGTTATGTATTCATCGTCTACACATCAAATGAATGTGAATGCGACCCTTCCTTGCAAGGAAATAGCATTTGCAAATGTCTACCTATCGTAGCAGTAGTGTCCTAATGCTTCTTAGAACGCGATATCGCATCTCATTTCTATGTTTCATGGTAAGATATAATATGATTTGCGAAGTGTTATGTATTCCTAGTCTACACTTCAAATGAATGTGAATGCGACACTTTCTCGCTAGGAAATAGCGTTTGCAGATGTCTACGTATCGTGGCAATAGATTTCTAATGCTTCTTAAAACGCGAGATCGCATCTATATTTCTATGTATCATGGTAAGATATAGTATGATTTGCGAAGTGTCATGTATTCCTCGTCCACGCTTCAAATGAATGTAAATGCGACACTTCCTTGCAAGGAAATATCGTTTGCAAATGTCTACCTATCGTAGCAGTAGTGTTCTAATGCTTCTTGGAACGCGATATCGCATCTCATTTCTATGTTTCATGGTAAGATACAATATGATTTGCGAAGTGTTATGTATTCCTCGTCTACACATCAAATGAATGTAAATGCGACACTTCCTTGCAAGGAAATAGCGTTTGCAGATGTCTACGTATCGTAGCAATAGAGTTCAAATGCTTCTTAAAACGAGATATTGCATCTTATATCTATGTTTCATGATAAGATATAATATTCATTGCGAAGTGTTATGCATTCCTCGTCTACGATTCAAATGAATGAAAATGCGACACTTCCTTGCAAGGAAATAGCGTTTGCAGATGTCTACGTATCGTAGCAATAGAGTTCTCATGCTTCTTAAAACGCGATATCGCATCTCATTTCTATGTTTCATGGTAAGATAGAATATGATTTGCGAAGTGTTATGTATTCCTCGTCTACACATCAATTGAATGTAAATGCGACACTTCCTTGCAAGGAAATAGCGTTTGCAGATGTCTACGTATCGTAGCAATAGAGTTCTTATGATTCTTAAAACGCGATATCGCATCTCATTTCTATGTTTCATGGTAAGGTATAATATGATATGCGAAGTGTTATGTATCCGTCGTCTACACTTCAAATGAATGTAAATGCGACACTTTCTTGCAAGGAAGTAGCGTTTGCAGATGTCTACGTATCGTAGCATTGGATTTCTGATGCTTCTTAAAACGCGATATCGCATCTCATTTCTATGTTTCATGGTAAGATATAATATGATTTGCGAAGTGTTATGTATTCCTCGTCTACACTTCAAATGAATGTAAATGCGACACTTCTTTGCAAGGATATAGCGTTTGCAAATGTCTACGTATCGTTGCAATAGAGTTCTTATGATTCTTAAAACGCGATATCGCATCTCATTTCTATGTTTCATGGTAAGGTATAATATGATTTGCGGAGTGTTATGTATTCCTCGTCTCCACTTCAAATGAATGTAAATGCGGCACTTCCTTGCTAGGAGATAGCATCTGTAGATGTCTAGGTACCGTAGCAATAGTGTTCTAATGCTTCGTAAAACGCGATATCGCATCTCATTTCTATGTTTCATGATAAGATATAATATTCATTGCGAAGTGTTATGCATTCCTCGTCTACGATTCAAATGAATGTAAATGCGACACTTCCTTGCAAGGAAATAGCGTTTGCAGATGTCTACGTATCGAAGCAATAGAGTTCAGATGCTTCTTAAAACGAGATATTGCATCTCATTTCTATGTTTCATGGTAAGATATAATATGATTTGCGGAGTGTTATGTATTCCTCGTCTACACTTCAAATGAATGTAAATGCGACACTTCCTTGCAAGGAAATAGCGTTTGCAGATGTCTACGTATCGAAGCAATAGAGTTCAAGTGCTTCTTAAAACGAGATATTGCATCTTATATCTATGTTTCATGATAAGATATACTATTCATTGCGAAGTGTTATGCATTCCTCGTCTACGATTCAAATGAATGAAAACGCGACACTTCCTTGCAAGGAAATAGCGTTTGCAGATGTCTACGTATCGTAGCAATAGAGTTCTCATGCTTCTTAAAACGCGATATCGCATCTCATTTCTATGTTTCATGGTAAGATAGAATATGATTTGCGAAGTGTTATGTATTCCTCGTCTACACATCAAATGAATGTAAATGCGACACTTCCTTGCAAGGAAATAGCGTTTGCAGATGTCTACGTATCGTAGCAATAGAGTTCTTATGATTCTTAAAACGCGATATCGCATCTCATTTCTATGTTTCATGGTAAGGTATAATATGATATGCGAAGTGTTATGTATCCGTCGTCTACACTTCAAATGAATGTAAATGCGACACTTTCTTGCAAGGAAATAGCGTTTGCAGATGTCTACGTATCGTAACATTGGATTTCTGATGCTTCTTAAAACGCGATATCGCATCTCATTTCTATGTTTCATGGTAAGATATAATATGATTTGCGAAGTGTTATGTATTCCTCGTCTACACTTCAAATCAATGTAAATGCGACACTTCTTTGCAAGGATATAGCGTTTGCAAATGTCTACGTATCGTTGCAATAGAGTTCTTATGATTCTTAAAACGCGATATCGCATCTCATTTCTATGTTTCATGGTAAGGTATAATATGATTTGCGGAGTGTTTTGTATTCCTCGTCTCCACTTCAAATGAATGTAAATGCGACACTTCCTTGCAAGGAAATAGCGTTTGCAGATGTCTACGTATCGTAGCAATGCATTTCTGATGCTTCTTAAAACGCGATATCGCATCTCATTTCTATGTTTCATGGTAAGATATAATATGATTTGCGAATTGTCATGTATTCCTCGTCCACACTTCAAATGAATGTGAATGCGACACTTCCTCGCTAGGAAATAGCGTTTGCAGATGTCTACGTATCGAAGCAATAGAGTTCAAATGCTTCTTAAAACGAGATATTGCATTTCATATCTATGTTTCATGATAAGATATAATATTCATTGCGAAGTGTTATGCATTCCTCGTCTACGATTAAAATGAATGAAAATGCGACACTTCCTTGCAAGGAAATAGCGTTTGCAGATGTCTACGTATCGTAGCAATAGAGTTCTTATGATTCTTAAAACGCGATATCGCATCTCATTCCTATGTTTCATGGTAAGATATAATATGATTTGCGAATTGTCATGTATTCCTCGTCCACACTTCAAATGAATGTGATTGCGACACTTCCTCGCTAGGAAATAGCGTTTGCAGATGTCTACGTATCGTAGCAGTTGAGTTCTAATGACTCCTAAAACGCGATATCGCATCTCATTTCTATGTTTCATGGTAAGATATAATATGATTTGCGAAGTGTTATGTATTCCTCGTCTACACACCAAATGAATGTAAATGCGACACTTCCTTGCAAGGAAATAGCTTTTGCAGATGTCTACGTATCGTAGCAATGGCTTTCTGATGCTTCTTAAAACGCGATATCGCATGTCATTTCTATGTTTCATGGTAAGATATAATATGATTTGCGAAGTGTTATGTATTCCTCGTCTACACTTCAAATGAATGTAAATGCGACACTTCTTTGCAAGGAAATAGCGTTTGCAGATGTCTACGTATCGTAGCAATGGATTTCTGATGCTTCTTAAAACGCGATATCGCATCTCATTTCTATGTTTCATGGTAAGATATAATATGATTTGCGAATTGTCATGTATTCCTCGTCCACACTTCAAATGAATGTGAATGCGACACTTCCTCGCTAGGAAATAGCGTTTGCAGATGTCTACGTATCGTAGCAGTTGAGTTCTAATGACTCTTAAAACGCGATATCGCATCTCATTTCTATGTTTCATGGTAAGATATAATATGATTTGCGAAGTGTTATGTATTCCTCGTCTACACACCAAATGAATGTAAATGCGACACTTCCTTGCAAGGAAATAGCTTTTGCAGATGTCTACGTATCGTAGCAATGGCTTTATGATGATTCTTAAATCACGATATCGCATGTCATTTCTATGTTTCATGGTAAGATATAATATGATTTGCGAAGTGTTATGTATTCCTCGTCTACACTTCAAATGAATGTAAATGCGACACTTCTTTGCAAGGAAATAGCGTTTGCAGATGTCTACGTATCGAAGCAATAGAGTTCTTATGATTCTTAAAACGCGATATTGCATCTCATTTCTATGTTTCATGGTAAGATATAATATGATTTGCGAAGTGTTATGTATTCCTCGTCTACACTTCAAATGAATGTAAATGCGACACTTCTTTGCAAGGAAATAGCGTTTGCAGATGTCTACGTATCGTAGCAATAGAGTTCTTATGATTCTTAAAACGCGATATCGTATCTCATTTCTATGTTTCATGGTAAGATATAATATGATTTGCGGAGTGTTATGTATTCCTCGTCTACACTTCTAATGAATGTAAATGCGACACTTCTTTGCAAGGAAATAGCGTTTGCACATGTCTACGTATCGAAGCAATAGGGTTCTTATGATTCTTAAAACGCGATATTGCATCTCATTTCTATGTTTCATGGTAAGATATAATATGATTTGCGAAGTGTTATGTATTCCTCGTCTACACTTCAAATGAATGTAAATGCGACACTTCTTTGCAAGGAAATAGCGTTTGCAGATGTCTACGTATCGTAGCAATAGAGTTCTTATGATTCTTAAAACGCGATATCGTATCTCATTTCTATGTTTCATGGTAAGATATAATATGATTTGCGGAGTGTTATGTATTCCTCGTCTACACTTCTAATGAATGTAAATGCGACACTTCTTTGCAAGGAAATAGCGTTTGCAGATGTCTACGTATCGTTGCAATAGAGTTCTTATGATTCTTAAAACGCGATATCGCATCTCATTTCTATGTTTCATGGTAAGATATAATATGACTTGCGGAGTGTTATGTATTCCTCGTCTACACTTCAAATGAATGTAAATGCGACACTTCCTTGCAAGGAAATAGCGTTTGCAGATGTCTACGTATCGTAGCAATAGTGTTCTTATGATTCTTAAAACGCGATACCGCATCTCATTTCTATGTTTCATGGTAAGATATAATATGATTTGCGAAGTGTTATGTATTCCTCGTCTACACTTCAAATGAATGTAAATGCGACACTTCCTTGCAAGGAAATAGCGTTTGCAGACGTCTACGTATCGTAGCAATAGAGTTCTTATGATTCTTAAAAATCTATATTGCATCTCATTTCTATGTTTCATGGTAAGATATAATATGATTTGCGAAGTGTTATGTATTCCTAGTCTACACTTCAAATGAATGTGAATGCGACACTTTCTCGCTAGGAAATAGCGTTTGCAGATGTCTACGTATCGTGGCAATAGATTTCTAATGCTTCTTAAAACGCGAGATCGCATCTATATTTCTATGTATCATGGTAAGATATAATATGACTTGCGAAGTGACATGTATTCCTCGTCTACACTTCAAATGAATGTAAATGCGACACTTCCTTGCTAGCAAATAGCGTCTGCGGATGTCTAGGTATCGTAGCAATAGATTTCTAATGCTTCTTAAAACGCGATATCGCATTTCATTTCTATGTTTCATGGTAAGATATAATATGATTTGCGAAGTGTTATGTATTCCTCGTTTACACTTCAAATGAATGTAAATGCGGCACTTCCTTGCTAGGAGATAGCGTTTGCAGATGTCTACGTATCGTAGCAATAGAGTTCAAGTGCTTCTTAAAACGAGATATTGCATCTTATATCTATGTTTCATGATAAGATATAATATTCATTGCGAAGTGTTATGCATTCCTCGTCTACGATTCAAATGAATGAAAATGCGACACTTCCTTGCAAGGAAATAGCGTTTGCAGATGTCTACGTATCGTAGCAGTAGAGTTCTCATGCTTCTTAAAACGCGATATCGCATCTCATTTCTATGTTTCATGGTAAGATAGAATATGATTTGCGAAGTGTTATGTATTCCTCGTCTACACATCAATTGAATGTAAATGCGACACTTCCTTGCAAGGAAATAGCGTTTGCAGATGTCTACGTATCGTAGCAATAGGGTTCTTATGATTCTTAAAACGCGATATCGCATCTCATTTCTATGTTTCATGGTAAGGTATAATATGATATGCGAAGTGTTATGTATCCGTCGTCTACACTTCAAATGAATGTAAATGCGACACTTTCTTGCAAGGAAATAGCGTTTGCAGATGTCTACGTATCGTAACATTGGATTTCTGATGCTTCTTAAAACGCGATATCGCATCTCATTTCTATGTTTCATGGTAAGATATAATATGATTTGCGAAGTGTTATGTATTCCTCGTCTACACTTCAAATCAATGTAAATGCGACACTTCTTTGCAAGGATATAGCGTTTGCAAATGTCTACGTATCGTTGCAATAGAGTTCTTATGATTCTTAAAACGCGATATCGCATCTCATTTCTATGTTTCATGGTAAGGTATAATATGATTTGCGGAGTGTTTTGTATTCCTCGTCTCCACTTCAAATGAATGTAAATGCGACACTTCCTTGCAAGGAAATAGCGTTTGCAGATGTCTACGTATCGTAGCAATGCATTTCTGATGCTTCTTAAAACGCGATATCGCATGTCATTTCTATGTTTCATGGTAAGATATAAT
This sequence comes from Xylocopa sonorina, assembly GCF_050948175.1. Taxonomy (NCBI): domain Eukaryota; kingdom Metazoa; phylum Arthropoda; class Insecta; order Hymenoptera; family Apidae; genus Xylocopa; species Xylocopa sonorina. Next base: position 888,662 of record NW_027490203.1, read on the forward strand.
ATGATTTGCGAATTGTCATGTATTCCTCGTCCACACTTCAAATGAATGTGAATGCGACACTTCCTCGCTAGGAAATAGCGTTTGCAGATGTCTACGTATCGTAGCAGTTGAGTTCTAATGACTCTTAAAACGCGATATCGCATCTCATTTCTATGTTTCATGGTAAGATATAATATGATTTGCGAAGTGTTATGTATTCCTCGTCTACACACCAAATGAATGTAAATGCGACACTTCCTTGCATGGAAATAGCTTTTGCAGATGTCTACGTATCGTAGCAATGGCTTTCTGATGATTCTTAAATCACGATATCGCATCTCATTTCTATGTTTCATGGTAAGATATAATGTGATTTGCGAAGTGTTATGTATTCCTCGTCTACACTTCAAATGAATGTAAATGCGACACTTCTTTGCAAGGAAATAGCGTTTGCAGATGTCTACGTATCGTAGCAATAGAGTTCTTATGATTCTTAAAACGCGATATCGTATCTCATTTCTATGTTTCATGGTAAGATATAATATGATATGCGAAGTGTTATGTATCCGTCGTCTACACTTCAAATGAATGTAAATGCGACACTTTCTTGCAAGGAAGTAGCGTTTGCAGATGTCTACGTATCGTAGCATTGGATTTCTGATGCTTCTTAAAACGCGATATCGCATCTCATTTCTATGTTTCATGGTAAGATATAATATGATTTGCGAAGTGTTATGTATTCCTCGTCTACACTTCAAATGAATGTAAATGCGACACTTCTTTGCAAGGATATAGCGTTTGCAAATGTCTACGTATCGTTGCAATAGAGTTCTTATGATTCTTAAAACGCGATATCGCATCTCATTTCTATGTTTCATGGTAAGGTATAATATGATTTGCGGAGTGTTATGTATTCCTCGTCTCCACTTCAAATGAATGTAAATGCGGCACTTCCTTGCTAGGAGATAGCATCTGTAGATGTCTAGGTACCGTAGCAATAGTGTTCTAATGCTTCGTAAAACGCGATATCGCATCTCATTTCTATGTTTCATGATAAGATATAATATTCATTGCGAAGTGTTATGCATTCCTCGTCTACGATTCAAATGAATGTAAATGCGACACTTCCTTGCAAGGAAATAGCGTTTGCAGATGTCTACGTATCGAAGCAATAGAGTTCAGATGCTTCTTAAAACGAGATATTGCATCTCATTTCTATGTTTCATGGTAAGATATAATATGATTTGCGGAGTGTTATGTATTCCTCGTCTACACTTCAAATGAATGTAAATGCGACACTTCCTTGCAAGGAAATAGCGTTTGCAGATGTCTACGTATCGAAGCAATAGAGTTCAAGTGCTTCTTAAAACGAGATATTGCATCTTATATCTATGTTTCATGATAAGATATACTATTCATTGCGAAGTGTTATGCATTCCTCGTCTACGATTCAAATGAATGAAAACGCGACACTTCCTTGCAAGGAAATAGCGTTTGCAGATGTCTACGTATCGTAGCAATAGAGTTCTCATGCTTCTTAAAACGCGATATCGCATCTCATTTCTATGTTTCATGGTAAGATAGAATATGATTTGCGAAGTGTTATGTATTCCTCGTCTACACATCAAATGAATGTAAATGCGACACTTCCTTGCAAGGAAATAGCGTTTGCAGATGTCTACGTATCGTAGCAATAGAGTTCTTATGATTCTTAAAACGCGATATCGCATCTCATTTCTATGTTTCATGGTAAGGTATAATATGATATGCGAAGTGTTATGTATCCGTCGTCTACACTTCAAATGAATGTAAATGCGACACTTTCTTGCAAGGAAATAGCGTTTGCAGATGTCTACGTATCGTAACATTGGATTTCTGATGCTTCTTAAAACGCGATATCGCATCTCATTTCTATGTTTCATGGTAAGATATAATATGATTTGCGAAGTGTTATGTATTCCTCGTCTACACTTCAAATCAATGTAAATGCGACACTTCTTTGCAAGGATATAGCGTTTGCAAATGTCTACGTATCGTTGCAATAGAGTTCTTATGATTCTTAAAACGCGATATCGCATCTCATTTCTATGTTTCATGGTAAGGTATAATATGATTTGCGGAGTGTTTTGTATTCCTCGTCTCCACTTCAAATGAATGTAAATGCGACACTTCCTTGCAAGGAAATAGCGTTTGCAGATGTCTACGTATCGTAGCAATGCATTTCTGATGCTTCTTAAAACGCGATATCGCATCTCATTTCTATGTTTCATGGTAAGATATAATATGATTTGCGAATTGTCATGTATTCCTCGTCCACACTTCAAATGAATGTGAATGCGACACTTCCTCGCTAGGAAATAGCGTTTGCAGATGTCTACGTATCGAAGCAATAGAGTTCAAATGCTTCTTAAAACGAGATATTGCATTTCATATCTATGTTTCATGATAAGATATAATATTCATTGCGAAGTGTTATGCATTCCTCGTCTACGATTAAAATGAATGAAAATGCGACACTTCCTTGCAAGGAAATAGCGTTTGCAGATGTCTACGTATCGTAGCAATAGAGTTCTTATGATTCTTAAAACGCGATATCGCATCTCATTCCTATGTTTCATGGTAAGATATAATATGATTTGCGAATTGTCATGTATTCCTCGTCCACACTTCAAATGAATGTGATTGCGACACTTCCTCGCTAGGAAATAGCGTTTGCAGATGTCTACGTATCGTAGCAGTTGAGTTCTAATGACTCCTAAAACGCGATATCGCATCTCATTTCTATGTTTCATGGTAAGATATAATATGATTTGCGAAGTGTTATGTATTCCTCGTCTACACACCAAATGAATGTAAATGCGACACTTCCTTGCAAGGAAATAGCTTTTGCAGATGTCTACGTATCGTAGCAATGGCTTTCTGATGCTTCTTAAAACGCGATATCGCATGTCATTTCTATGTTTCATGGTAAGATATAATATGATTTGCGAAGTGTTATGTATTCCTCGTCTACACTTCAAATGAATGTAAATGCGACACTTCTTTGCAAGGAAATAGCGTTTGCAGATGTCTACGTATCGTAGCAATGGATTTCTGATGCTTCTTAAAACGCGATATCGCATCTCATTTCTATGTTTCATGGTAAGATATAATATGATTTGCGAATTGTCATGTATTCCTCGTCCACACTTCAAATGAATGTGAATGCGACACTTCCTCGCTAGGAAATAGCGTTTGCAGATGTCTACGTATCGTAGCAGTTGAGTTCTAATGACTCTTAAAACGCGATATCGCATCTCATTTCTATGTTTCATGGTAAGATATAATATGATTTGCGAAGTGTTATGTATTCCTCGTCTACACACCAAATGAATGTAAATGCGACACTTCCTTGCAAGGAAATAGCTTTTGCAGATGTCTACGTATCGTAGCAATGGCTTTATGATGATTCTTAAATCACGATATCGCATGTCATTTCTATGTTTCATGGTAAGATATAATATGATTTGCGAAGTGTTATGTATTCCTCGTCTACACTTCAAATGAATGTAAATGCGACACTTCTTTGCAAGGAAATAGCGTTTGCAGATGTCTACGTATCGAAGCAATAGAGTTCTTATGATTCTTAAAACGCGATATTGCATCTCATTTCTATGTTTCATGGTAAGATATAATATGATTTGCGAAGTGTTATGTATTCCTCGTCTACACTTCAAATGAATGTAAATGCGACACTTCTTTGCAAGGAAATAGCGTTTGCAGATGTCTACGTATCGTAGCAATAGAGTTCTTATGATTCTTAAAACGCGATATCGTATCTCATTTCTATGTTTCATGGTAAGATATAATATGATTTGCGGAGTGTTATGTATTCCTCGTCTACACTTCTAATGAATGTAAATGCGACACTTCTTTGCAAGGAAATAGCGTTTGCACATGTCTACGTATCGAAGCAATAGGGTTCTTATGATTCTTAAAACGCGATATTGCATCTCATTTCTATGTTTCATGGTAAGATATAATATGATTTGCGAAGTGTTATGTATTCCTCGTCTACACTTCAAATGAATGTAAATGCGACACTTCTTTGCAAGGAAATAGCGTTTGCAGATGTCTACGTATCGTAGCAATAGAGTTCTTATGATTCTTAAAACGCGATATCGTATCTCATTTCTATGTTTCATGGTAAGATATAATATGATTTGCGGAGTGTTATGTATTCCTCGTCTACACTTCTAATGAATGTAAATGCGACACTTCTTTGCAAGGAAATAGCGTTTGCAGATGTCTACGTATCGTTGCAATAGAGTTCTTATGATTCTTAAAACGCGATATCGCATCTCATTTCTATGTTTCATGGTAAGATATAATATGACTTGCGGAGTGTTATGTATTCCTCGTCTACACTTCAAATGAATGTAAATGCGACACTTCCTTGCAAGGAAATAGCGTTTGCAGATGTCTACGTATCGTAGCAATAGTGTTCTTATGATTCTTAAAACGCGATACCGCATCTCATTTCTATGTTTCATGGTAAGATATAATATGATTTGCGAAGTGTTATGTATTCCTCGTCTACACTTCAAATGAATGTAAATGCGACACTTCCTTGCAAGGAAATAGAGTTTGCAGACGTCTACGTATCGTAGCAATAGAGTTCTTATGATTCTTAAAAATCTATATTGCATCTCATTTCTATGTTTCATGGTAAGATATAATATGATTTGCGAAGTGTTATGTATTCCTAGTCTACACTTCAAATGAATGTGAATGCGACACTTTCTCGCTAGGAAATAGCGTTTGCAGATGTCTACGTATCGTGGCAATAGATTTCTAATGCTTCTTAAAACGCGAGATCGCATCTATATTTCTATGTATCATGGTAAGATATAATATGACTTGCGAAGTGACATGTATTCCTCGTCTACACTTCAAATGAATGTAAATGCGACACTTCCTTGCTAGCAAATAGCGTCTGCGGATGTCTAGGTATCGTAGCAATAGATTTCTAATGCTTCTTAAAACGCGATATCGCATTTCATTTCTATGTTTCATGGTAAGATATAATATGATTTGCGAAGTGTTATGTATTCCTCGTTTACACTTCAAATGAATGTAAATGCGGCACTTCCTTGCTAGGAGATAGCGTTTGCAGATGTCTACGTATCGTAGCAATAGAGTTCAAGTGCTTCTTAAAACGAGATATTGCATCTTATATCTATGTTTCATGATAAGATATAATATTCATTGCGAAGTGTTATGCATTCCTCGTCTACGATTCAAATGAATGAAAATGCGACACTTCCTTGCAAGGAAATAGCGTTTGCAGATGTCTACGTATCGTAGCAGTAGAGTTCTCATGCTTCTTAAAACGCGATATCGCATCTCATTTCTATGTTTCATGGTAAGATAGAATATGATTTGCGAAGTGTTATGTATTCCTCGTCTACACATCAATTGAATGTAAATGCGACACTTCCTTGCAAGGAAATAGCGTTTGCAGATGTCTACGTATCGTAGCAATAGGGTTCTTATGATTCTTAAAACGCGATATCGCATCTCATTTCTATGTTTCATGGTAAGGTATAATATGATATGCGAAGTGTTATGTATCCGTCGTCTACACTTCAAATGAATGTAAATGCGACACTTTCTTGCAAGGAAATAGCGTTTGCAGATGTCTACGTATCGTAACATTGGATTTCTGATGCTTCTTAAAACGCGATATCGCATCTCATTTCTATGTTTCATGGTAAGATATAATATGATTTGCGAAGTGTTATGTATTCCTCGTCTACACTTCAAATCAATGTAAATGCGACACTTCTTTGCAAGGATATAGCGTTTGCAAATGTCTACGTATCGTTGCAATAGAGTTCTTATGATTCTTAAAACGCGATATCGCATCTCATTTCTATGTTTCATGGTAAGGTATAATATGATTTGCGGAGTGTTTTGTATTCCTCGTCTCCACTTCAAATGAATGTAAATGCGACACTTCCTTGCAAGGAAATAGCGTTTGCAGATGTCTACGTATCGTAGCAATGCATTTCTGATGCTTCTTAAAACGCGATATCGCATGTCATTTCTATGTTTCATGGTAAGATATAATATGATTTGCGAATTGTCATGTATTCCTCGTCCACACTTCAAATGAATGTGAATGCGACACTTCCTCGCTAGGAAATAGCGTTTGCAGATGTCTACGTATCGTAGCAGTTGAGTTCTAATGACTCTTAAAACGCGATATCGCATCTCATTTCTATGTTTCATGGTAAGATATAATATGATTTGCGAAGTGTTATGTATTCCTCGTCTACACACCAAATGAATGTAAATGCGACACTTCCTTGCATGGAAATAGCTTTTGCAGATGTCTACGTATCGTAGCAATGGCTTTCTGATGATTCTTAAATCACGATATCGCATGTCATTTCTATGTTTCATGGTAAGATATAATATGATTTGCGAAGTGTTATGTATTCCTCGTCTACACTTCAAATGAATGTAAATGCGACACTTCTTTGCAAGGAAATAGCGTTTGCAGATGTCTACGTATCGAAGCAATAGAGTTCTTATGATTCTTAAAACGCGATATTGCATCTCATTTCTATGTTTCATGGTAAGATATAATATGATTTGCGAAGTGTTATGTATTCCTCGTCTACACTTCAAATGAATGTAAATGCGACACTTCTTTGCAAGGAAATAGCGTTTGCAGATGTCTACGTATCGTAGCAATAGAGTTCTTATGATTCTTAAAACGCGATATCGTATCTCATTTCTATGTTTCATGGTAAGATATAATATGATTTGCGGAGTGTTATGTATTCCTCGTCTACACTTCTAATGAATGTAAATGCGACACTTCTTTGCAAGGAAATAGCGTTTGCAGATGTCTACGTATCGAAGCAATAGGGTTCTTATGATTCTTAAAACGCGATATTGCATCTCATTTCTATGTTTCATGGTAAGATATAATATGATTTGCGAAGTGTTATGTATTCCTCGTCTACACTTCAAATGAATGTAAATGCGACACTTCTTTGCAAGGAAATAGCGTTTGCAGATGTCTACGTATCGTAGCAATAGAGTTCTTATGATTCTTAAAACGCGATATCGTATCTCATTTCTATGTTTCATGGTAAGATATAATATGATTTGCGGAGTGTTATGTATTCCTCGTCTACACTTCTAATGAATGTAAATGCGACACTTCTTTGCAAGGAAATAGCGTTTGCAGATGTCTACGTATCGTTGCAATAGAGTTCTTATGATTCTTAAAACGCGATATCGCATCTCATTTCTATGTTTCATGGTAAGATATAATATGACTTGCGGAGTGTTATGTATTCCTCGTCTACACTTCAAATGAATGTAAATGCGACACTTCCTTGCAAGGAAATAGCGTTTGCAGATGTCTACGTATCGTAGCAATAGTGTTCTTATGATTCTTAAAACGCGATATCGCATCTCATTTCTATGTTTCATGGTAAGATATAATATGATTTGCGAAGTGTTATGTATTCCTCGTCTACACTTCAAATGAATGTAAATGCGACACTTCCTTGCAAGGAAATAGCGTTTGCAGACGTCTACGTATCGTAGCAATAGAGTTCTTATGATTCTTAAAACGCTATATTGCATCTCATTTCTATGTTTCATGGTAAGATATAATATGATTTGCGAAGTGTTATGTATTCCTAGTCTACACTTCAAATGAATGTGAATGCGACACTTTCTCGCTAGGAAATAGCGTTTGCAGATGTCTACGTATCGTGGCAATAGATTTCTAATGCTTCTTAAAACGCGAGATCGCATCTATATTTCTATGTATCATGGTAAGATATAATATGACTTGCGAAGTGACATGTATTCCTCGTCTACACTTCAAATGAATGTAAATGCGACACTTCCTTGCTAGCAAATAGCGTCTGCGGATGTCTAGGTATCGTAGCAATAGATTTCTAATGCTTCTTAAAACGCGATATCGCATTTCATTTCTATGTTTCATGGTAAGATATAATATGATTTGCGAAGTGTTATGTATTCCTCGTTTACACTTCAAATGAATGTAAATGCGGCACTTCCTTGCTAGGAGATAGCGTTTGCAGATGTCTACGTATCGTAGCAATAGAGTTCAAGTGCTTCTTAAAACGAGATATTGCATCTTATATCTATGTTTCATGATAAGATATAATATTCATTGCGAAGTGTTATGCATTCCTCGTCTACGATTCAAATGAATGAAAATGCGACACTTCCTTGCAAGGAAATAGCGTTTGCAGATGTCTACGTATCGTAGCAATAGAGTTCTCATGCTTCTTAAAACGCGATATCGCATCTCATTTCTATGTTTCATGGTAAGATAGAATATGATTTGCGAAGTGTTATGTATTCCTCGTCTACACATCAATTGAATGTAAATGCGACACTTCCTTGCAAGGAAATAGCGTTTGCAGATGTCTACGTATCGTAGCAATAGAGTTCTTATGATTCTTAAAACGCGATATCGCATCTCATTTCTATGTTTCATGGTAAGGTATAATATGATATGCGAAGTGTTATGTATCCGTCGTCTACACTTCAAATGAATGTAAATGCGACACTTTCTTGCAAGGAAATAGCGTTTGCAGATGTCTACGTATCGTAGCATTGGATTTCTGATGCTTCTTAAAACGCGATATCGCATCTCATTTCTATGTTTCATGGTAAGATATAATATGATTTGCGAAGTGTTATGTATTCCTCGTCTACACTTCAAATGAATGTAAATGCGACACTTCTTTGCAAGGATATAGCGTTTGCAAATGTCTACGTATCGTTGCAATAGAGTTCTTATGATTCTTAAAACGCGATATCGCATCTCATTTCTATGTTTCATGGTAAGGTATAATATGATTTGCGGAGTGTTATGTATTCCTCGTCTCCACTTCAAATGAATGTAAATGCGGCACTTCCTTGCTAGGAGATAGCATCTGTAGATGTCTAGGTACCGTAGCAATAGTGTTCTAATGCTTCGTAAAACGCGATATCGCATCTCATTTCTATGTTTCATGATAAGATATAATATTCATTGCGATGTGTTATGCATTCCTCGTCTACGATTCAAATGAATGTAAATGCGACACTTCCTTGCAAGGAAATAGCGTTTGCAGATGTCTGCGTATCGAAGCAATAGAGTTCAGATGCTTCTTAAAACGAGATATTGCATCTCATTTCTATGTTTCATGGTAAGATATAATATGATTTGCGGAGTGTTATGTATTCCTCGTCTACACTTCAAATGAATGTAAATGCGACACTTCCTTGCAAGGAAATAGCGTTTGCAGATGTCTACGTATCGAAGCAATAGAGTTCAAATGCTTCTTAAAACGAGATATTGCATTTCATATCTATGTTTCATGATAAGATATAATATTCATTGCGAAGTGTTATGCATTCCTCGTCTACGATTAAAATGAATGAAAATGCGACACTTCCTTGCAAGGAAATAGCGTTTGCAGATGTCTACGTATCGTAGCAATAGAGTTCTTATGATTCTTAAAACGCGATATCGCATCTCATTCCTATGTTTCATGGTAAGATATAATATGATTTGCGAATTGTCATGTATTCCTCGTCCACACTTCAAATGAATGTGATTGCGACACTTCCTCGCTAGGAAATAGCGTTTGCAGATGTCTACGTATCGTAGCAGTTGAGTTCTAATGACTCCTAAAACGCGATATCGCATCTCATTTCTATGTTTCATGGTAAGATATAATATGATTTGCGAAGTGTTATGTATTCCTCGTCTACACACCAAATGAATGTAAATGCGACACTTCCTTGCAAGGAAATAGCTTTTGCAGATGTCTACGTATCGTAGCAATGGCTTTCTGATGCTTCTTAAAACGCGATATCGCATGTCATTTCTATGTTTCATGGTAAGATATAATATGATTTGCGAAGTGTTATGTATTCCTCGTCTACACTTCAAATGAATGTAAATGCGACACTTCTTTGCAAGGAAATAGCGTTTGCAGATGTCTACGTATCGTAGCAATGAATTTCTGATGCTTCTTAAAACGCGATATCGCATCTCATTTCTATGTTTCATGGTAAGATATAATATGATTTGCGAATTGTCATGTATTCCTCGTCCACACTTCAAATGAATGTGAATGCGACACTTCCTCGCTAGGAAATAGCGTTTGCAGATGTCTACGTATCGTAGCAGTTGAGTTCTAATGACTCTTAAAACGCGATATCGCATCTCATTTCTATGTTTCATGGTAAGATATAATATGATTTGCGAAGTGTTATGTATTCCTCGTCAACACACCAAATGAATGTAAATGCGACACTTCCTTGCAAGGAAATAGCTTTTGCAGATGTCTACGTATCGTAGCAATGGCTTTCTGATAATTCTTAAATCACGATATCGCATGTCATTTCTATGTTTCATGGTAAGATATAATATGATTTGCGAAGTGTTATGTATTCCTCGTCTACACTTCAAATGAATGTAAATGCGACACTTCTTTGCAAGGAAATAGCGTTTGCAGATGTCTACGTATCGAAGCAATAGAGTTCTTATGATTCTTAAAACGCGATATTGCATCTCATTTCTATGTTTCATGGTAAGATATAATATGATTTGTGAAGTGTTATGTATTCCTCGTCTACACTTCAAATGAATGTAAATGCGACACTTCTTTGCAAGGAAATAGCGTTTGCAGATGTCTACGTATCGTAGCAATAGAGTTCAAGTGCTTCTTAAAACGAGATATTGCATCTTATATCTATGTTTCATGATAAGATATAATATTCATTGCGAAGTGTTATGCATTCCTCGTCTACGATTCAAATGAATGAAAATGCGACACTTCCTTGCAAGGAAATAGCGTTTGCAGATGTCTACGTATCGTAGCAATAGAGTTCTCATGCTTCTTAAAACGCGATATCGCATCTCATTTCTATGTTTCATGGTAAGATAGAATATGATTTGCGAAGTGTTATGTATTCCTCGTCTACACATCAATTGAATGTAAATGCGACACTTCCTTGCAAGGAAATAGCGTTTGCAGATGTCTACGTATCGTAGCAATAGGGTTCTTATGATTCTTAAAACGCGATATCGCATCTCATTTCTATGTTTCATGGTAAGGTATAATATGATATGCGAAGTGTTATGTATCCGTCGTCTACACTTCAAATGAATGTAAATGCGACACTTTCTTGCAAGGAAATAGCGTTTGCAGATGTCTACGTATCGTAACATTGGATTTCTGATGCTTCTTAAAACGCGATATCGCATCTCATTTCTATGTTTCATGGTAAGATATAATATGATTTGCGAAGTGTTATGTATTCCTCGTCTACACTTCAAATCAATGTAAATGCGACACTTCTTTGCAAGGATATAGCGTTTGCAAATGTCTACGTATCGTTGCAATAGAGTTCTTATGATTCTTAAAACGCGATATCGCATCTCATTTCTATGTTTCATGGTAAGGTATAATATGATTTGCGGAGTGTTTTGTATTCCTCGTCTCCACTTCAAATGAATGTAAATGCGACACTTCCTTGCAAGGAAATAGCGTTTGCAGATGTCTACGTATCGTAGCAATGCATTTCTGATGCTTCTTAAAACGCGATATCGCATCTCATTTCTATGTTTCATGGTAAGATATAATATGATTTGCGAATTGTCATGTATTCCTCGTCCACACTTCAAATGAATGTGAATGCGACACTTCCTCGCTAGGAAATAGCGTTTGCAGATGTCTACGTATCGAAGCAATAGAGTTCAAATGCTTCTTAAAACGAGATATTGCATTTCATATCTATGTTTCATGATAAGATATAATATTCATTGCGAAGTGTTATGCATTCCTCGTCTACGATTAAAATGAATGAAAATGCGACACTTCCTTGCAAGGAAATAGCGTTTGCAGATGTCTACGTATCGTAGCAATAGAGTTCTTATGATTCTTAAAACGCGATATCGCATCTCATTCCTATGTTTCATGGTAGGATATAATATGATTTGCGAATTGTCATGTATTCCTCGTCCACACTTCAAATGAATGTGATTGCGACACTTCCTCGCTAGGAAATAGCGTTTGCAGATGTCTACGTATCGTAGCAGTTGAGTTCTAATGACTCCTAAAACGCGATATCGCATCTCATTTCTATGTTTCATGGTAAGATATAATATGATTTGCGAAGTGTTATGTATTCCTCGTCTACACACCAAATGAATGTAAATGCGACACTTCCTTGCAAGGAAATAGCTTTTGCAGATGTCTACGTATCGTAGCAATGGCTTTCTGATGCTTCTTAAAACGCGATATCGCATGTCATTTCTATGTTTCATGGTAAGATATAATATGATTTGCGAAGTGTTATGTATTCCTCGTCTACACTTCAAATGAATGTAAATGCGACACTTCTTTGCAAGGAAATAGCGTTTGCAGATGTCTGCGTATCGTAGCAATGGATTTCTGATGCTTCTTAAAACGCGATATCGCATCTCATTTCTATGTTTCATGGTAAGATATAATATGATTTGCGAATTGTCATGTATTCCTCGTCCACACTTCAAATGAATGTGAATGCGACACTTCCTCGCTAGGAAATAGCGTTTGCAGATGTCTACGTATCGTAGCAGTTGAGTTCTAATGACTCTTAAAACGCGATATCGCATCTCATTTCTATGTTTCATGGTAAGATATAATATGATTTGCGAAGTGTTATGTATTCCTCGTCTACACACCAAATGAATGTAAATGCGACACTTCCTTGCATGGAAATAGCTTTTGCAGATGTCTACGTATCGTAGCAATGGCTTTCTGATGATTCTTAAATCACGATATCGCATGTCATTTCTATGTTTCATGGTAAGATATAATATGATTTGCGAAGTGTTATGTATTCCTCGTCTACACTTCAAATGAATGTAAATGCGACACTTCTTTGCAAGGAAATAGCGTTTGCAGATGTCTACGTATCGAAGCAATAGAGTTCTTATGATTCTTAAAACGCGATATTGCATCTCATTTCTATGTTTCATGGTAAGATATAATATGATTTGCGAAGTGTTATGTATTCCTCGTCTACACTTCAAATGAATGTAAATGCGACACTTCTTTGCAAGGAAATAGCGTTTGCAGATGTCTACGTATCGTAGCAATAGAGTTCTTATGATTCTTAAAACGCGATATCGTATCTCATTTCTATGTTTCATGGTAAGATATAATATGATTTGCGGAGTGTTATGTATTCCTCGTCTACACTTCTAATGAATGTAAATGCGACACTTCTTTGCAAGGAAATAGCGTTTGCAGATGTCTACGTATCGAAGCAATAGGGTTCTTATGATTCTTAAAACGCGATATTGCATCTCATTTCTATGTTTCATGGTAAGATATAATATGATTTGCGAAGTGTTATGTATTCCTCGTCTACACTTCAAATGAATGTAAATGCGACACTTCTTTGCAAGGAAATAGCGTTTGCAGATGTCTACGTATCGTAGCAATAGAGTTCTTATGATTCTTAAAACGCGATATCGTATCTCATTTCTATGTTTCATGGTAAGATATAATATGATTTGCGGAGTGTTATGTATTCCTCGTCTACACTTCTAATGAATGTAAATGCGACACTTCTTTGCAAGGAAATAGCGTTTGCAGATGTCTACGTATCGTTGCAATAGAGTTCTTATGATTCTTAAAACGCGATATCGCATCTCATTTCTATGTTTCATGGTAAGATATAATATGACTTGCGGAGTGTTATGTATTCCTCGTCTACACTTCAAATGAATGTAAATGCGACACTTCCTTGCAAGGAAATAGCGTTTGCAGATGTCTACGTATCGTAGCAATAGTGTTCTTAAGATTCTTAAAACGCGATATCGCATCTCATTTCTATGTTTCATGGTAAGATATAATATGATTTGCGAAGTGTTATGTATTCCTCGTCTACACTTCAAATGAATGTAAATGCGACACTTCCTTGCAAGGAAATAGCGTTTGCAGACGTCTACGTATCGTAGCAATAGAGTTCTTATGATTCTTAAAACGCTATATTGCATCTCATTTCTATGTTTCATGGTAAGATATAATATGATTTGCGAAGTGTTATGTATTCCTAGTCTACACTTCAAATGAATGTGAATGCGACACTTTCTCGCTAGGAAATAGCGTTTGCAGATGTCTACGTATCGTGGCAATAGATTTCTAATGCTTCTTAAAACGCGAGATCGCATCTATATTTCTATGTATCATGGTAAGATATAATATGACTTGCGAAGTGACATGTATTCCTCGTCTACACTTCAAATGAATGTAAATGCGACACTTCCTTGCTAGCAAATAGCGTCTGCGGATGTCTAGGTATCGTAGCAATAGATTTCTAATGCTTCTTAAAACGCGATATCGCATTTCATTTCTATGTTTCATGGTAAGATATAATATGATTTGCGAAGTGTTATGTATTCCTCGTTTACACTTCAAATGAATGTAAATGCGGCACTTCCTTGCTAGGAGATAGCGTTTGCAGATGTCTACGTATCGTAGCAATAGAGTTCAAGTGCTTCTTAAAACGAGATATTGCATCTTATATCTATGTTTCATGATAAGATATAATATTCATTGCGAAGTGTTATGCATTCCTCGTCTACGATTCAAATGAATGAAAATGCGACACTTCCTTGCAAGGAAATAGCGTTTGCAGATGTCTACGTATCGTAGCAATAGAGTTCTCATGCTTCTTAAAACGCGATATCGCATCTCATTTCTATGTTTCATGGTAAGATAGAATATGATTTGCGAAGTGTTATGTATTCCTCGTCTACACATCAATTGAATGTAAATGCGACACTTCCTTGCAAGGAAATAGCGTTTGCAGATGTCTACGTATCGTAGCAATAGAGTTCTTATGATTCTTAAAACGCGATATCGCATCTCATTTCTATGTTTCATGGTAAGGTATAATATGATATGCGAAGTGTTATGTATCCGTCGTCTACACTTCAAATGAATGTAAATGCGACACTTTCTTGCAAGGAAATAGCGTTTGCAGATGTCTACGTATCGTAGCATTGGATTTCTGATGCTTCTTAAAACGCGATATCGCATCTCATTTCTATGTTTCATGGTAAGATATAATATGATTTGCGAAGTGTTATGTATTCCTCGTCTACACTTCAAATGAATGTAAATGCGACACTTCTTTGCAAGGATATAGCGTTTGCAAATGTCTACGTATCGTTGCAATAGAGTTCTTATGATTCTTAAAACGCGATATCGCATCTCATTTCTATGTTTCATGGTAAGGTATAATATGATTTGCGGAGTGTTATGTATTCCTCGTCTCCACTTCAAATGAATGTAAATGCGGCACTTCCTTGCTAGGAGATAGCATCTGTAGATGTCTAGGTACCGTAGCAATAGTGTTCTAATGCTTCGTAAAACGCGATATCGCATCTCATTTCTATGTTTCATGATAAGATATAATATTCATTGCGATGTGTTATGCATTCCTCGTCTACGATTCAAATGAATGTAAATGCGACACTTCCTTGCAAGGAAATAGCGTTTGCAGATGTCTGCGTATCGAAGCAATAGAGTTCAGATGCTTCTTAAAACGAGATATTGCATCTCATTTCTATGTTTCATGGTAAGATATAATATGATTTGCGGAGTGTTATGTATTCCTCGTCTACACTTCAAATGAATGTAAATGCGACACTTCCTTGCAAGGAAATAGCGTTTGCAGATGTCTACGTATCGAAGCAATAGAGTTCAAATGCTTCTTAAAACGAGATATTGCATTTCATATCTATGTTTCATGATAAGATATAATATTCATTGCGAAGTGTTATGCATTCCTCGTATACGATTAAAATGAATGAAAATGCGACACTTCCTTGCAAGGAAATAGCGTTTGCAGATGTCTACGTATCGTAGCAATAGAGTTCTTATGATTCTTAAAACGCGATATCGCATCTCATTCCTATGTTTCATGGTAAGATATAATATGATTTGCGAATTGTCATGTATTCCTCGTCCACACTTCAAATGAATGTGATTGCGACACTTCCTCGCTAGGAAATAGCGTTTGCAGATGTCTACGTATCGTAGCAGTTGAGTTCTAATGACTCCTAAAACGCGATATCGCATCTCATTTCTATGTTTCATGGTAAGATATAATATGATTTGCGAAGTGTTATGTATTCCTCGTCTACACACCAAATGAATGTAAATGCGACACTTCCTTGCAAGGAAATAGCTTTTGCAGATGTCTACGTATCGTAGCAATGGCTTTCTGATGCTTCTTAAAACGCGATATCGCATGTCATTTCTATGTTTCATGGTAAGATATAATATGATTTGCGAAGTGTTATGTATTCCTCGTCTACACTTCAAATGAATGTAAATGCGACACTTCTTTGCAAGGAAATAGCGTTTGCAGATGTCTACGTATCGTAGCAATGGATTTCTGATGCTTCTTAAAACGCGATATCGCATCTCATTTCTATGTTTCATGGTAAGATATAATATGATTTGCGAATTGTCATGTATTCCTCGTCCACACTTCAAATGAATGTGAATGCGACACTTCCTCGCTAGGAAATAGCGTTTGCAGATGTCTACGTATCGTAGCAGTTGAGTTCTAATGACTCTTAAAACGCGATATCGCATCTCATTTCTATGTTTCATGGTAAGATATAATATGATTTGCGAAGTGTTATGTATTCCTCGTCAACACACCAAATGAATGTAAATGCGACACTTCCTTGCAAGGAAATAGCTTTTGCAGATGTCTACGTATCGTAGCAATGGCTTTCTGATAATTCTTAAATCACGATATCGCATGTCATTTCTATGTTTCATGGTAAGATATAATATGATTTGCGAAGTGTTATGTATTCCTCGTCTACACTTCAAATGAATGTAAATGCGAAACTTCTTTGCAAGGAAATAGCGTTTGCAGATGTCTACGTATCGAAGCAATAGAGTTCTTATGATTCTTAAAACGCGATATTGCATCTCATTTCTATGTTTCATGGTAAGATATAATATGATTTGTGAAGTGTTATGTATTCCTCGTCTACACTTCAAATGAATGTAAATGCGACACTTCTTTGCAAGGAAATAGCGTTTGCAGATGTCTACGTATCGTAGCAATAGAGTTCTTATGATTCTTAAAACGCGATATCGTATCTCATTTCTATGTTTCATGGTAAGATATAATATGATTTGCGGAGTGTTATGTATTCCTCGTTTACACTTCAAATGAATGTAAATGCGGCACTTCCTTGCTAGGAGATAGCGTTTGCAGATGTCTACGTATCGTAGCAATAGAGTTCAAGTGCTTCTTAAAACGAGATATTGCATCTTATATCTATGTTTCATGATAAGATATAATATTCATTGCGAAGTGTTATGCATTCCTCGTCTACGATTCAAATGAATGAAAATGCGACACTTCCTTGCAAGGAAATAGCGTTTGCAGATGTCTACGTATCGTAGCAATAGAGTTCTCATGCTTCTTAAAACGCGATATCGCATCTCATTTCTATGTTTCATGGTAAGATAGAATATGATTTGCGAAGTGTTATGTATTCCTCGTCTACACATCAATTGAATGTAAATGCGACACTTCCTTGCAAGGAAATAGCGTTTGCAGATGTCTACGTATCGTAGCAATAGAGTTCTTATGATTCTTAAAACGCGATATCGCATCTCATTTCTATGTTTCATGGTAAGGTATAATATGATATGCGAAGTGTTATGTATCCGTCGTCTACACTTCAAATGAATGTAAATGCGACACTTTCTTGCAAGGAAATAGCGTTTGCAGATGTCTACGTATCGTAGCATTGGATTTCTGATGCTTCTTAAAACGCGATATCGCATCTCATTTCTATGTTTCATGGTAAGATATAATATGATTTGCGAAGTGTTATGTATTCCTCGTCTACACTTCAAATGAATGTAAATGCGACACTTCTTTGCAAGGATATAGCGTTTGCAAATGTCTACGTATCGTTGCAATAGAGTTCTTATGATTCTTAAAACGCGATATCGCATCTCATTTCTATGTTTCATGGTAAGGTATAATATGATTTGCGGAGTGTTATGTATTCCTCGTCTCCACTTCAAATGAATGTAAATGCGGCACTTCCTTGCTAGGAGATTGCATCTGTAGATGTCTAGGTACCGTAGCAATAGTGTTCTAATGCTTCGTAAAACGCGATATCGCATCTCATTTCTATGTTTCATGATAAGATATAATATTCATTGCGAAGTGTTATGCATTCCTCGTCTACGATTCAAATGAATGTAAATGCGACATTTCCTTGCAAGGAAATAGCGTTTGCAGATGTCTGCGTATCGAAGCAATAGAGTTCAGATGCTTCTTAAAACGAGATATTGCATCTCATTTCTATGTTTCATGGTAAGATATAATATGATTTGCGGAGTGTTATGTATTCCTCGTCTACACTTCAAATGAATGTAAATGCGACACTTCCTTGCAAGGAAATAGCGTTTGCAGATGTCTACGTATCGAAGCAATAGAGTTCAAATGCTTCTTAAAACGAGATATTGCATCTTATATCTATGTTTCATGATAAGATATACTATTCATTGCGAAGTGTTATGCATTCCTCGTCTACGATTCAAATGAATGAAAACGCGACACTTCCTGGCAAGGAAATAGCGTTTGCAGATGTCTACGTATCGTAGCAATAGAGTTCTCATGCTTCTTAAAACGCGATATCGCATCTCATTTCTATGTTTCATGGTAAGATAGAATATGATTTGCGAAGTGTTATGTATTCCTCGTCTACACATCAAATGAATGTAAATGCGACACTTCCTTGCAAGGAAATAGCGTTTGCAGATGTCTACGTATCGTAGCAATAGAGTTCTTATGATTCTTAAAACGCGATATCGCATCTCATTTCTATGTTTCATGGTAAGGTATAATATGATATGCGAAGTGTTATGTATCCGTCGTCTACACTTCAAATGAATGTAAATGCGACACTTTCTTGCAAGGAAATAGCGTTTGCAGATGTCTACGTATCGTAACATTGGATTTCTGATGCTTCTTAAAACGCGATATCGCATCTCATTTCTATGTTTCATGGTAAGATATAATATGATTTGCGAAGTGTTATGTATTCCTCGTCTACACTTCAAATCAATGTAAATGCGACACTTCTTTGCAAGGATATAGCGTTTGCAAATGTCTACGTATCGTTGCAATAGAGTTCTTATGATTCTTAAAACGCGATATCGCATCTCATTTCTATGTTTCATGGTAAGGTATAATATGATTTGCGGAGTGTTTTGTATTCCTCGTCTCCACTTCAAATGAATGTAAATGCGACACTTCCTTGCAAGGAAATAGCGTTTGCAGATGTCTACGTATCGTAGCAATGCATTTCTGATGCTTCTTAAAACGCGATATCGCATCTCATTTCTATGTTTCATGGTAAGATATAATATGATTTGCGAATTGTCATGTATTCCTCGTCCACACTTCAAATGAATGTGAATGCGACACTTCCTCGCTAGGAAATAGCGTTTGCAGATGTCTACGTATCGAAGCAATAGAGTTCAAATGCTTCTTAAAACGAGATATTGCATTTCATATCTATGTTTCATGATAAGATATAATATTCATTGCGAAGTGTTATGCATTCCTCGTCCACGATTAAAATGAATGAAAATGCGACACTTCCTTGCAAGGAAATAGCGTTTGCAGATGTCTACGTATCGTTGCAATAGAGTTCTTATGATTCTTAAAACGCGATATCGCATCTCATTTCTATGTTTCATGGTAAGGTATAATATGATTTGCGGAGTGTTTTGTATTCCTCGTCTCCACTTCAAATGAATGTAAATGCGACACTTCCTTGCAAGGAAATAGCGTTTGCAGATGTCTACGTATCGTAGCAATGCATTTCTGATACTTCTTAAAACGCGATATCGCATCTCATTTCTATGTTTCATGGTAAGATATAATATGATTTGCGAATTGTCATGTATTCCTCGTCCACACTTCAAATGAATGTGAATGCGACACTTCCTCGCTAGGAAATAGCGTTTGCAGATGTCTACGTATCGAAGCAATAGAGTTCAAATGCTTCTTAAAACGAGATATTGCATTTCATATCTATGTTTCATGATAAGATATAATATTCATTGCGAAGTGTTATGCATTCCTCGTCTACGATTTAAATGAATGAAAATGCGACACTTCCTTGCAAGGAAATAGCGTTTGCAGATGTCTACGTATCGTAGCAATAGAGTTCTTATGATTCTTAAAACGCGATATCGCATCTCATTCCTATGTTTCATGGTAAGATATAATATGATTTGCGAATTGTCATGTATTCCTCGTCCACACTTCAAATGAATGTGATTGCGACACTTCCTCGCTAGGAAATAGCGTTTGCAGATGTCTACGTATCGTAGCAGTTGAGTTCTAATGACTCCTAAAACGCGATATCGCATCTCATTTCTATGTTTCATGGTAAGATATAATATGATTTGCGAAGTGTTATGTATTCCTCGTCCACACTTCAAATGAATGTGAATGCGACACTTCCTCGCTAGGAAATAGCGTTTGCAGATGTCTACGTATCGTTGCAATAGAGTTCTTATGATTCTTAAAACGCGATATCGCATCTCATTTCTATGTTTCATGGTAAGATATAATATGACTTGCGGAGTGTTATGTATTCCTCGTCTACACTTCAAATGAATGTAAATGCGACACTTCCTTGCAAGGAAATAGCGTTTGCAGATGTCTACGTATCGTAGCAATAGTGTTCTTATGATTCTTAAAACGCGATATCGCATCTCATTTCTATGTTTCATGGTAAGATATAATATGATTTGCGAAGTGTTATGTATTCCTCGTCTACACTTCAAATGAATGTAAATGCGACACTTCCTTGCAAGGAAATAGCGTTTGCAGATGTCTACGTATCGAAGCAATATAGTTCAATTGCTTCTTAAAACGAGATATTGCATCTCATATCTATGTTTCATGATAAGATATAATATTCATTGCGAAGTGTTATGCATTCCTCGTCTACGACTCAAATGAATGTAAATGCGACACTTCCTTGCAAGGAAATAGCGTTTGCAGATGTCTACGTATCGTAGCAATAGAGTTCTAATGCTTCTTAAAACGCGGTATCGCATCTCATTCCTATGTTTCATGGTAAGATATAATATGATTTGCGAAGTGTTATGTATTCCTCGTCTACACTTCAAATGAATGTGAATGCGACACTTCCTCGCTAGGAAATAGCGTTTGCAGATGTCTGCGTATCGTAGTAGTAGAGTTCTAATGATTCTTAAAACGCGATATCGCATCTCATTTCTATGTTTCATGGTAAGATATAATATGATTTGCGAAGTGTCATGCATTCCTCGTCTACGATTCAGATGAATGTAAATGCGACACTTCCTTGCAAGGAAATAGCGTTTGAAGATGTCTACGTATCGTACCAATGGATTTCTGATGCTTCTTAAAACGCGATATCGCATCTCATTTCTATGTTTCATGGTAAGGTATAATATGATTTGCGAAGTGTCATGTATTCCTCGTCCACGCTTCAAATGAATGTAAATGCGACACTTCCTTGCAAGGAAATATCGTTTGCAAATGTCTACCTATCGTAGCAGTAGTGTTCTAATGCTTCTTGGAACGCGATATCGCATCTCATTTCTATGTTTCATGGTAAGATACAATATGATTTGCGAAGTGTTATGTATTCCTCGTCTACACTTCAAATGAATGTGAATGCGACACTTCCTCGCTAGGAAATAGCGTTTGCAGATGTCTACGTATCGAAGCAATAGAGTTCAAATGCTTCTTAGAACGAGATATTGCATCTCATATTTATGTTTCATGATAAGATATAATATTCATTGCGAAGCGTTATGCATTCCTCGCCTACGATTCAAATGAATGTAAATGCGACACTTCCTTGCAAGGAAATAGCGTTTGCAGATGTCTACGTATCGAAGCAATATAGTTCAATTGCTTCTTAAAACGAGATATTGCATCTCATATCTATGTTTCATGATAAGAAATAATATTCATTGCGAAGTGCTAAGCATTCCTCGTCTACGACTCAAATGAATGTAAATGCGACACTTCCTTGCAAGGAAATAGCGTTTGCAGATGTCTACGTATCGTAGCAATAGAGTTCTAATGCTTCTTAAAACGCGATATCGCGTCTCATTCCTATGTTTCATGGTAAGATATAATATGATTTGCGACGTGTTATGTATTCCTCGTCTACACTTCAAATGAATGTGAATGCGACACTTCCTCGCTAGGTAATAGCGTTTGCAGATGTCTGCGTATCGTAGCAGTAGAGTTCTAATGATTCTTAAAACGCGATATCGCATCTCATTTCTATGTTTCATGGTAGGATACAATATGATTTGCGAAGTGTTATGTATTCCTCGTCTACACTTCAAATGAATGTGAATGCGACACTTCCTCGCTAGGAAATAGCGTTTGCAGATGTCTACGTATCGAAGCAATAGAGTTCAAATGCTTCTTAGAACGAGATATTGCATCTCATATTTATGTTTCATGATAAGATATAATATTCATTGCCAAGTGTTATGCATTCCTCGCCTACGATTCAAATGAATGTAAATGCGACACTTCCTTGCAAGGAAATAGCGTTTGCAGATGTCTACGTATCGAAGCAATATAGTTCAATTGCTTCTTAAAACGAGATATTGCATCTCATATCTATGTTTCATGATAAGATATAATATTCATTGCGAAGTGTTATGCATTCCTCGTCTACGACTCAAATGAATGTAAATGCGACACTTCCTTGCAAGGAAATAGCGTTTGCAGATGTCTACGTATCGTAGCAATAGAGTTCTAATGCTTCTCAAAACGCGATATCGCATCTCATTTCTATGTTTCATGGTAAGATACAATATGATATGCGAAGTGTTATGTATTCCTCGTCTACACTTCAAATGAATGTGAATGCGACACTACCTTGCTAGGAAATAGCGTCTGCAGATGTCTACATATCGTAGCAATAGAGTTCTTATGATTCTTAAAACGCGATATCGCATCTCATTTCTATGTTTCATGGTAAGATACAATATGATATGCGAAGTGTTATGTATTCCTCGTCTACACTTCAAATGAATGTGAATGCGACACTACCTTGCTAGGAAATAGCGTCTGCAGATGTATGGGTATCGAAGCAGTACAGTTCAAATGCTTCTCAAAACGCGATATCGCATCTCATTTCTATGTTTCATGGTAAGATATAATCCGATTTGCGAAGTGTTATGTATTCCTCGGCTACACTTCAAATGAATGTAAATGCGACACTTCTTTGCAAGGAAATAGCGATTGCAGATGTCTACGTATCGTAGCAATAGTGTTCTTATGATTCTTAAAACGCGATATCGCATCTCATTTCTATGTTTCATGGTAAGGTATAATATGATTTGCGAAGTGTTATGTATTCCTCGTCTACACTTCAAATGAATGTGAATGTGACACTTCCTCGCTAGGAAATAGCGTTTGCAGATGTCTGCGTATCGTAGCTGTAGAGTTCTAATGCTTCCTAAAATGCGATATCGCATCTCATTTCTATGTTTCATGGTAAGGTATAATATGAGCTGCGAAGTGTTATGTATTCCTCGTCTACACTTCAAATGAATGTAAATGCGACACTTTCTTGCAAGGAAATAGCGTTTGCAGATGTCTACGTATCGTAGCAATGGCTTTCTGATGCTTCTTAAAACGCGATATCGCATGTCATTTCTATGTTTCGTGGTAAGATATAATAAGATTTGCGAAGTGTTATGTATTCCTCGTCTACACTTCAAATGAATGTAAATGCGACACTTCTGTGCAAGGAAATAGCGTTTGCAGATGACTACGTATCGTTGCAATAGAGTTCTTATGATTCTTAAAACGCGATATCGGATCTCATTTCTATGTTTCATGGTAAGATATAATCTGATTTGCGAAGTGTTATGCATTCCTCGTCTACGATACAAATGAATGTAAATGCGACATTTTCTTGCAAGGAAATATCGTTTGCAGATATCTACGTATCGTAGCAATAGAGTTCAAATGCTTCTTAAAACGCGATATCGCATCTCATTTCTATGTTTCATGGTAAGATATAATATGATTTGCGAAGTGTTATGTATTCCTCGGCTACACTTCAAATGAATGTAAATGCGACACTTCATTGCAAGGAAATAGCGATTGCAGATGTCTACGTATCGTAGCAATAGAGTTCAAATGCTTCTTAAAACGAGATATTGCATCACATATCTATGTTTCATGATAAGATATAATATTCATTGCGAAGTGTTATGCATTCCTCGTCTACGATTCAAACGAATGTAAATGCGACACTTCTTTGCAAGGAAATAGCGTTTGCAGGTGTCTACGTATCGTAGCAATGGCTTTCTGATGCTTCTTAAAACGCGATATCGCATGTCATTTCTATGTTTCATGGTAAGATATAATTTGATTTGCGAAGTGTTATGTATTCCTCGTCTACACTTTAAATGAATGTAAATGCGACACTTCTTTGCAAGGAAATAGCGTTTGCAGATGACTACGTATCGTTGCAATAGAGTTCTTATGATTCTTAAAACGCGATATCGCATCTCATTTCTATGTTTCATGGTAAGGTATAATATGAGTTGCGAAGTGTTATGTACTCCTCGTCTACACTTCAAATGAATGTAAATGCGACACTTCCTTGCAAGGAAATAGCGTTTGCAAATGTCTACCTATCGTAGCAGTAGTGTTCTAATGCTTCTTAGAACGCGATGTGGCATCTCATTTCTATGTTTCATGGTAAGATACAATATGATTTGCGAAGTGTTATGTATTCCTCGTCTACACTTCAAATGAATGTGAATGCGACACTTCCTCGCTAGGAAATAGCGTTTGCAGATGTCTACGTATCGAAGCAATAGATTTCAAATGCTTCTCAAAACGCGATATCGCATCTCATTTCTATGTTTCATGGTAAGATATAATCCGATTTGCGAAGTGTTATGTATTCCTCGGCTACACTTCAAATGAATGTAAATGCGACACTTTCTTGCAAGGAAATAGCGTTTGCAGATGTCTACGTATCGTAGCAATGGCTTTCTGATGCTTCTTAAAACGCGATATCGCATGTCATTTCTATGTTTCATGGTAAGATATAATATGATTTGCGAAGTGTTATGTATTCCTCGTCTACACTTCAAATGAATGTAAATGCGACACTTCTGTGCAAGGAAATAGCGTTTGCAGATGACTACGTATCGCTGCAATAGAGTTCTTATGATTCTTAAAATGCGATATCGGATCTCATTTCTATGTTTCATGGTAAGATATAATATGATTTGCGAAGTGTTATGCATTCCTCGTCTACGATTCAAATGAATGTAAATGCTACATTTCCTTGCTAGGAAATATCGTTTGCAGATGTCTACGTATCGTAGCAATAGAGTTCTAATGCTTCTTAAAACGCTATATCGCATCTCATTTCTATGTTTCATGGTAAGATACGATATGATTTGCGAAGTGTTATGTATTCCTCGTCTACACTTCAAATGAATGTGAATGCGACACTTCCTCGCTAGGAAGTAGCGTTTGCAGATGTCTACGTATCGAAGTAATAGAGTTCAAATGCTTCTTAGAACGAGATATTGCATCTCATATTTATGTTTCATGATAAGATATAATATTCATTGCGAAGTGTTATGCATTCCTCGCCTACGATTCAAATGAATGTAAATGCGACACTTCCTTGCAATGAAATAGCGTTTGCAGATGTCTGCGTATCGAAGCAATAGAGTTCAATTGCTTCTTAAAACGAGGTATTGCATCTCATATCTATGTTTCATGATAAGATATAATATGATTTGCGAAGTGTCATGCATTCCTCGTCTACGATTCAGATGAATGTAAATGCGACACTTCCTTGCAAGGAAATAGCGTTTGAAGATGTCTACGTACCGTACCAATGGATTTCTGATGCTTCTTAAAACGCGATATCGCATCTCATATCTATGTTTCATGGTAAGGTATAATATGATTTGCGAAGTGTCATGTATTCCTCGTCCACGCTTCAAATGAATGTAAATGCGACACTTCCTTGCAAGGAAATATCGTTTGCAAATGTCTACCTATCGTAGCAGTAGTGTTCTAATGCTTCTTAGAACGCGATATCGCATCTCATTTCTATGTTTCATGGTAAGATACAATATGATTTGCGAAGTGTTATGTTTTCCTCGTCTACACTTCAAATGTATGTGAATGCGACACTTCCTCGCTAGGAAATAGCGTTTGCAGATGTCTACGTATCGAAGCAGTACAGTTCAAATGCTTCTCAAAACGCGATATCGCATCTCATTTCTATGTTTCATGGTAAGATATAATCCGATTTGCGAAGTGTTATGTATTCCTCGGCTACACTTCAAATGAATGTAAATGCGACACTTCTTTGCAAGGAAATAGCGATTGCAGATGTCTACGTATCGTAGCAATAGAGTTCTTATGATTCTTAAAACGCGATATCGCATCTCATTTCTATGTTTCATGGTAAGGTATAATATGATTTGCGAAGTGTTATGTATTCCTCGTCTACACTTCAAATGAATGTGAATGTGACACTTCCTCGCTAGGAAATAGCGTTTGCAGATGTCTGCGTATCGTAGCAGTAGATTTCTAATGCTTCTTAAAATGCGATATCGCATCTCATTTCTATGTTTCATGGTAAGGTATAATATGAGCTGCGAAGTGTTATGTATTCCTCGTCTACACTTCAAATGAATGTAAATGCGACACTTTCTTGCAAGGAAATAGCGTTTGCAGATGTCTACGTATCGTAGCAATGGCTATCTGATGCTTCTTAAAACGCGATATCGCATGTCATTTCTATGTTTCATGGTAAGATATAATATGATTTGCGAAGTGTTATGTATTCCTCGTCTACACTTCAAATGAATGTGAATGTGACACTTCCTCGCTAGGAAATAGCGTTTGCAGATGTCTGCGTATCGTAGCAGTAGAGTTCTAATGCTTCTTAAAACGCGATATCGCATCTCATTTCTATGTTTCATGGTAAGATACAATATGATTTGCGGAGTGTTATGTATTCCTCGTCTACACTTCAAATGAATGTAAATGCGACACTTCCTTGCAAGGAAATAGCGTTTGCAAATGTCTACCTATCGTAGCAGTAGTGTTCTAATGCTTCTTAGAACGCGATATCGCATCTAATTTCTATGTTTCATGGTAAGATACAATATGATTTGCGAAGTGTTATGTATTCCTCGTCTACACTTCAAATGAATGTGAATGCGACACATCCTCGCTAGGAAATAGCGTTTGCAGATGTCTACGTATCGAAGCAATAGAGTTCAAATGCTTCTCAAAACGCGATATCGCATCTCATTTCTATGTTTCATGGTAAGATATAATCCGATTTGCGAAGTGTTATGTATTCCTCGGCTACACTTCAAATGAAGGTAAATGCGACACTTCATTGCAAGGAAATAGCGATTGCAGATGTCTACGTATCGTAGCAATAGAGTTCAAATGCATCTTAAAACGAGATATTGCATCATATATCTATGTTTCATGATAAGATATAATATTCATTGCGAAGTGTTATGCATTCCTCGTCTACGATTCAAACGAATGTAAATGCGACACTTCTTTGCAAGGAAATAGCGTTTGCAGATGTCTACGTATCGAAGCAATAGAGTTCAAATGCTTCTTAGAACGAGATATTGCATCTCATATTTATGTTTCATGATAAGATATAATATTCATTGCGAAGTGTTATGCATTCCTCGTCTACGATTCAGATGAATGTAAATGCGACACTTCTTTGCAAGGAAATAGCGATTGCAGATGTCTACGTATCGTAGCAATAGAGTTCTTATGATTCTTAAAACGCGATATCGCATCTCATTTCTATGTTTCATGGTAAGGTATAATATGATTTGCGAAGTGTTATGTATTCCTCGTCTACACTTCAAATGAATGTGAATGTGACACTTCCTCGCTAGGAAATAGCGTTTGCAGATGTCTGCGTATCGTAGCAGTAGAGTTCTAATGCTTCTTAAAATGCGATATCGCATCTCATTTCTATGTTTCATGGTAAGGTATAATATGATTTGCGAAGTGCAATGTATTCCTCGTCTACACTTCAAATGAATGTAAATGCGACACTTCCTTGCAAGGAAATAGCGTTTGCAGATGTCTACCTATCGTAGCAACAGAGTTCTAATGCTTCTTAAAACGCGATATCGCATCTCATTTCTATGTTTCATGGTAAGATATAATATGATTTGCGAAGTGTTATGTTTTCCTCGTCTACACCTCAAATGAATGTAAATGCGACACTTCCTTGCAAGGAAATAGCGAATCCAGATGTCTACCTATCGTAGCAATAGAGTTCTAATGCCTCTTAAAACGCGATATCGCATCTCATTTCTATGTTTCATGGTAAGATATAATATGATTTGCGAAGTGTTATGTATTCCTCGTCTACACTTCAAATGAATGTAAATGCGACACTTCCTTGCAAGGAAATAGCGTTTGCAGATGTCTACGTATGGAAGCAATAGAGTTCTAATGCTTCTTAAAACGCGATATCGCATCTCATTTCTATGTTTCATGGTAAGATATAATATGATTGCGAAGTGTTATGTATTCCTCGTCTACACATCAACTGAATGTAAATGCGACACTTCCTTGCAAGGAAATAGCGTTTGCAAATGTCTACGTATCGTAGAAATAGAGTTCAAATGCTTCTTAAAACGCGATATCGCATCTCATTCCTATGTTTCACGGTAGGATATAATATGATTTGCGAAGTGTTATGTATTCCTCGTCTACACTTCAAATCTATGTAAATGCGACACTTCCTTGCAAGGAAACAGCGTTTCCAGATGTCTACGTATCGTAGCAATAGAGTTCTTATGATTCTTAAAACGCGATATCGCATCTCATTTCTATGTTTCATGCTAAGATATAATAAGATTTGCGAAGTGTCATGTATTCCTCGTCTACACTTCAAATGAATGTGATTGCGACACTTCCTCGCTAGGAAATAGCGTCTGCAGATGTCTAGATATCGTAGCAATAGAGTTCTAATGCTTCTTAAAACGCGATATCGCATCTCATTTCTATGTTTCATGGTAAGATATAATATGATTTGCGAAGTGTTATGTATTCCTCTTCCACACTTCAAATGAATGTAAATGCGACACTTCCTTGCTAGGAAATAGCGTTTGCAGATGTCTACGTATCGAAGCAATAGAGTTCAAATGCTTCTTAAAACGATATATTGCATCTCATATCTATGTTTCATGATAAGATATAATATTCATTGCGAAGTGTTATGCATTCCTCGTCTACGATTCAAATGAATGTAAATGCGACACTTCCTTGCAAGGAAATAGCGTTTGCAGATGTCTACGTATCACAGCAATAGAGTTCTTGTGATTCTTAGAACGCGATATCGCATCACATTTCTATGTTTCATGGTAAGATATAATATGATTTGCGAAGTGTCATCTATTTCTCGTCTACACTTCAAATGAATGTAAATGCGACACTTCCTTGCAAGGAAATAGCGTTTGCAGATGTCTACGTATCGTAGGGATAGAGTTCTAATGCTTCTTAAAACGCGATATCGCATCTCATTTCTATGTTTCATGGTAAGATATAATATGGTTTGCGAAGTGTCATCTATTCCTCGTCTACACTTCAAATGAATGTAAATGCGACACTTCCTTGCAAGGAAATAGCGTTTGCAGATGTCTACGTATCGTAGGTATAGAGTTCTAATGCTTCTTAAAACGCGATATCGCATCTCATTTCTATGTTTCATGGTAAGATATAATATGATTTGCGAAGTGTTATGTATTCCTTGTCTACACTTCAAATGAATGTAAATGCGACACTTCCTTGTAAGGAAATAGCGTTCGCATATGTCTACCTATCGTAGCAATAGAGTTCTAATGCTTCTTAAAACGCGATATGGCATCTCATATCTATGTTTCATGATAAGATATAATATTCATTGCGAAGTGTTATGCATTCCTCGTCTACGATTCAAATGAATGTAAATGCGACACTTCCTTGCAAGGAAATAGCGTTTGCAGATGTCTACGTATCACAGCAATAGAGTTCTTGTGATTCTTAGAACGCGATATCGCATCACATTTCTATGTTTCATGGTAAGATATAATATGATTTGCGAAGTGTCATCTATTTCTCGTCTACACTTCAAATGAATGTAAATGCGACACTTCCTTGCAAGGAAATAGCGTTTGCAGATGTCTACGTATCGTAGGGATAGAGTTCTAATGCTTCTTAAAACGCGATATCGCATCTCATTTCTATGTTTCATGGTAAGATATAATATGGTTTGCGAAGTGTCATCTATTCCTCGTCTACACTTCAAATGAATGTAAATGCGACACTTCCTTGCAAGGAAATAGCGTTTGCAGATGTCTACGTATCGTAGGTATAGAGTTCTAATGCTTCTTAAAACGCGATATCGCATCTCATTTCTATGTTTCATGGTAAGATATAATATGATTTGCGAAGTGTTATGTATTCCTTGTCTACACTTCAAATGAATGTAAATGCGACACTTCCTTGTAAGGAAATAGCGTTCGCATATGTCTACCACCTATCGTAGCAATAGAGTTCTAATGCTTCTTAAAACGCGATATCGCATCTCATTTCTATGTTTCATGGTAAGATATAATATGATTTGCGAAGTGTTATGTATTCCTCGTCTACACTTCAAATGAATGTGAATGCGACACTTCCTCGCTAGGAAATAGCGTCTGCAGATGTCTAGATATCGTAGCAATAGAGTTCTAATGCTTCTTAAAACGCGATATCGCATCTCATTTCTATGTTTCATGGTAAGATATAATATTCATTGCGAAGTGTTATGCATTCCTCGTCTACGATTCAAATGAATGTAAATGCGACTCTTCCTTGCAAGGAAATAGCGTTTGCAGATGTCTACGTATCGTAGCAATAGAGTTCTTATGATTCTTAAAACGCGATATCCCATCTCATTTCTATGTTTCATGGTAAGATACAATATGATATGCGAAGTGTTATGTATTCCTCGTCTACACTTCAAATGAATGTGAATGCGACACTACCTTGCTAGGAAATAGCGTCTGCAGATGTATGGGTATCCTAGCAATAGAGTACTAATGCTTCTTAAAACTCGATATCGCATCTCATTTCTATGTTTCATGGTAAGATATAATATGATTTGCGAAGTGTTATGTATTCCTCGTCTACACTTCAAATGAATGTAAGTGCGACACTTCCTTGCAAGGAAGTAGCGTTTGCAAATGTCTACCTGTCGTAGCAATAGTGTTCTCATGCTTCTTAAAACGCGATATCGCATCTCATTTCTATGTTTCATGGTAAGATATAATATGATTTGCGAAGTGTTATGTATTCCTCGTCTACACTTCAAATGAATGTAAATGCGACACTTCCTTGCAAGGAAATAGCGTTTGCAGATGTCTACGTATGGAAGCAATAGAGTTCTAGTGCTTCTTAAACGCGATATCGCATCTCATTTCTATGTTTCATGGTAAGATATAATATGGTTTGCGAAGTGTCATCTATTCCTCGTCTACACTTCAAATGAATGTAAATGCGACACTTCCTTGCAAGGAAATAGCGTTTGCAGATGTCTACGTATCGTAGGTATGGAGTTCTAATGCTTCTTAAAACGCGATATCGCTTCTCATTTCTATGTTTCATGGTAAGATATAACATGATTTGCGAAGTGTTATGTATTCCTCGTCTACACATCAAATGAATGTAAATGCGACACTTCCTTGCAAGGAAATAGCGTTTCCAGATGTCTACGTATCGTAGCAATAGAGTTCTTATGATTCTTAAAACGCGATATCGCATCTCATTTCTATGTTTCATGGTAAGATATAATATGATTTGCGAAGTGTCATGTATTCCTCGTCTACACTTCAAATGAATGTGAATGCGGCATTTCCTTGCAAGGAAATAGCATTTGCAGATGTCTGCGTATCGTAGCAATGGATTTCTGATGCTTCTTAAAACGCGATATCGCATCTCATTTCTATGTTTCATGGTAAGATATAATATGCTTTGCGAAGTGTCATCTATTCCTCGTCTACACTTCAAATGAATGTAAATGCGACACTTCCTTGCAAGGAAATAGCGTTTTCAGATGTCTACGTATCGTAGGTATAGAGTTCTAATGCTTCTTAAAACGCGATATCGCATCTCATTTCTATGTTTCATGGTAAGATATAATATGATTTGCGAAGTATCATGTATTCCTCGTCTACACTTCAAATGAATGTAAATGCAACACTTCCTCGCTAGGAAATAGCGTTTGCAGATGTCTACGAATCGTAGCAATAGATTTCTAATGCTTCTTAAAACGCGATATCGCATCTCATTTCTATGTTTCATGGTAAGATATAATATGATTTGCGAAGTGTTATGAATTCCTCGTCTACACTTCAAATGAATGTAAATGCGACACTTCCTTGCTAGGAAATAGCGTTTGCAGATGTCTACGTATCGTAGCAATAGAGTTCTTATTATTCTTAAAACGCGATATCGCATCTCATTTCTATGTTTCATGGTAAGATATAATATGATTTGCGAAGTGTCATGTATTCCTCGTCTACATTTCAAATGAATGTGAATGCGACACTTCCTCGCTAGGAAATAGCGTCTGCAGATGTCTAGATATCGTAGCAATAGGGTTCTAATGCTTCTTAAAACGCGATATCGCATCTCATTTCTATGTTTCATGGTAAGATATAATATTCATTGCGAAGTGTTATGCATTCCTCGTCTACGATTCAAATGAATGTAAATGCGACTCTTCCTTGCAAGGAAATAGCGTTTGCAGATGTCTACGTATCACAGCAATAGAGTTCTTGTGATTCTTAGAACGCGATATCGCATCTCATTTCTATGTTTCATGGTAAGGTATAATATGATATGCGAAGTGTTATGTATTCCTCGTCTACACTTCAAATGAATGTGAATGCGACACTACCTTGCTAGGAAATAGCGTCTGCAGATGTATAGGTATCCTAGCAATAGAGTTCTAATGCTTCTTAAAACTCGATATCGCATCTCATTTCTATGTTTCATGGTAAGATATAATATGATTTGCGAAGTGTTATGTATTCCTCGTCTACACTTCAAATGAATGTAAGTGCGACACTTCCTTGCAAGGAAGTAGCGTTTGCAAATGTCTACCTATCGTAGCAATAGTGTTCTCATGCTTCTTAAAACGCGATATCGCATCTCATTTCCATGTTTCATGTTAAGATATAATATGATTTGCGAAGTGTAATGTATTCTTCGTCCACACTTCAAAGGAATGTGAATGCGACACTTCCTTGCTAGGAAATAGCGTTTGCAGATGTCTACGTATCGAAGCAATAGTGTTCAAATGCTTCTTAAAACAAGATATCGCAACTCATTTCTATGTTTCATGATAAGATGTAATATTCATTGCGAAGTGTTATGTATTCCTCGTCTACACTTCAAATGAATGTAAATGCGACACTTCCTTGCAAGGAAATAGCGTTTGCAGATGTCTACGTATCGTAGGTATAGAGTTCTAATGCTTCTTAAAACGCGATATCGCATCTCATTTCTATGTTTCATGGTAAGATATAACATGATTTGCGAAGTGTTATGTATTCCTCGTCTACACATCAATTGAATGTAAATGCGACACTTCCTTGCAAGGAAATAGCGTTTCCAGATGTCTACGTATCGTAGCAATAGAGTTCTTATGATTCTTAAAACGCGATATCGCATCTCATTTCTATGTTTCAGGGTAAGATATAATATGATTTGCGAAGAGTCATGTATTCCACGACTACACTTCAAATGAATGTAAATGCGACACTACCTTGCTAGGAAATAGCGTCTGCAGATGTATAGGTATCCTAGCAATAGAGTTCTAATGCTTCTTAAAACTCGATATCGCATCTCATTTCTATATTTCATGGTAAGATATAACATGATTTGCGAAGTGTTATGTATTCCTCGTCTACACATCAATTGAATGTAAATGCGACACTTCCTTGCAAGGAAATAGCGTTTCCAGATGTCTACGTATCGTAGCAATAGAGTTCTTATGATTCTTAAAACGCGATATCGCATCTCATTTCTATGTTTCATGGTAAGATATAATACGATTTGCGAAGTGTCATGTATTCCTCGTCCACACTTCAAATGAATGTAAATGCAACACTTCCTCGCTAGGAAATAGCGTTTGCAGATGTCTACGTATCGTAGCAATAGAGTTCTAATGCTTCTTAAAACGCGATATCGCATCTCATTTCTATGTTTCATGGTAAAATATAATATGATTTGTGAAGTGTTATGTATTCCTCGTCTACACTTCAAATGAATGTAAATGCGACACTTCCTTGCTAGGAAATAGCGTTTGCAGATGTCTACGTATCGTAGCAATAGAGTTCTTATGATTCTTAAAACGCGATATCGCATCTCATTTCTATGTTTCATGGTAAGATATAATATGATTTGCGAAGTGTCATGTATTCCTCGTCTACATTTCAAATGAATGTAAATGCGACACTTCCTTGCGAGGAAATAGCGTCTGCAGATGTCTAGGTATCGTAGCAATAGAGTTCTAATGCTTCATAAAACGCGATATCGCTTCTCATTTCTATGTTTCATGGTAAGATATAACATGATTTGCGAAGTGTTATGTATTCCTCGTCTACACATCAATTGAATGTAAATGCGACACTTCCTTGCAAGGAAATAGCGTTTCCAGATGTCTACGTATCGTAGCAATAGTGTTCTTATGATTCTTAAAACGCGATATCGCATCTCATTTCTATGTTTCAGGGTAAGATATAATATGATTTGCGAAGAGTCATGTATTCCACGACTACACTTCAAATGAATGTAAATGCGACACTACCTTGCTAGGAAATAGCGTCTGCAGATGTATAGGTATCCTAGCAATAGAGTTCTAATGCTTCTCAAAACTCGATATCGCATCTCATTTCTATATTTCATGGTAAGATATAATATGATTTTCGAAGTGTTATGTATTCCTCGTCTACACTTCAAATGAATGTAAGTGCGACACTTCCTTGCAAGGAAATAGCATTTGCAGATGTCTACGTATCGTAGGTATAGAGTTCTAATGCTTCTTAAAACGCGATATCGCATCTCATTTCTATGTTTCATGGTAAGATATAATATGATTTGCGAAGTATCATGTATTCCTCGTCTACACTTAAAATGAATGTAAATGCGACACATCCTCGCTAGGAAATAGCGTTTGCAGATGTCTACGAATCGTAGCAATAGATTTCTAATGCTTCTTAAAACGCGATATCGCATCTCATTTCTATGTTTCATGGTAAGATATAATATGATTTGCGAAGTGTTATGTATTCCTCGTCTACACTTCAAATGAATGTAAATGCGACACTTCCTTGTAAGGAAATAGCGTTCGCAGATGTTTACCTATCGTAGCAATAGAGTTCTAATGCTTCTTAAAACGCGATATCGCATCTCATTTCTATGTTTCATGGTAAAATATAATATGATTTGTGAAGTGTTATGTATTCCTCGTCTACACATCAATTGAATGTAAATGCGACACTTCCTTGCAAGGAAGTAGCGTTTCCAGATGTCTACGTATCGTAGCAATAAAGTTCTTATGATTCTTAAAACGCGATATCGCATCTCATTTCTATGTTTCATGGTAAGATATAATACGATTTGCGAAGTGTCATGTATTCCTCGTCCACACTTCAAATGAATGTAAATGCAACACTTCCTCGCTAGGAAGTAGCGTTTGCAGATGTCTACGTATCGTAGCAATAGATTTCTAATGCCTCTTAAAACAAGATATCGCAACTCATTTCTATGTTTCATGATAAGATGTAATATTCATTGCGAAGTGTTATGTACTCCTCGCCTACACTTCAAATGAATGTAAATGCGACACTTCCTTGCTAGGAAATAGCGTTTGCAGTTGTCTACGTATTGAAGCAATAGAGTTCAAATGCTTCTTAAAACGAGATATTGCATCTCATATCTATGTTTCATGATAAGATATAATATTCATTGCGAAGTGTTATACATTTCTTGTCTACGATTCAAATGAATGTAAATGCGACACTTCCTTGCAAGGAAATAGCGTTTGCAGATGTCTACGTATCACAGCAATAGAGTTCTTGTGATTCTTAGAACGCGATATCGCATCTAATTCCTATGTTTCATGGTAAGGTATAATATGATGTGCGAAGTGTTATGTATTCCTCGTCTACACTTCAAATGAATGTGAATGCGACTCTTCCTCGCTAGGAAATGGCGTTTGCAGATGTCTACGTATCGTAGCAATAGATTTCTAATGCTTCTTAAAACGCGATATCGCATCTCATTTCTATGTTTCAGGGTAAGATATAATATGATTTGCGAAGAGTCATGTATTCCACGACTACACTTCAAATGAATGTAAATGCGACACTACCTTGCTAGGAAATAGCGTCTGCAGATGTATAGGTATCCTAGCAATAGAGTTCTAATGCTTCTTAAAACTCGATATCGCATCTCATTTCTATATTTCATGGTAAGATATAATATGATTTGCGAAGTGTCATGTATTCCTCGTCTACATTTCAAATGAATGTAAATGCGACACTTCCTTGCGAGGAAATAGCGTCTGCAGATGTCTAGGTATCGTAGCAATAGAGTTCTAATGCTTCATAAAACGCGATATCGCTTCTCATTTCTATGTTTCATGGTAAGATATAACATGATTTGCGAAGTGTTATGTATTCCTCGTCTACACATCAATTGAATGTAAATGCGACACTTCCTTGCAAGGAAATAGCGTTTCCAGATGTCTACGTATCGTAGCAATAGATTTCTTATGATTCTTAAAA
Source organism: Xylocopa sonorina (assembly GCF_050948175.1). Classification (NCBI taxonomy): domain Eukaryota; kingdom Metazoa; phylum Arthropoda; class Insecta; order Hymenoptera; family Apidae; genus Xylocopa; species Xylocopa sonorina. Next base: position 925,684 of record NW_027490203.1, read on the forward strand.
CGCGATATCGCATCTCATTTCTATGTTTCAGGGTAAGATATAATATGATTTGCGAAGAGTCATGTATTCCACGACTACACTTCAAATGAATGTAAATGCGACACTACCTTGCTAGGAAATAGCGTCTGCAGATGTATAGGTATCCTAGCAATAGAGTTCTAATGCTTCTTAAAACTCGATATCGCATCTCATTTCTATATTTCATGGTAAGATATAACATGATTTGCGAAGTGTTATGTATTCCTCGTCTACACATCAATTGAATGTAAATGCGACACTTCCTTGCAAGGAAATAGCGTTTCCAGATGTCTACGTATCGTAGCAATAGAGTTCTTATGATTCTTAAAACGCGATATCGCATCTCATTTCTATGTTTCAGGGTAAGATATAATATGATTTGCGAAGAGTCATGTATTCCACGACTACACTTCAAATGAATGTAAATGCGACACTACCTTGCTAGGAAATAGCGTCTGCAGATGTATAGGTATCCTAGCAATAGAGTTCTAATGCTTCTCAAAACTCGATATCGCATCTCATTTCTATATTTCATGGTAAGATATAATATGATTTTCGAAGTGTTATGTATTCCTCGTCTACACTTAAAATGAATGTAAATGCGACACATCCTCGCTAGGAAATAGCGTTTGCAGATGTCTACGAATCGTAGCAATAGATTTCTAATGCTTCTTAAAACGCGATATCGCATCTCATTTCTATGTTTCATGGTAAGATATAATATGATTTGCGAAGTGTTATGTATTCCTCGTCTACACTTCAAATGAATGTAAATGCGACACTTCCTTGTAAGGAAATAGCGTTCGCAGATGTTTACCTATCGTAGCAATAGAGTTCTAATGCTTCTTAAAACGCGATATCGCATCTCATTTCTATGCTTCATGGTAAAATATAATATGATTTGTGAAGTGTTATGTATTCCTCGTCTACACATCAATTGAATGTAAATGCGACACTTCCTTGCAAGGAAGTAGCGTTTCCAGATATCTACGTATCGTAGCAATAAAGTTCTTATGATTCTTAAAACGCGATATCGCATCTCATTTCTATGTTTCATGGTAAGATATAATACGATTTGCGAAGTGTCATGTATTCCTCGTCCACACTTCAAATGAATGTAAATGCAACACTTCCTCGCTAGGAAGTAGCGTTTGCAGATGTCTACGTATCGTAGCAATAGATTTCTAATGCCTCTTAAAACAAGATATCGCAACTCATTTCTATGTTTCATGATAAGATGTAATATTCATTGCGAAGTGTTATGTACTCCTCGCCTACACTTCAAATGAATGTAAATGCGACACTTCCTTGCTAGGAAATAGCGTTTGCAGATGTCTACGTATTGAAGCAATAGAGTTCAAATGCTTCTTAAAACGAGATATTGCATCTCATATCTATGTTTCATGATAAGATATAATATTCATTGCGAAGTGTTATACATTTCTTGTCTACGATTCAAATGAATGTAAATGCGACACTTCCTTGCAAGGAAATAGCGTTTGCAGATGTCTACGTATCACAGCAATAGAGTTCTTGTGATTCTTAGAACGCGATATCGCATCTAATTCCTATGTTTCATGGTAAGGTATAATATGATATGCGAAGTGTTATGTATTCCTCGTCTACACTTCAAATGAATGTGAATGCGACTCTTCCTCGCTAGGAAATGGCGTTTGCAGATGTCTACGTATCGTAGCAATAGATTTCTAATGCTTCTTAAAACGCGATATCGCATCTCATTTCTATGTTTCAGGGTAAGATATAATATGATTTGCGAAGAGTCATGTATTCCACGACTACACTTCAAATGAATGTAAATGCGACACTACCTTGCTAGGAAATAGCGTCTGCAGATGTATAGGTATCCTAGCAATAGAGTTCTAATGCTTCTTAAAACTCGATATCGCATCTCATTTCTATATTTCATGGTAAGATATAATATGATTTGCGAAGTGTCATGTATTCCTCGTCTACATTTCAAATGAATGTAAATGCGACACTTCCTTGCGAGGAAATAGCGTCTGCAGATGTCTAGGTATCGTAGCAATAGAGTTCTAATGCTTCATAAAACGCGATATCGCTTCTCATTTCTATGTTTCATGGTAAGATATAACATGATTTGCGAAGTGTTATGTATTCCTCGTCTACACATCAATTGAATGTAAATGCGACACTTCCTTGCAAGGAAATAGCGTTTCCAGATGTCTACGTATCGTAGCAATAGAGTTCTTATGATTCTTAAAACGCGATATCGCATCTCATTTCTATGTTTCAGGGTAAGATATAATATGATTTGCGAAGAGTCATGTATTCCACGACTACACTTCAAATGAATGTAAATGCGACACTACCTTGCTAGGAAATAGCGTCTGCAGATGTATAGGTATCCTAGCAATAGAGTTCTAATGCTTCTTAAAACTCGATATCGCATCTCATTTCTATATTTCATGGTAAGATATAACATGATTTGCGAAGTGTTATGTATTCCTCGTCTACACATCAATTGAATGTAAATGCGACACTTCCTTGCAAGGAAATAGCGTTTCCAGATGTCTACGTATCGTAGCAATAGAGTTCTTATGATTCTTAAAACGCGATATCGCATCTCATTTCTATGTTTCATGGTAAGATATAATACGATTTGCGAAGTGTCATGTATTCCTCGTCCACACTTCAAATGAATGTAAATGCAACACTTCCTCGCTAGGAAATAGCGTTTGCAGATGTCTACGTATCGTAGCAATAGAGTTCTAATGCTTCTTAAAACGCGATATCGCATCTCATTTCTATGTTTCATGGTAAAATATAATATGATTTGTGAAGTGTTATGTATTCCTCGTCTACACTTCAAATGAATGTAAATGCGACACTTCCTTGCTAGGAAATAGCGTTTGCAGATGTCTACGTATCGTAGCAATAGAGTTCTTATGATTCTTAAAACGCGATATCGCATCTCATTTCTATGTTTCATGGTAAGATATAATATGATTTGCGAAGTGTCATGTATTCCTCGTCTACATTTCAAATGAATGTAAATGCGACACTTCCTTGCGAGGAAATAGCGTCTGCAGATGTCTAGGTATCGTAGCAATAGAGTTCTAATGCTTCATAAAACGCGATATCGCTTCTCATTTCTATGTTTCATGGTAAGATATAACATGATTTGCGAAGTGTTATGTATTCCTCGTCTACACATCAATTGAATGTAAATGCGACACTTCCTTGCAAGGAAATAGCGTTTCCAGATGTCTACGTATCGTAGCAATAGAGTTCTTATGATTCTTAAAACGCGATATCGCATCTCATTTCTATGTTTCAGGGTAAGATATAATATGATTTGCGAAGAGTCATGTATTCCACGACTACACTTCAAATGAATGTAAATGCGACACTACCTTGCTAGGAAATAGCGTCTGCAGATGTATAGGTATCCTAGCAATAGAGTTCTAATGCTTCTCAAAACTCGATATCGCATCTCATTTCTATATTTCATGGTAAGATATAATATGATTTGCGAAGTGTTATGTATTCCTCGTCTACACTTCAAATGAATGTAAGTGCGACACTTCCTTGCAAGGAAATAGCGTTTGCAGATGTCTACGTATCGTAGGTATAGGGTTCTAATGCTTCTTAAAACGCGATATCGCATCTCATTTCTATGTTTCATGGTAAGATATAATATGATTTGCGAAGTATCATGTATTCCTCGTCTACACTTAAAATGAATGTAAATGCGACACTTCCTCGCTAGGAAATAGCGTTTGCAGATGTCTACGAATCGTAGCAATAGATTTCTAATGCTTCTTAAAACGCGATATCGCATCTCATTTCTATGTTTCATGGTAAGATATAATATGATTTGCGAAGTGTTATGTATTCCTCGTCTACACTTCAAATGAATGTAAATGCGACACTTCCTTGTAAGGAAATAGCGTTCGCAGATGTCTACCTATCGTAGCAATAGAGTTCTAATGCTTCTTAAAACGCGATATCGCATCTCATTTCTATGTTTCATGGTAAAATATAATATGATTTGTGAAGTGTTATGTATTCCTCGTCTACACTTCAAATGAATGTAAATGCGACACTTCCTTGCTAGGAAATAGCGTTTGCAGATGTCTACGTATCGTAGCAATAGAGTTCTTATGATTCTTAAAACGCGATATCGCATCTCATTTCTATGTTTCATGGTAAGATATAATATGATTTGCGAAGTGTCATGTATTCCTCGTCTACATTTCAAATGAATTTAAATGCGACACTTCCTTGCGAGGAAATAGCGTCTGCAGATGTCTAGGTATCGTAGCAATAGAGTTCTAATGCTTCATAAAACGCGATATCGCTTCTCATTTCTATGTTTCATGGTAAGATATAACATGATTTGCGAAGTGTTATGTATTCCTCGTCTACACATCAATTGAATGTAAATGCGACACTTCCTTGCAAGGAAATAGCGTTTCCAGATGTCTACGTATCGTAGCAATAGAGTTCTTATGATTCTTAAAACGCGATATCGCATCTCATTTCTATGTTTCATGGTAAGATATAATATGATTTGCGAAGTATCATGTATTCCTCGTCTACACTTAAAATGAATGTAAATGCGGCACTTCCTCGCTAGGAAATAGCGTTTGCAGATGTCTACGAATCGTAGCAATAGATTTCTAATGCTTCTTAAAACGCGATATCGCATCTCATTTCTATGTTTCATGGTAAGATATAATATGATTTGCGAAGTGTTATGTATTCCTCGTCTACACTTCAAATGAATGTAAATGCGACACTTCCTTGTAAGGAAATAGCGTTCGCAGATGTCTACCTATCGTAGCAATAGAGTTCTAATGCTTCTTAAAACGCGATATCGCATCTCATTTCTATGTTTCATGGTAAAATATAATATGATTTGTGAAGTGTTATGTATTCCTCGTCTACACTTCAAATGAATGTAAATGCGACACTTCCTTGCTAGGAAATAGCGTTTGCAGATGTCTACGTATCGTAGCAATAGAGTTCTTATGATTCTTAAAACGCGATATCGCATCTCATTTCTATGTTTCATGGTAAGATATAATATGTTTTGCGAAGTGTCATGTATTCCTCGTCTACATTTCAAATGAATGTAAATGCGACACTTCCTTGCGAGGAAATAGCGTCTGCAGATGTCTAGGTATCGTAGCAATAGAGTTCTAATGCTTCATAAAACGCGATATCGCTTCTCATTTCTATGTTTCATGGTAAGATATAACATGATTTGCGAAGTGTTATGTATTCCTCGTCTACACATCAATTGAATGTAAATGCGACACTTCCTTGCAAGGAAATAGCGTTTCCAGATGTCTACGTATCGTAGCAATAAAGTTCTTATGATTCTTAAAACGCGATATCGCATCTCATTTCTATGTTTCATGGTAAGATATAATACGATTTGCGAAGTGTCATGTATTCCTCGTCCACACTTCAAATGAATGTAAATGCAACACTTCCTCGCTAGGAAATAGCGTTTGCAGATGTCTACGTATCGTAGCAATAGATTTCTAATGCCTCTTAAAACAAGATATCGCAACTCATTTCTATGTTTCATGATAAGATGTAATATTCATTGCGAAGTGTTATGTACTCCTCGCCTACACTTCAAATGAATGTAAATGCGACACTTCCTTGCTAGGAAATAGCGTTTGCAGATGTCTACGTATTGAAGCAATAGAGTTCAAATGCTTCTTAAAACGAGATATTGCATCTCATATCTATGTTTCATGATAAGATATAATATTCATTGCGAAGTGTTATACATTTCTCGTCTACGATTCAAATGAATGTAAATGCGACACTTCCTTGCAAGGAAATAGCGTTTGCAGATGTCTACGTATCACAGCAATAGAGTTCTTGTGATTCTTAGAACGCGATATCGCATCTAATTCCTATGTTTCATGGTAAGGTATAATATGATATGCGAAGTGTTATGTATTCCTCGTCTACACTTCAAATGAATGTGAATGCGACTCTTCCTCGCTAGGAAATGGCGTTTGCAGATGTCTACGTATCGTAGCAATAGATTTCTAATGCTTCTTAAAACGCGATATCGCATCTCATTTCTATGTTTCAGGGTAAGATATAATATGATTTGCGAAGAGTCATGTATTCCACGACTACACTTCAAATGAATGTAAATGCGACACTACCTTGCTAGGAAATAGCGTCTGCAGATGTATAGGTATCCTAGCAATAGAGTTCTAATGCTTCTTAAAACTCGATATCGCATCTCATTTCTATATTTCATGGTAAGATATAATATGATTTGCGAAGTGTTATGTATTCCTCGTCTACACTTCAAATGAATGTAAGTGCGACACTTCCTTGCAAGGAAGTAGCGTTTGCAAATGTCTACCTATCGTAGCAATAGTGTTCTCATGCTTCTTAAAACGCGATATCGCATCTCATTTCCATATTTCATGGTAAGATATAATATGATTTGCGAAGTGTAATGTATTCTTCGTCCACACTTCAAGTGAATGTAAATGCGACATTTCCTTGCAAGGAAATAGCGTTTGCAGATGTCTACGTATCGTAGCAATGGATTTCTGATGCTTCTTAAAACGCGATATCGCATCTCATTTCTATGTTTCATGGTAAGATATAATATGATTTGCGAAGTGTAATGTATTCTTCGTCCACACTTCAAGTGAATGTAAATGCGACATTTCCTTGCAAGGAAATAGCGTTTGCAGATGTCTACGTATCGTAGCAATGGATTTCTGATGCTTCTTAAAACGCGATATCGCATCTCATTTCTATGTTTCATGGTAAGATATAATATGATTTGCGAAGTGTTATGTATTCCTCTTCTACACTTCAAATGAATGTAAATGCGACACTTCCTTGCAAGGAAATAGCGTTTGCAGATGTCTACGTATCGTAGGGATAGAGTTCTAATGCTTCTTAAAACGACATATCGCACCTCATTTCTATGTTTCATGATAAGATATAATATTCATTGCGAAGTGTTATGCATTCCTCGTCTACGATTCAAATGGATGAAAATGCGACACTTGCTTGCTAGGAAATAGCGTTTGCAGATGTCTACGTATCGAAGCAATAGTGTTCAAATACCTCTTAAAACAAGATATCGCAACTCATTTCTATGTTTCATGATAAGATGTAATATTCATTGCGAAGTGTTATGTATTCCTCCCCTACACTTCAAATGAATGTAAATGCGACACTTCCTTGCTAGGAAATAGCGTTTGCAGATGTCTACGTATTGAAGCAATAGAGTTCAAATGCTTCTTAAAACGAGATATTGCATCTCATATCTATGTTTCACGATAAGATATAATATTCATTGCGAAGTGTTATGCATTTCTCGTCTACGATTCAAATGAATGTAAATGCGAAACTTCCTCGCTAGGAAATGGCGTTTGCAGATGTCTACGTATCGTAGCAATAGATTTCTAATGCTTCTTAAAACGCGATATCGCATCTCATTTCTATGTTTCATGGTAAGATATAACATGATTTGCGAAGTGTTATGTATTCCTCGTCTACACTTCAAATGAATGTAAGTGCGACACTTCCTTGCAAGGAAGTAGCGTTTGCAAATGTCTACCTATCGTAGCAATAGTGTTCTCATGCTTCTTAAAACGCGATATCGCATCTCATTTCTATGTTTCATCGTAAGATATAATATGATTTGCGAAGTGTTATGTATTCCTCGTCTACACATCAAATGAATGTAAATGCGACACTTCCTTGCTAGGAAATAGCGTCTGCAGATGTCTACCTATCGTAGCAATAGAGTTCTAGTACTTCTTAGAACGCGATATCGCATCTCATTTCTATGTTTCATGGTAAGGTATAACATGATTTGCGAAGTGTCATGTATTCCTCGTCTACACTTCAAATGAATGTGAATGCGATACTTCCTCGCTAGGAAATAGTGTCTGCAGATGTCTAGGTATCGTAGCAATAGAGTTCTAATGCTTCTTAAAACGCGATATCGCATCTCATTTCTATGCTTCATGGTAAGATATAATATGATTTGCCAAGTGTTATGTATTCCTCGTCTACACTTCAATTGAATGTAAATGCGACACTTCATTGCAAGGAAATAGCGTTTGCAGATGTCTACGTATCGTAGCAATAGGGTTCTTATGATTCTTAAAACGCGATATCGCATCTCATTTCTATGTTTCATGGTAAGATATAAAATGATTTGCGAAGTGTTATGTATTCCTCGTCTACACTTCAAATGAATGTAAATGCGATACTTCCTTGCTAGGAAATAGCGTCTGCAGATGTCTAGGTATCGTAGTAATAGAGTTCTAATGCTTCTTAAAACGAGATATTGCATCTCATATCTATGTTTCATGATAAGATATAATATTCATTGTGAAGTGTTATGCATTCCTCGTCTACACTTCAAATGAATGTAAATGCGACACTTCCTTGCTAGGAAATAGCGTCTGCAGATGTCTAGGTATCGTAGTAATAGAGTTCTAATGCTTCTTAAAACGAGATATTGCATCTCATATCTATGTTTCATGATAAGATATAATATTCATTGTGAAGTGTTATGCATTCCTCGTCTACACTTCAAATGAATGTAAATGCGACACTTCCTTGCAAGGAAATAGCGTTTGCAGATGTCTACGTCTCGTAGCAATAGAGTTCTTATGATTCTTAAAACGCGATATCGCATCTCATTTCTATGTTTCATGGTAAGATATAATATGATTTGCGAAGTGTTATGTATTCCTCGTCTACACATCAACTGAATGTAAATGCGACACTTCCTTGCAAGGAAATAGCGTTTGCAAATGTCTACCTATCGTAGCAATAGTGTTCTAATGCTTCTTAAAACGCGATATCGCATCTCATTTCTATGTTTCATGATAAGATATAATATGATTTGCGAAGTGTCATGTATTCCTCGTCTACACTTCAAATGAATGTAAATGCGACACTTCCTTGCAAGGAAATAGCGTTTGCAGATGTCTCCGTATCATAGCAATAGAGTTCTAATGCTTCTTAAAACGCGATATCGCATCTCATTTCCATGTTTCATCGTAAGATATAATATGATTTGCGAAGTGTTATGTATTCCTCGTCTACACATCAAATGAATGTAAATGCGACACTTCCTTGCTAGGAAATAGCGTCTGCAGATGTCTACCTATCGTAGCAATAGAGTTCTAGTACTTCTTAGAACGCGATATCGCATCTCATTTCTATGTTTCATGGTAAGATATAATATGATTTGCCAAGTGTTATGTATTCCTCGTCTACACTTCAATTGAATGTAAATGCGACACTTCCTTGCAAGGAAATAGCGTTTGCAGATGTCTAGGTATCGTAGCAATAGAGTTCTAATGCTTCTTAAAACGAGATATTGCATCTCATATCTATGTTTCATGATAAGATATAATATTCATTGTGAAGTGTTATGCATTCCTCGTCTACACTTCAAATGAATGTAAATGCGACACTTCCTTGCAAGGAAATAGCGTTTGCAGATGTCTACGTATCGTAGCAATAGAGTTCTAATGCTTCTTAAAACGCGATATCGCATCTCATTTCTATGTTTCATCGTAAGATATAATATGATTTGCGAAGTGTTATGTATTCCTCGTCTACACATCAAATGAATGTAAATGCGACACTTCCTTGCTAGGAAATAGCGTCTGCAGATGTCTACCTATCGTAGCAATAGAGTTCTAGTACTTCTTAGAACGCGATATCGCATCTCATTTCTATGTTTCATGGTAAGATATAATATGATTTGCCAAGTGTTACGTATTCCTCGTCTACACTTCAATTGAATGTAAATGCGACACTTCCTTGCAAGGAAATAGCGTTTGCAGATGTCTAGGTATCGTAGCAATAGAGTTCTAATGCTTCTTAAAACGAGATATTGCATCTCATATCTATGTTTCATGGTAAGATATAATATTCATTGCGAAGTGTTATGCATTCCTCGTCTACGATACAAATGAATGAAAATGCGACACTTCCTTGCAAGGAAATAGCGTTTGCAGATGTCTACGTATCGAAGCAATAGAGTTCAAATGCTTCTTAAAACGGGATATTGCATCTCATATCTACGTTTCATGATAAGATATAATATTCATTGCGAAGTGTTATGTATTCCTCGTCTACACATCAAATGAATGTAAATGCGACACTTCCTTGCAAGGAAATAGCGTTTGCAGATGTCTACGTATCGTAGCAATAGGGTTCTAATGCTTCTTAAAACGCGATATCGCATCTCATTTCTATGTTTCATGGTAAGATATAATATGACTTGCGAAGTGTTATGTATTCCTCGTCTACACTTCAAATGAATGTAAATGCGACACTTCCTTGCTAGGAAATAGCGTCTGCAGATGTCTAGGTATCGTAGCAATAGAGTTCTAATGCTTCTTAAAACGCGATATCGCATCTCATTTCTATGTTGCATGGTAAGATATAATATGATTTGCGAAGTGTTATGCATTCCTCGTCTACACTTCAAATGAATGTAAATGCGACACTTCCTTGCAAGGAAATAGCGTTTGCAGATATCTACGTATCGTAGCAATAGAGTTCTTATGCTTCTTAAAACGAGATATTGCATCTCATATCTATGTTTCATGATAAGATATAATATTCATTGTGAAGTGTTATGCATTCCTCGTCTACACTTCAAATGAATGTAAATGCGACACTTCCTTGCAAGGAAATAGCGTTTGCAGATGTCTACGTATCGTAGCAATAGAGTTCTTATGATTCTTAAACGCGATATCGCATCTCATTTCTATGTTTCATGGTAAGATATAATATGACTTGCGAAGTGTTATGTATTCCTCGTCTACACTTCAAATGAATGTAAATGCGATACATCCTTGCTAGGAAATAGCGTTTGCAGATGTCTACGTATCGTAGCAATAGAGTTCTAATGCTTCTTAAAACGCGATATCGCATCTCATTTCTATGTTTCATCGTAAGATATAATATTCATTGTGAAGTGTTATGCATTCCTCGTCTACACTTCAAATGAATGTAAATGCGACACTTCCTTGCTAGGAAATAGCGTCTGCAGATGTCTACCTATCGTAGCAATAGAGTTCTAGTACTTCTTAGAACGCGATATCGCATCTCATTTCTATGTTTCATGGTAAGATATAATATGATTTGCCAAGTGTTATGTATTCCTCGTCTACACTTCAATTGAATGTAAATGCGACACTTCCTTGCAAGGAAATAGCGTTTGCAGATGTCTAGGTATCGTAGCAATAGAGTTCTAATGCTTCTTAAAACGAGATATTGCATCTCATATCTATGTTTCATGATAAGATATAATATTCATTGTGAAGTGTTATGCATTCCTCGTCTACACTTCAAATGAATGTAAATGCGACACTTCCTTGCAAGGAAATAGCGTTTGCAGATGTCTACGTATCGTAGCAATAGAGTTCTTATGATTCTTAAAACGCGATATCGCATCTCATTTCTATGTTTCATGGTAAGATATAATATGATTTGCGAAGTGTTATGTATTCCTCACCTACACATCAAATGAATGTAAATGCGACACTTCTTTGCAAGGAAATAGCGTTTGCAGATGTCTACGTATCGTAGCAATAGAGTTCTTATGATTCTTAGAACGCGATATCGCATCTCATTTCTATGTTTCATGGTAAGATATAATATGATTTGCGAAGTGTTATGTATTCCTCGTCTACACATCAAATGAATGTAAATGCGACACTTCTTTGCAAGGAAATAGCGTTTGCAGATGTCTACGTATCGTAGCAATAGAGTTCTTATGATTCCTAAAACGCGATATCGCATCTCATTTCTATGTTTCATGGTAAGATATAATATGATTTGCGAAGTGTTATGTATTCCTCGTCTACACATCAAATGAATGTAAATGCGACACTTCCTTGCAAGGAAATAGCGTTTGCAGATGTCTACGTATCGTAGCAATAGAGTTCTAATGCTTCTTAAAACGCGATATCGCATCTCATTTCTATGTTTCATGGTAAGATATAATATGACTTGCGAAGTGTTATGTATTCCTCGTCTACACTTCAAATGAATGTAAATGCGACACTTTCTCGCTAGGAAATAGCGTTTGCAGATGCCTACGTATCGTAGCAATAGATTTCTAATGCTTCTTAAAACGCGAGATCGCATCCCATTTCTATGATTCATGGTAAGATATAAAATGATTTGCGAAGTGTTATGTATTCCTCGTCTACACTTCAAATGAATGTAAATACGACACTTCCTTGCTAGGAAATAGCGTCTGCAGATGTCTAGGTATCGTAGCAATAGAGTTCTAATGCTTCTTAAAACGCGAGATCGCATCCCATTTCTATGTTTCATGGTAAGATATAAAATGATTTGCGAAGTGTTATGTATTCCTCGTCTACACTTCAAATGAATGTAAATGCGACACTTCCTTGCTAGGAAATAGCGTCTGCAGATGTCTAGGTATCGTAGCAATAGAGTTCTAATGCTCCTTAAAACGAGATATTGCATCTCATATCTATGTTTCATGATAAGATATAATATTCATTGTGAAGTATTATGCATTCCTCGTCTACACTTCAAATGAATGTAAATGCGACACTTCCTTGCAAGGAAATAGCGCTTGCAGATGTCTACGTATCGTAGCAATAGAGTTCTTATGATTCTTAAAACGCAATATCGCATCTCATTTCTATGTTTCATGGTAAGATATAAAATGATTTGCGAAGTGTTATGTATTCCTCGTCTACACTTCAAATGAATGTAAATGCGACACTTCCTTGCTAGGAAATAGCGTCTGCAGATGTCTAGGTATAGTAGCAATAGAGTTCTAATGCTTCTTAAAACGAGATATTGCATCTCATATCTATGTTTCATGATAAGATATAATATTCATTGTGAAGTGTTATGCATTCCTCGTCTACGATTCAAATGAATGTAAATGCGACACTTCCTTGCAAGGAAATAGCGTTTGCAGATGTCTACGTATCGTAGCAATAGAATTCTAATGCTTCTTAAAACGCGATATCGCATCTCATTTCTATGTTTCATGGTAAGATATAATATGATTTGCGAAGTGTTATGTTTTCCTCGTCTACACTTCAAATGAATGTGAATGCGACACTTTCTCGCTAGGAAATAGCGTTTGCAGATGCCTACGTATCGTAGCAATAGATTTCTAATGCTTCTTAAAACGCGAGATCGCATCCCATTTCTATGTTTCATGGTAAGATATAAAATGATTTGCGAAGTGTTATGTATTCCTCGTCTACACTTCAAATGAATGTAAATGCGACACTTCCTTGCTAGGAAATAGCGTCTGCAGATGTCTAGGTATCGTAGCAGTAGAGTTCTAATGCTTCTCAAAACGAGATATTGCATCTCATATCTATGTTTCATGATAAGATATAATATTCATTGTGAAGTATTATGCATTCCTCGTCTACACTTCAAATGAATGTAAATGCGACACTTCCTTCAAAGGAAATAGCGCTTGCAGATGTCTACGTATCGTAGCAATAGAGATCTTATGATTCTTAAAACGCGATATCGCATCTCATTTCTATGTTTCATGATAAGATATAATATTATTTGCGAAGTGTTATGCATTCCTCGTCTACGATTCAAATGAATGTAAATGCGACACTTCCTTGCAAGGAAATAGCGTTTGCAGATGTCTACGTATCGTAGCAATAGAGTTCTTATGATTCTTAAAACGCGATATCGCATCTCATTTCTATGTTTCATGGTAAGATATAATATGATTTTCGAAGTGTCATGTATTCCTCGTCTACACTTCAAATGAATGTAAATGCGACACTTCCTTGCAAGGAAATAGCGTTTACAGATGTCTACGTATCGTAGCAATAGAGTTCTTATGATTCTTAAAACGCGATATCGCATCTCATTTCTATGTTTCATGGTAAGATATAATATGATTTGCGAAGTGTTATGTATTCCTCGTGTACACATCAACTGAATGTAAATGCGACACTTCCTTGCAAGGAAATAGCGTTTGCAAATGTCTACCTATCGTAGCAATAGTGTTCTAATGCTTCTTAAAACGCGATATCGCATCTCATTTCTATGTTTCATGATAAGATATAATATGATTTGCGAAGTGTCATGTATTCCTCGTCTGCACTTCAAATGAATGTAAATGCGACACTTCCTTGCAAGGAAATAGCGTTTGCAGATGTCTACGTATCGTAGCAATAGAGTTCTAATGCTTCTTAAAACGCGATATCGCATCTAATTTCTATGTTTCATGGTAAGATATAATATGATTTGCAGAGTGTTATGTATTCCTCGTCTACACTTCAAATGAATGTAAATGCGACACTTCCTTGCAAGGAAATAGCGTTTGCAGATGTCTACGTATCGTAGCAATAGTGTTCTAATGCTTCTTAAAACGCGATATCGCATCTCATTTCTATGTTTCATGGTAAGATATAATATGATTTGCGAAGTGTTATGTATTCCTCGTCTACACATCAAATGAATGTAAATGCGACACTTCCTTGCAAGGAAATAGCGTTTGCAGATGTCTACGTATCGTAGCAATAGAGTTCTAATGCTTCTCAAAACGAGATATTGCATCTCATATCTATGTTTCATGATAAGATATAATATTCATTGTGAAGTATTATGCATTCCTCGTCTACACTTCAAATGAATGTAAATGCGACACTTCCTTCAAAGGAAATAGCGCTTGCAGATGTCTACGTATCGTAGCAATAGAGTTCTTATGATTCTTAAAACGCAATATCGCATCTCATTTCTATGTTTCATGGTAAGATATAATATGATTTGCGAAGTGTTATGTATTCCTCGTCTACACTTCAAATGAATGTAAATGCGACACTTCTTTGCAAGGAAATAGCGTTTGCAGATGTCTACGTATCGTAGCAATAGAGATCTTATGATTCTTAAAACGCGATATCGCATCTCATTTCTATGTTTCATGATAAGATATAATATTATTTGCGAAGTGTTATGCATTCCTCGTCTACGATTCAAATGAATGTAAATGCGACACTTCCTTGCAAGGAAATAGCGTTTGCAGATGTCTACGTATCGTAGCAATAGAGTTCTTATGATTCTTAAAACGCGATATCGCATCTCATTTCTATGTTTCATGGTAAGATATAATATGATTTTCGAAGTGTCATGTATTCCTCGTCTACACTTCAAATGAATGTAAATGCGACACTTCCTTGCAAGGAAATAGCGTTTACAGATGTCTACGTATCGTAGCAATAGAGTTCTTATGATTCTTAAAACGCGATATCGCATCTCATTTCTATGTTTCATGGTAAGATATAATATGATTTGCGAAGTGTTATGTATTCCTCGTGTACACATCAACTGAATGTAAATGCGACACTTCCTTGCAAGGAAATAGCGTTTGCAAATGTCTACCTATCGTAGCAATAGTGTTCTAATGCTTCTTAAAACGCGATATCGCATCTCATTTCTATGTTTCATGATAAGATATAATATGATTTGCGAAGTGTCATGTATTCCTCGTCTGCACTTCAAATGAATGTAAATGCGACACTTCCTTGCAAGGAAATAGCGTTTGCAGATGTCTACGTATCGTAGCAATAGAGTTCTAATGCTTCTTAAAACGCGATATCGCATCTAATTTCTATGTTTCATGGTAAGATATAATATGATTTGCAGAGTGTTATGTATTCCTCGTCTACACTTCAAATGAATGTAAATGCGACACTTCCTTGCAAGGAAATAGCGTTTGCAGATGTCTACGTATCGTAGCAATAGTGTTCTAATGCTTCTTAAAACGCGATATCGCATCTCATTTCTATGTTTCATGGTAAGATATAATATGATTTGCGAAGTGTTATGTATTCCTCGTCTACACATCAAATGAATGTAAATGCGACACTTCCTTGCAAGGAAATAGCGTTTGCAGATGTCTACGTATCGTAGCAATAGAGTTCTAATGCTTCTTAAAACGCGATATCGCATCTCATTTCTATGTTTCATGGTTAGATATAATATGACTTGCGAAGAGTTATGTATTCCTCGTCTACACTTCAAATGAATGTAAATGCGACACTTCATTGCTAGGAAATAGCGTCTGCAGATGTCTAGGTATCGTAGCAATAGAGTTCTAATGCTTCTTAAAAAGCGATATCGCATCTCATTTCTATGTTTCATGGTAAGATATAATATGATTTGCGAAGTGTTATGTATTCCTCGTCTACACTTCAAATGAATGTAAATGCGACACTTCCTTGCAAGGAAATAGCGTTTGCAAATGTCTACCTATCGTAGCAATAGTGTTCTAATGCTTCTTAAAACGCGATATCGCATGTCATTTCTATGTTTCATGATAAGATATAATATGATTTGCGAAGTGTCATGTATTCCTCGTCTACACTTCAAATGAATGTAAATGCGACACTTCCTTGCAAGGAAATAGCGTTTGCAGATGTCTACGTATCGTAGCAATAGAGTTCTAATGCTTCTTAAAACGCGATATTGCATCTCATTTCTATGTTTCATGGTAAGATATAATATGATTTGCGAAGTGTTATGTATTCCTCGTCTACACATCAACTGAATGTAAATGCGACACTTCCTTGCAAGGAAATAGCGCTTGCAAATGTCTACCTATCGTAGCAATAGTGTTCTAATGCTCCTTAAAACGCGATATCGCATCTCATTTCTATGTTTCATGGTAAGATATAATATGATTTGCGAAGTGTTATGTATTCCTCGTCTACACTTCAAATGAATGTAAATGCGACACTTCATTGCTAGGAAATAGCGTCTGCAGATGTCTAGGTATCGTAGCAATAGAGTTCTAGTGCTTCTTAAAACGCGAATCGCATCTCATTTCTATGTTTCATGGTAAGATATAATATGATTTGCGAAGTGTTATGTATTCCTCGTCTACACTTCAAATGAATGTAAATGCGACACTTCCTTGCAAGGAAATAGCGTTTGCAAATGTCTACCTATCGTAGCAATAGTGTTCTAATGCTTCCTAAAACGCGATATCGCATCTCATTTCTATGTTTCATGATAAGATATATTATGATTTGCGAAGTGTCATGTATTCCTCGTCTACACTTCAAATGAATGTAAATGCGACACTTCCTTGCAAGGAAATAGCGTTTGCAAATGTCTACCTATCGTAGCAATAGTGTTCTAATGCTTCTTAAAACGCGATATCGCATCTCATTTCTATGTTTCATGATAAGATATAATATGATTTGCGAAGTGTCATGTATTCCTCGTCTACACATCAAATGAATGTAAATGCGACACTTCCTTGCAAGGAAATAGCGTTTGCAGATGTCTACGTATCGTAGCAATAGAGTTCTAATGCTTCTTAAAGCGCGATATCGCATCTCATTTCTATGTTTCATGGTAAGATATAATATGATTTGCGAAGTGTTATGTATTCCTCGTCTACACATCAACTGAATGTAAATGCGACACTTCCTTGCAAGGAAATAGCGTTTGCAAATGTCTACCTATCGTAGCAATAGTGTTCTAATGCTTCTTAAAACGCGATATCGCATCTCATTTCTATGTTTCATGATAAGATATAATATGATTTGCGAAGTGTCATGTATTCCTCGTCTACACTTCAAATGAATGTAAATGCGACACTTCCTTGCAAGGAAATAGCGTTTGCAGATATCTACGTATCGTAGCAATAGAGTTCTAATGCTTCTTAAAACGCGATATCGCATCTCATTTCTATGTTTCATGGTAAGATATAATATGATTTGCGAAGTGTTATGTATTCCTCGTCTACACATCAACTGAATGTAAATGCGACACTTCCTTGCAAGGAAATATCGCTTGCAAATGTCTACCTATCGTAGCAATAGTGTTCTAATGCTTCTTAAAACGCGATATCGCATCTCATTTCTATGTTTCATGGTAAGATATAATATGATTTGCGAAGTGTTATGTATTCCTCGTCTACACATCAACTGAATGTAAATGCGACACTTCCTTGCAAGGAAATAGCGTTTGCAAATGTCTACCTATCGTAGCAATAGTGTTCTAATGCTTCTTAAAACGCGATATCGCATCTCATTTCTATGTTTCATGATAAGATATAATATGATTTGCGAAGTGTCATGTATTCCTCGTCTACACTTCAAATGAATGTAAATGCGACACTTCCTTGCAAGGAAATAGCGTTTGCAGATGTCTACGTATCGTAGCAATAGAGTTCTAATGCTTCTTAAAACGCGATATCGCATCTCATTTCTATGTTTCATGGTAAGATATAATATGATTTGCGAAGTGTTATGTATTCCTCGTCTACACATCAACTGAATGTAAATGCGACACTTCCTTGCAAGGAAATAGCGTTTGCAAACGTCTACCTATCGTAGCAATAGTGTTCTAATGCTTCTTAAAGCGCGATATCGCATCTCATTTCTATGTTTCATGATAAGATATAATATGATTTGCGAAGTGTCATGTATTCCTCGTCTACACTTCAAATGAATGTAAATGCGACACTTCCTTGCAAGGAAATAGCGTTTGCAGATGTCTACGTATCGTAGCAATAGAGTTCTTATGATTCTTAAAACGCGATATCGCATCTCATTTCTATGTTTCATGGTAAGATATAATATGATTTGCGAAGTGTTATGTATTCCTCGTCTACACATCAAATGAATGTAAATGCGACACTTCTTTGCAAGGAAATAGCGTTTGCAGATGTCTACGTATCGTAGCAATAGTGTTCTTATGATTCTTAAAACGCGATATCGCATCTCATTTCTATGTTTCATGGTAAGATATAATATGATTTGCGAAGTGTTATGTATTCCTCGTCTACACATCAAATGAATGTAAATGCGACACTTCTTTGCAAGGAAATAGCGTTTGCAGATGTCTACGTATCGTAGCAATAGAGTTCTCATGCTTCTTAAAACGCGATATCGCATCTCATTCCTATGTTTCATGGTAAGATATAATATGATTTGCGAAGTGTTATGTATTCCTCGTCTACACATCAAATGAATGTAAATGCGACACTTCCTTGCAAGGAAATAGCGTTTGCAGATGTCTACGTATCGTAGCAATAGAGTTCTAATGCTTCTTAAAACGCGATATCGCATCTCATTTCTATGTTTCATGGTTAGATATAATATGACTTGCGAAGTGTTATGTATTCCTCGTCTACACTTCAAATGAATGTAAATGCGACACTTCATTGCTAGGAAATAGCGTCTGCAGATGTCTAGGTATCGTAGCAATAGAGTTCTAATGCTTCTTAAAACGCGATATCGCATCTCATTTCTATGTTTCATGGTAAGATATAATATGATTTGCGAAGTGTTATGTTTTCCTCGTCTACACTTCAAATGAATGTGAATGCGACACTTTCTCGCTAGGAAATAGCGTTTGCAGATGCCTACGTATCGTAGCAATAGATTTCTAATGCATCTTAAATCGCGAGATCGCATCCCATTTCTATGTTTCATGGTTAGATATAAAATGATTTGCGAAGTGTTATGTATTCCTCGTCTACACTTCAAATGAATGTAAATGCGACACTTCCTTGCAAAGAAATAGCGTTTGCAGATGTCTACGTATCGTAGCAATAGAGTTCTAATGCTTCTTAAAACGCGATATCGCATCTCATTTCTATGTTTCATGGTTAGATATAATATGACTTGCGAAGTGTTATGTATTCCTCGTCTACACTTCAAATGAATGTAAATGCGACACTTCATTGCTAGGAAATAGCGTCTGCAGATGTCTAGGTATCGTAGCAATAGAGTTCTAATGCTTCTTAAAACGCGATATCGCATCTCATTTCTATGTTTCATGGTAAGATATAATATGATTTGCGAAGTGTTATGTATTCCTCGTCTACACTTCAAATGAATGTAAATGCGACACTTCCTTGCAAGGAAATAGCGTTTGCAAATGTCTACCTATCGTAGCAATAGTGTTCTAATGCTTCCTAAAACGCGATATCGCATCTCATTTCTATGTTTCATGATAAGATATAATATTCATTGTGAAGTATTATGCATTCCTCGTCTACACTTCAAATGAATGTAAATGCGACACTTCCTTCAAAGGAAATAGCGCTTGCAGATGTCTACGTATCGTAGCAATAGAGTTCTTATGATTCTTAAAACGCAATATCGCATCTCATTTCTATGTTTCATGGTAAGATATAATATGATTTGCGAAGTGTTATGTATTCCTCGTCTACACTTCAAATGAATGTAAATGCGACACTTCTTTGCAAGGAAATAGCGTTTGCAGATGTCTACGTATCGTAGCAATAGAGATCTTATGATTCTTAAAACGCGATATCGCATCTCATTTCTATGTTTCATGATAAGATATAATATTATTTGCGAAGTGTTATGCATTCCTCGTCTACGATTCAAATGAATGTAAATGCGACACTTCCTTGCAAGGAAATAGCGTTTGCAGATGTCTACGTATCGTAGCAATAGAGTTCTTATGATTCTTAAAACGCGATATCGCATCTCATTTCTATGTTTCATGGTAAGATATAATATGATTTTCGAAGTGTCATGTATTCCTCGTCTACACTTCAAATGAATGTAAATGCGACACTTCCTTGCAAGGAAATAGCGTTTACAGATGTCTACGTATCGTAGCAATAGAGTTCTTATGATTCTTAAAACGCGATATCGCATCTCATTTCTATGTTTCATGGTAAGATATAATATGATTTGCGAAGTGTTATGTATTCCTCGTGTACACATCAACTGAATGTAAATGCGACACTTCCTTGCAAGGAAATAGCGTTTGCAAATGTCTACCTATCGTAGCAATAGTGTTCTAATGCTTCTTAAAACGCGATATCGCATCTCATTTCTATGTTTCATGATAAGATATAATATGATTTGCGAAGTGTCATGTATTCCTCGTCTGCACTTCAAATGAATGTAAATGCGACACTTCCTTGCAAGGAAATAGCGTTTGCAGATGTCTACGTATCGTAGCAATAGAGTTCTAATGCTTCTTAAAACGCGATATCGCATCTAATTTCTATGTTTCATGGTAAGATATAATATGATTTGCAGAGTGTTATGTATTCCTCGTCTACACTTCAAATGAATGTAAATGCGACACTTCCTTGCAAGGAAATAGCGTTTGCAGATGTCTACGTATCGTAGCAATAGTGTTCTAATGCTTCTTAAAACGCGATATCGCATCTCATTTCTATGTTGCATGGTAAGATATAATATGATTTGCGAAGTGTTATGTATTCCTCGTCTACACATCAAATGAATGTAAATGCGACACTTCCTTGCAAGGAAATAGCGTTTGCAGATGTCTACGTATCGTAGCAATAGAGTTCTAATGCTTCTTAAAACGCGATATCGCATCTCATTTCTATGTTTCATGGTTAGATATAATATGACTTGCGAAGAGTTATGTATTCCTCGTCTACACTTCAAATGAATGTAAATGCGACACTTCATTGCTAGGAAATAGCGTCTGCAGATGTCTAGGTATCGTAGCAATAGAGTTCTAATGCTTCTTAAAAAGCGATATCGCATCTCATTTCTATGTTTCATGGTAAGATATAATATGATTTGCGAAGTGTTATGTATTCCTCGTCTACACTTCAAATGAATGTAAATGCGACACTTCCTTGCAAGGAAATAGCGTTTGCAAATGTCTACCTATCGTAGCAATAGTGTTCTAATGCTTCTTAAAACGCGATATCGCATGTCATTTCTATGTTTCATGATAAGATATAATATGATTTGCGAAGTGTCATGTATTCCTCGTCTACACTTCAAATGAATGTAAATGCGACACTTCCTTGCAAGGAAATAGCGTTTGCAGATGTCTACGTATCGTAGCAATAGAGTTCTAATGCTTCTTAAAACGCGATATTGCATCTCATTTCTATGTTTCATGGTAAGATATAATATGATTTGCGAAGTGTTATGTATTCCTCGTCTACACATCAACTGAATGTAAATGCGACACTTCCTTGCAAGGAAATAGCGCTTGCAAATGTCTACCTATCGTAGCAATAGTGTTCTAATGCTCCTTAAAACGCGATATCGCATCTCATTTCTATGTTTCATGGTAAGATATAATATGATTTGCGAAGTGTTATGTATTCCTCGTCTACACTTCAAATGAATGTAAATGCGACACTTCATTGCTAGGAAATAGCGTCTGCAGATGTCTAGGTATCGTAGCAATAGAGTTCTAGTGCTTCTTAAAACGCGAATCGCATCTCATTTCTATGTTTCATGGTAAGATATAATATGATTTGCGAAGTGTTATGTATTCCTCGTCTACACTTCAAATGAATGTAAATGCGACACTTCCTTGCAAGGAAATAGCGTTTGCAAATGTCTACCTATCGTAGCAATAGTGTTCTAATGCTTCCTAAAACGCGATATCGCATCTCATTTCTATGTTTCATGATAAGATATAATATGATTTGCGAAGTGTCATGTATTCCTCGTCTACACTTCAAATGAATGTAAATGCGACACTTCCTTGCAAGGAAATAGCGTTTGCAAATGTCTACCTATCGTAGCAATAGTGTTCTAATGCTTCTTAAAACGCGATATCGCATCTCATTTCTATGTTTCATGATAAGATATAATATGATTTGCGAAGTGTCATGTATTCCTCGTCTACACATCAAATGAATGTAAATGCGACACTTCCTTGCAAGGAAATAGCGTTTGCAGATGTCTACGTATCGTAGCAATAGAGTTCTAATGCTTCTTAAAGCGCGATATCGCATCTCATTTCTATGTTTCATGGTAAGATATAATATGATTTGCGAAGTGTTATGTATTCCTCGTCTACACATCAACTGAATGTAAATGCGACACTTCCTTGCAAGGAAATAGCGTTTGCAAATGTCTACCTATCGTAGCAATAGTGTTCTAATGCTTCTTAAAACGCGATATCGCATCTCATTTCTATGTTTCATGATAAGATATAATATGATTTGCGAAGTGTCATGTATTCCTCGTCTACACTTCAAATGAATGTAAATGCGACACTTCCTTGCAAGGAAATAGCGTTTGCAGATATCTACGTATCGTAGCAATAGAGTTCTAATGCTTCTTAAAACGCGATATCGCATCTCATTTCTATGTTTCATGGTAAGATATAATATGATTTGCGAAGTGTTATGTATTCCTCGTCTACACATCAACTGAATGTAAATGCGACACTTCCTTGCAAGGAAATATCGCTTGCAAATGTCTACCTATCGTAGCAATAGTGTTCTAATGCTTCTTAAAACGCGATATCGCATCTCATTTCTATGTTTCATGGTAAGATATAATATGATTTGCGAAGTGTTATGTATTCCTCGTCTACACATCAACTGAATGTAAATGCGACACTTCCTTGCAAGGAAATAGCGTTTGCAAATGTCTACCTATCGTAGCAATAGTGTTCTAATGCTTCTTAAAACGCGATATCGCATCTCATTTCTATGTTTCATGATAAGATATAATATGATTTGCGAAGTGTCATGTATTCCTCGTCTACACTTCAAATGAATGTAAATGCGACACTTCCTTGCAAGGAAATAGCGTTTGCAGATGTCTACGTATCGTAGCAATAGAGTTCTAATGCTTCTTAAAACGCGATATCGCATCTCATTTCTATGTTTCATGGTAAGATATAATATGATTTGCGAAGTGTTATGTATTCCTCGTCTACACATCAACTGAATGTAAATGCGACACTTCCTTGCAAGGAAATAGCGTTTGCAAACGTCTACCTATCGTAGCAATAGTGTTCTAATGCTTCTTAAAGCGCGATATCGCATCTCATTTCTATGTTTCATGATAAGATATAATATGATTTGCGAAGTGTCATGTATTCCTCGTCTACACTTCAAATGAATGTAAATGCGACACTTCCTTGCAAGGAAATAGCGTTTGCAGATGTCTACGTATCGTAGCAATAGAGTTCTTATGATTCTTAAAACGCGATATCGCATCTCATTTCTATGTTTCATGGTAAGATATAATATGATTTGCGAAGTGTTATGTATTCCTCGTCTACACATCAAATGAATGTAAATGCGACACTTCTTTGCAAGGAAATAGCGTTTGCAGATGTCTACGTATCGTAGCAATAGTGTTCTTATGATTCTTAAAACGCGATATCGCATCTCATTTCTATGTTTCATGGTAAGATATAATATGATTTGCGAAGTGTTATGTATTCCTCGTCTACACATCAAATGAATGTAAATGCGACACTTCTTTGCAAGGAAATAGCGTTTGCAGATGTCTACGTATCGTAGCAATAGAGTTCTCATGCTTCTTAAAACGCGATATCGCATCTCATTCCTATGTTTCATGGTAAGATATAATATGATTTGCGAAGTGTTATGTATTCCTCGTCTACACATCAAATGAATGTAAATGCGACACTTCCTTGCAAGGAAATAGCGTTTGCAGATGTCTACGTATCGTAGCAATAGAGTTCTAATGCTTCTTAAAACGCGATATCGCATCTCATTTCTATGTTTCATGGTTAGATATAATATGACTTGCGAAGTGTTATGTATTCCTCGTCTACACTTCAAATGAATGTAAATGCGACACTTCATTGCTAGGAAATAGCGTCTGCAGATGTCTAGGTATCGTAGCAATAGAGTTCTAATGCTTCTTAAAACGCGATATCGCATCTCATTTCTATGTTTCATGGTAAGATATAATATGATTTGCGAAGTGTTATGTTTTCCTCGTCTACACTTCAAATGAATGTGAATGCGACACTTTCTCGCTAGGAAATAGCGTTTGCAGATGCCTACGTATCGTAGCAATAGATTTCTAATGCATCTTAAATCGCGAGATCGCATCCCATTTCTATGTTTCATGGTTAGATATAAAATGATTTGCGAAGTGTTATGTATTCCTCGTCTACACTTCAAATGAATGTAAATGCGACACTTCCTTGCAAAGAAATAGCGTTTGCAGATGTCTACGTATCGTAGCAATAGAGTTCTAATGCTTCTTAAAACGCGATATCGCATCTCATTTCTATGTTTCATGGTTAGATATAATATGACTTGCGAAGTGTTATGTATTCCTCGTCTACACTTCAAATGAATGTAAATGCGACACTTCATTGCTAGGAAATAGCGTCTGCAGATGTCTAGGTATCGTAGCAATAGAGTTCTAATGCTTCTTAAAACGCGATATCGCATCTCATTTCTATGTTTCATGGTAAGATATAATATGATTTGCGAAGTGTTATGTATTCCTCGTCTACACTTCAAATGAATGTAAATGCGACACTTCCTTGCAAGGAAATAGCGTTTGCAAATGTCTACCTATCGTAGCAATAGTGTTCTAATGCTTCCTAAAACGCGATATCGCATCTCATTTCTATGTTTCATGATAAGATATAATATGATTTGCGAAGTGTCATGTATTCCTCGTCTACACTTCAAATGAATGTAAATGCGACACTTCCTTGCAAGGAAATAGCGTTTGCAGATGTCTACGTATCGTAGCAATAGAGTTCTAATGCTTCTTAAAACGCGATATCGCATCTCATTTCTATGTTTCATGGAAAGATATAATATGATTTGCGAAGTGTCATGTATTCCTCGTCTACACATCAAATGAATGTAAATGCGACACTTCCTTGCAAGGAAATAGCGTTTGCAGATGTCTACGTATCGTAGCAATAGAGTTCTAATGCTTCTTAAAACGCGATATCGCATCTCATTTCTATGTTTCATGGTAAGATATAATATGATTTGCGAAGTGCTATGTATTCCTCGTCTACACATCAACAGAATGTAAATGCGACACTTCCTTGCAAGGAAATAGCGTTTGCAAATGTCTACCTATCGTAGCAATAGTGTTCTAATGCTTCTTAAAACGCGATATCGCATCTCATTTCTATGTTTCATGATAAGATATAATATGATTTGCGAAGTGTCATGTATTCCTCGTCTACACATCAAATGAATGTAAATGCGACACTTCCTTGCAAGGAAATAGCGTTTGCAAATGTCTACGTATCGTAGCAATAGAGTTCTAATGCTTCTTAAAACGCGATATCGCATCTCATTTCTATATTTCATGGTAAGATATAATATGATTTGTGAAGTGTTATGTTTTCCTCGTCTACACTTCAAATGAACGTGAATGCGACACTTTCTCGCTAGGAAATAGCGTTTGCAGATGCCTACGTAGCGTAGCAATAGATTTCTAATGCTTCTGAAAACGCGAGATCGCATCCCATTTCTATGTTTCATGGTAAGATATAAAATGATTTGCGAAGTGTTATGTATTCCTCGTCTACACTTCAAATGAATGTAAATGCGACACTTCCTTGCTAGGAAATAGCGTCTGCAGATGTCTAGGTATCGTAGCAATAGAGTTCTAATGCTTCTTAAAACGAGATATTGCATTTCATATCTATGTTTCATGATAAGATATAATATTCATTGTGAAGTGTTATGCATTCCTCGTCTACACTTCAAATGAATGTAAATGCGACACTTCCTTGCAAGGAAATAGCGTTTGCAGATGTCTACGTATCGTAGCAATAGGGTTCTTATGATTCTTAAAACGCGATATCGCATCTCATTTCTATGTTTCATGGTAAGATATAATATGATTTGCGAAGTGTTATGTATTCCTCGTCTACACATGAACTGAATGTAAATGCGACACTTCCTTGCAAGGAAATAGCGTTTGCAAATGTCTACCTATCGTAGCAATAGTGTTCTAATGCTTCTTAAAACGCGATATCGCATCTCATTTCTATGTTTCATGATAAGATATAATATGATTTGCGAAGTGTCATGTATTCCTCGTCTACACTTCAAATGAATGTAAATGCGACACTTCCTTGCAAGGAAATAGCGTTTGCAGATGTCTACGTATCGTAGCAATAGAGTTCTAATGCTTCTTAAAACGCGATATCGCATCTCATTTCTATGTTTCATGGTAAGATATAATATGATTTGCGGAGTGTTATGTATTCCTCGCCTACACATCAAATGAATGTAAATGCGACACTTCCTTGCAAGGAAATAGCGTTTGCAAATGTCTACCTATCGTAGCAATAGTGTTCTAATGCTTCTTAAAACGCGATATCGCATCTCATTTCTATGTTTCATGATAAGATATAATATGATTTGCGAAGTGACATGTATTCCTCGTCTACACTTCAAATGAATGTAAATGCGACACTTCCTTGCAAGGAAATAGCGTTTGCAGATGTCTACGTATCGTAGCAATAGAGTTCTAATGCTTCTTAAAGCGCGATATCGCATCTCATTTCTATGTTTCATGGTAAGATATAATATGATTTGCGAAGTGTTATGTATTCCTCGTCTACACATCAACTGAATGTAAATGCGACACTTCCTTGCAAGGAAATAGCGTTTGCAAATGTCTACCTATCGTAGCAATAGTGTTCTAATGCTTCTTAAAACGCGATATCGCATCTCATTTCTATGTTTCATGATAAGATATAATATGATTTGCGAAGTGTCATGTATTCCTCGTCTACACTTCAAATGAATGTAAATGCGACACTTGCTTGCAAGGAAATAGCGTTTGCAGATGTCTACGTGTCGTAGCAATAGAGTTCTAATGCTTCTTAAAACGCGATATCGCATCTCATTTCTATGTTTCATGGTAAGATATAATATGATTTGCGAAGTGTTATGTATTCCTCGTCTACACATCAACTGAATGTAAATGCGACACTTCCTTGCAAGGAAATAGCGCTTGCAGATGTCTACGTATCGTAGCAATAGAGTTCTTATGATTCTTAAAACGCGATATAGCATCTCATTTCTATGTTTCATGGTAAGATATAATATGATTTGCGAAGTGTTATGTATTCCTAGTCTACACTTCAAATGAATGTAAATGCGACACTTCTTTGCAAGGAAATAGCGTTTGCAGATGTCTACGTATCGTAGCAATAGAGTTCTTATGATTCTTAAAACGCGATATCGCATCTCATTTCTATGTTTCATGGTAAGATATAATATGATTTGCGAAGTGTTATGTTTTCCTCTTCTACACTTCAAATGAATGTGAATGCGACACTTTCTAGCTAGGAAATAGCGTTTGCAAATGTCTACGTATCGTAGCAATAGAGTTCTAATGCTTCTTAAAACGCGATATCGCATCTCATTTGTATGTTTCATGGTAAGATATAATATGATTTGCGAAGTGTTATGTATTCCTCGTCTACACATGAACTGAATGTAAATGCGACACTTCCTTGCAAGGAAATAGCGTTTGCAAATGTCTACCTATCGTAGCAATAGTGTCCTAATGCTTCTTAAAACGCGATATCGCATCTAATTTCTATGTTTCATGATAAGATATAATATGATTTGCGAAGTGTCATGTATTCCTCGTCTACACTTCAAATGAATGTAAATGCGACACTTCCTTGCAAGGAAATAGCGTTTGCAGATGTCTACGTATCGTAGCAATAGAGTTCTAATGCTTCTTAAAACGCGATATCGCATCTCATTTCTATGTTTCATGGTAAGATATAATATGATTTGCGAAGTGTTATGTATTCCTCGTCTACACATCAAATGAATGTAAATGCGACACTTCCTTGCAAGGAAATAGCGTTTGCAGATGTCTACGTATCGTAGCAATAGAGTTCTAATGCTTCTTAAAACGCGATATCGCATCTCATTTCTATGTTTCATGGTAAGATATAATATGACTTGCGAAGTGTTATGTATTCCTCGTCTACACTTCAAATGAATGTAAATGCGACACTTCCTTGCTAGGAAATAGCGTCTGCAGATGTCTAGGTATCGTAGCAATAGAGTTCTAATGCTTCTTAAAACGCGATATCGCATCTCATTTCTATGTTTCATGGTAAGATATAATATGATTTGCGAAGTGTTATGTATTCCTCTTCTACACTTCAAATGAGTGTAAATGCGACACTTCCTTGCAAGGAAATAGCGTTTGCAAATGTCTACCTATCGTAGCAATAGTGTTCTAATGCTTCTTAAAACGCGATATCGCATCTCATTTCTATGTTTCATGATAAGATATAATATGATTTGCGAAGTGTCATGTATTCCTCGTCTACACTTCAAATGAATGTAAATGCGACACTTCTTTGCAAGGAAATAGCGTTTGCAGATGTCTACGTATCTTAGCAATAGAGTTCTTATGATTCTTAAAACGCGAAATCGCATCTCATTTCTATGTTTCATGGTAAGATATAATATTATTTGCGAAGTGTTATGTATTCCTCGTCTACACATCAAATGAATGTAAATGCGACACTTCCTTGCAAGGAAATAGCGTTTGCAGATGTCTACGTATCGAAGCAATAGAGTTCAAATGCTTCTTAAAACGAGATATTGCATCTCATATCTATGTTTCATGATAAGATATAATATTCATTGTGAAGTGTTATGCATTCCTCGTCTACGATTCAAAAGAATGTAAATGCGACACTTCTTTGCAAGGAAATAGCGTTTGCAGATGTCTACGTATCGTAGCAATAGAGTTCTTATGATTCTTAAAACGCGATATCGCATCTCATTTCTATGTTTCATGGAAAGATATAATATGATTTGCGAAGTGTTATGTATTCCTCGTCTACACATCAAATGAATGTAAATGCGACACTTCTTTGCAAGGAAATAGCGTTTACAGATGTCTACGTATCGTAGCAATAGAGTTCTTATGATTCTTAAAACGCGATATCGCATCTCATTTCTATGTTTCATGGTAAGATATAATATGATTTGCGAAGTGTTATGTATTCCTCGTCTACACATCAAATGAATGTAAATGCGACACTTCCTTGCAAGGAAATAGCGTTTGCAGATGTCTACGTATCGTAGCAATAGAGTTCTAATGCTTCTTAAAACGCGATATCGCATCTCATTTCTATGTTTCATGGTAAGATATAATATGACTTGCGAAGTGTTATGTATTCCTCGTCTACACTTCAAATGAATGTAAATGCGACACTTCCTTGCTAGGAAATAGCGTCTGCAGATGTCTAGGTATCGTAGCAATAGAGTTCTAATGCTTCTTAAAACGCGATATCGCATCTCATTTCTATGTTTCATGGTAAGATATAATATGATTTGCGAAGTGTTATGTATTCCTCGTCTACACTTCAAATGAATGTAAATGCGACACTTCCTTGCAAGGAAATAGCGTTTGCAAATGTCTACGTATCGTAGCAA
The DNA here is from genome assembly GCF_050948175.1 of Xylocopa sonorina. Taxonomy (NCBI): domain Eukaryota; kingdom Metazoa; phylum Arthropoda; class Insecta; order Hymenoptera; family Apidae; genus Xylocopa; species Xylocopa sonorina. The sequence goes on from NW_027490203.1 coordinate 955,934, forward strand.
TAGAGTTCTAATGCTTCTTAAAACGCGATATCGCATCTCATTTCTATGTTTCATGGTAAGATATAATATGATTTGCGAAGTGTTATGTTTTCCTCGTCTACACTTCAAATGAACGTGAATGCGACACTTTCTCGCTAGGAAATAGCGTTTGCAGATGCCTACGTAGCGTAGCAATAGATTTCTAATGCTTCTGAAAACGCGAGATCGCATCCCATTTCTATGTTTCATGGTAAGATATAAAATGATTTGCGAAGTGTTATGTATTCCTCGTCTACACTTCAAATGAATGTAAATGCGACACTTCCTTGCTAGGAAATAGCGTCTGCAGATGTCTAGGTATCGTAGCAATAGAGTTCTAATGCTTCTTAAAACGAGATATTGCATTTCATATCTATGTTTCATGATAAGATATAATATTCATTGTGAAGTGTTATGCATTCCTCGTCTACACTTCAAATGAATGTAAATGCGACACTTCCTTGCAAGGAAATAGCGTTTGCAGATGTCTACGTATCGTAGCAATAGAGTTCTAATGCTTCTTAAAACGCGATATCGCACCTCATTTCTATGTTTCATGGTAAGATATAATATGATTTGCGAAGTGTTATGTATTCCTCGTCTACACATCAACTGAATGTAAATGCGACACTTCCTTGCAAGGAAATAGCGTTTGCAAATGTCTACCTATCGTAGCAATAGTGTTCTAATGCTTCTTAAAACGCGATATCGCATCTCATTTCTATGTTTCATGATAAGATATAATATGATTTGCGAAGTGTCATGTATTCCTCGTCTACACTTCAAATTAATGTAAATGCGACACTTGCTTGCAAGGAAATAGCGTTTGCAGATGTCTACGTGTCGTAGCAATAGAGTTCTAATGCTTCTTAAAACGCGATATCGCATCTCATTTCTATGTTTCATGGTAAGATATAATATGATTTGCGAAGTGTTATGTATTCCTCGTCTACACATCAACTGAATGTAAATGCGACACTTCCTTGCAAGGAAATAGCGCTTGCAGATGTCTACGTATCGTAGCAATAGAGTTCTTATGATTCTTAAAACGCGATATAGCATCTCATTTCTATGTTTCATGGTAAGATATAATATGATTTGCGAAGTGTTATGTATTCCTAGTCTACACTTCAAATGAATGTAAATGCGACACTTCTTTGTAAGGAAATAGCGTTTGCAGATGTCTACGTATCGTAGCAATAGAGTTCTTATGATTCTTAAAACGCGATATCGCATCTCATTTCTATGTTTCATGGTAAGATATAATATGATTTGCGAAGTGTTATGTTTTCCTCTTCTACACTTCAAATGAATGTGAATGCGACACTTTCTAGCTAGGAAATAGCGTTTGCAGATGCCTACGTATCGTAGCAATAGATTTCTAATGCTTCTTAAAACGCGAGATCGCATCCCATTTCTATGTTTCATGGTAAGATATAAAATGATTTGCGAAGTGTTATGTATTCCTCGTCTACACTTCAAATGAATGTAAATGCGACACTTCCTTGTTAGGAAATAGCGTCTGCAGATGTCTAGGTATCGTAGCAATAGAGTTCTAATGCTTCTTAAAACGAGATATTGCATTTCATATCTATGTTTCATGATAAGATATAATATTCATTGTGAAGTGTTATGCATTCCTCGTCTACACTTCAAATGAATGTAAATGCGACACTTCCTTGCAAGGAAATAGCGTTTGCAGATGTCTACGTATCGTAGCAATAGAGTTCTAATGCTTCTTAAAACGCGATATCGCATCTCATTTCTATGTTTCATGGTAAGATATAATATGATTTGCGAAGTGTTATGTTTTCCTCGTCTACACTTCAAATGAACGTGAATGCGACACTTTCTCGCTAGGAAATAGCGTTTGCAGATGCCTACGTAGCGTAGCAATAGATTTCTAATGCTTCTGAAAACGCGAGATCGCATCCCATTTCTATGTTTCATGGTAAGATATAAAATGATTTGCGAAGTGTTATGTATTCCTCGTCTACACTTCAAATGAATGTAAATGCGACAATTCCTTGCTAGGAAATAGCGTCTGCAGATGTCTAGGTATCGTAGCAATAGAGTTCTAATGCTTCTTAAAACGAGATATTGCATTTCATATCTATGTTTCATGATAAGATATAATATTCATTGTGAAGTGTTATGCATTCCTCGTCTACACTTCAAATGAATGTAAATGCGACACATCCTTGCAAGGAAATAGCGTTTGCAGATGTCTACGTATCGTAGCAATAGAGTTCTTATGATTCTTAAAACGCGATATCGCATCTCATTTCTATGTTTCATGGTAAGATATAATATGATTTGCGAAGTGTTATGTATTCCTCGTCTACACATGAACTGAATGTAAATGCGACACTTCCTTGCAAGGAAATAGCGTTTGCAAATGTCTACCTATCGTAGCAATAGTGTTCTAATGCTTCTTAAAACGCGATATCGCATCTCATTTCTATGTTTCATGATAAGATATAATATGATTTGCGAAGTGTCATGTATTCCTCGTCTACACTTCAAATGAATGTAAATGCGACACTTCCTTGCAAGGAAATAGCGTTTGCAGATGTCTACGTATCGTAGCAATAGAGTTCTAATGCTTCTTAAAACGCGATATCGCATCTCATTTCTATGTTTCATGGTAAGATATAATATGATTTGCGGAGTGTTATGTATTCCTCGCCTACACATCAAATGAATGTAAATGCGACACTTCCTTGCAAGGAAATAGCGTTTGCAGATGTCTACGTATCGAAGCAATAGAGTTCAAATGCTTCTTAAAACGACATATTGCATCTCATATCTATGTTTCATGATAAGATATAATAATCATTGCGAAGTGTTATGCATTCCTCGTATACGATTCAAATGAATGAAAATGCGACACTTCCTTGCAAGGAAATTGCGATTGCAGATGTCTGCGTATCGTAGCAATAGAGTTCTTATGATTCTTAAAACGCGATATCGCATCTCATTTCTATGTTTCATGGTAAGATATAATATGATTTGCGAAGTGTTGTGTATTCCTCGTCTACACTTCAAATGAATGTAAATGCGACACTTCTTTGCAAGGAAATAGCGTTTGCAGATGTCTACGTATCTTAGCAATAGAGTTCTTATGATTCTTAAAACGCGAAATCGCATCTCATTTCTATGTTTCATGGTAAGATATAATATTATTTGCGAAGTGTTATGTATTCCTCGTCTACACATCAAATGAATGTAAATGCGACACTTCCTTGCAAGGAAATAGCGTTTGCAGATGTCTACGTATCGAAGCAATAGAGTTCAAATGCTTCTTAAAACGAGATATTGCATCTCATATCTATGTTTCATGATAAGATATAATATTCATTGTGAAGTGTTATGCATTCCTCGTCTACGATTCAAAAGAATGTAAATGCGACACTTCTTTGCAAGGAAATAGCGTTTGCAGATGTCTACGTATCGTAGCAATAGAGTTCTTATGATTCTTAAAACGCGATATCGCATCTCATTTCTATGTTTCATGGTAAGATATAATATGACTTGCGAAGTGTTATGTATTCCTCGTCTACACTTCAAATGAATGTAAATGCGACACTTCCTTGCTAGGAAATAGCGTCTGCAGATGTCTAGGTATCGTAGCAATAGAGTTCTAATGCTTCTTAAAACGCGATATCGCATCTCATTTCTATGTTTCATGGTAAGATATAATATGATTTGCGAAGTGTTATGTATTCCTCGTCTACACTTCAAATGAATGTAAATGCGACACTTCCTTGCAAGGAAATAGCGTTTGCAAATGTCTACGTATCGTAGCAATAGAGTTCTAATGCTTCTTAAAACGCGATATCGCATCTCATTTCTATGTTTCATGGTAAGATATAATATGATTTGCGAAGTGTTATGTTTTCCTCGTCTACACTTCAAATGAACGTGAATGCGACACTTTCTCGCTAGGAAATAGCGTTTGCAGATGCCTACGTAGCGTAGCAATAGATTTCTAATGCTTCTGAAAACGCGAGATCGCATCCCATTTCTATGTTTCATGGTAAGATATAAAATGATTTGCGAAGTGTTATGTATTCCTCGTCTACACTTCAAATGAATGTAAATGCGACACTTCCTTGCTAGGAAATAGCGTCTGCAGATGTCTAGGTATCGTAGCAATAGAGTTCTAATGCTTCTTAAAACGAGATATTGCATTTCATATCTATGTTTCATGATAAGATATAATATTCATTGTGAAGTGTTATGCATTCCTCGTCTACACTTCAAATGAATGTAAATGCGACACTTCCTTGCAAGGAAATAGCGTTTGCATATGTCTACGTATCGTAGCAATAGAGTTCTAATGCTTCTTAAAACGCGATATCGCACCTCATTTCTATGTTTCATGGTAAGATATAATATGATTTGCGAAGTGTTATGTATTCCTCGTCTACACATCAACTGAATGTAAATGCGACACTTCCTTGCAAGGAAATAGCGTTTGCAAATGTCTACCTATCGTAGCAATAGTGTTCTAATGCTTCTTAAAACGCGATATCGCATCTCATTTCTATGTTTCATGATAAGATATAATATGATTTGCGAAGTGTCATGTATTCCTCGTCTACACTTCAAATTAATGTAAATGCGACACTTGCTTGCAAGGAAATAGCGTTTGCAGATGTCTACGTGTCGTAGCAATAGAGTTCTAATGCTTCTTAAAACGCGATATCGCATCTCATTTCTATGTTTCATGGTAAGATATAATATGATTTGCGAAGTGTTATGTATTCCTCGTCTACACATCAACTGAATGTAAATGCGACACTTCCTTGCAAGGAAATAGCGCTTGCAGATGTCTACGTATCGTAGCAATAGAGTTCTTATGATTCTTAAAACGCGATATAGCATCTCATTTCTATGTTTCATGGTAAGATATAATATGATTTGCGAAGTGTTATGTATTCCTAGTCTACACTTCAAATGAATGTAAATGCGACACTTCTTTGTAAGGAAATAGCGTTTGCAGATGTCTACGTATCGTAGCAATAGAGTTCTTATGATTCTTAAAACGCGATATCGCATCTCATTTCTATGTTTCATGGTAAGATATAAAATGATTTGCGAAGTGTTATGTATTCCTCGTCTACACTTCAAATGAATGTAAATGCGACACTTCCTTGTTAGGAAATAGCGTCTGCAGATGTCTAGGTATCGTAGCAATAGAGTTCTAATGCTTCTTAAAACGAGATATTGCATTTCATATCTATGTTTCATGATAAGATATAATATTCATTGTGAAGTGTTATGCATTCCTCGTCTACACTTCAAATGAATGTAAATGCGACACTTCCTTGCAAGGAAATAGCGTTTGCAGATGTCTACGTATCGTAGCAATAGAGTTCTAATGCTTCTTAAAACGCGATATCGCATCTCATTTCTATGTTTCATGGTAAGATATAATATGATTTGCGAAGTGTTATGTTTTCCTCGTCTACACTTCAAATGAACGTGAATGCGACACTTTCTCGCTAGGAAATAGCGTTTGCAGATGCCTACGTAGCGTAGCAATAGATTTCTAATGCTTCTGAAAACGCGAGATCGCATCCCATTTCTATGTTTCATGGTAAGATATAAAATGATTTGCGAAGTGTTATGTATTCCTCGTCTACACATCAAATGAATGTAAATGCGACACTTCCTTGCAAGGAAATAGCGTTTGCAGATGTCTACGTATCGAAGCAATAGAGTTCAAATGCTTC